>NC_090440.1:729419739-729729739 GCF_031143425.1 Pleurodeles waltl | reverse complement strand
TTCCTTTCCTTATACAATCTTCCTCTACCTGTCATTGCACAAATTAAGGGATTTTGTTCACTGCACACCTTGCCCCCACCACATGCCACAGCAGGTCATGAATTTCTGACATGCACTCTTATGACTAAATAGGACGCAAATCTCCCAGGCAGTGCTAGGGGGTGATTTACAAAGGGATCTCTTTCATTTAGGTAAAATAAAAAAAAACTTCAGATGGGGTTTGGACCGACCACTGTACTAACCATTCTGTGAAAATAATGGTGTGGCGCACGGCCTATTTATGATACATGTAGTATGGTAGTCCTTCTTTTATTTTAGAGGTATTTGTTTTTCAGGACAGAAATTCACAGTTGCTTTTCATACCTTATAAAAAAATAACCCTTATACTTATATTGCCCCACCCATTTTCTTTCATTAGGAATGTAGATTTTCTTAGCTTTACTTAAAGAAGGTCTTGATCTTATTAAAGATACAGAAGCAAGGATTATTCCTTCTTTCTTGCTTTTTAGTAAATAGGAGCCAATTACAAACTGCATTACTTGTAGTACCTACAAAAACAACTACCAAATGAGATCACAATGGCACAAAACAATCAAGCACTAGGAATAGTACACACATCTTAACTAAGAGCAACATGTCCTAATTTTTGCATAAGTAGATTAAGGAGCTTGTAATAAAAGAAATCAAGTAATAACAACAGAGAAAGCCAACAGGAAGCTGAAACATCTCTGGCAAAATCTATCATAAAACCACTGTGATGATCTTCTAGAGCTGCAGTAGTGGACCAGGTGAGAATATCATTTTTGAGTTGATATCGCTGTAAATAGGAGTAAGATGCATCTTGAAAGACAATCCCATCCTGGAAGTCTTACCCACAACTTCCGTTTTGAATGTTCGACAGTCACTGTTAAAAAGATGGGAGGGTTAAGAAGGAGAACAGAGGGATAATACTTGCCTCTGTGTCTTTAATAAAATCAAGACTTTTTTTCACTAAAGCAAAGAAAATCTTTTTATTGCAAAACCGCAAGATCCTATTAAGCTGGTTTAAAGTGTACTAACTATAGAATTAGCCATGTGAGGAATGGGTTGGCCGTAAAACACTCTAAAAGTAGAAACATTAGACCAATCAGAAGATTTGAGAATTAGGTCCAAACATTCCCAAACTTTGGAGGCCATAGCACCTCTGGTGGAATTTTCCCTGAAAACAGAAGTGTTGATACCTGCCAAATGTATTACCCATCTGGCTAGGGTAGGAGAAGAAACTGACTTGTGAGGGAACCTAAAAGATATGAGGAGTGGAGATTAGGGGTACATTCTCAAATCTTTGATGCTTGAAATATACTCTCTTAGACAACTACCCACACAATTTAGGCTGAAGAGTAAAATATGGATAGAAAACAGACACAGCTGTTTTACTTCTATGTTTTACTTCTTCTGCAAACATGAAAACATACCCAAGATGGGCTATACTGAACAGAAAAGACATCCAAAGCTTTAACATAACAAATACATTTCAACAAGCCCAGACAAAGAAAAACAGTCAGTTTTGCAGAAAGGATTTTGAGAGAGAGATGGGTATTTTCAGCCCAACTCCAAAACAAATTGAGGGTTAAATTAATATGCAACATATAATGATATGCCTTCTCTTGAGGAGGCAAATCAGCCACAAGTGCATTAACATAGGTAGAGAGCTGAGCCTTGCCATATGTTTGTAATGTAGCAATGTTCTGCTCTCTCCCATTCACTTATTGCAGCAATTTGTCTTTCTGCAATATGTTGTGTCCTTTTTGAAAATCTGCCCCTAAATTGTGATATGTCCTTCTTTTGAAAACCATGTTTCATGCTTTATGGGCTGGAAGGTCTACATGGGGGTGACAATAATAGTTTAAAGGAAAGTTCTGACCAGTGAAAAGGGGTTACTTTGATAGGTCAAATTTCAATATTTAAATTGCCACACTCAGGCTATAAAGGTTAGCCTGATGTCCTGATTTACACAATCAGTTTGTGGGATGCAGACCATTACTGACATTTAACTTGCAGGCCCTGGGTTCATATACTAGGGGCTTAAAGGTAAGGTTAAATATGCCAGTTAGGAGTATACCAATTTCTTCATGTTGAAAGGAAGAACACAGGCACTGCACCACTGGTTATCAGCTGTCACATATGCAGACTTCTGCAGCCAGCAAAAACAGACATGGCAAGAATCTCGGTTTACATAAAGCAAAATATGTTCATTTCCTGAAGTTAAATCACACGTTTTATTTTTGAGCAACATCTTCTATTTAATTCACATAAACTATTCTGATTATCTATTTTCAGTTTTTCTTCCCAGAATCTCCACTAAAATACTTGCCCTTTTGAATTGTTACAGACATGTAATTTTCTTCTGTTTTGCAAACATATACATACTGTAGAAATTAGGTGCTATTTGAAATTGGCTTACTGGGCTGTGAGCCCTGGTAAAGTAGCAACCACAATCCTAGTCAGGATAAGGCACAAGCAAACTCCAGATTACCCTGTGCTCAACCCCTAGTAGCTTGGCACACAGCACTCGGGCTTAACTTAGAGGCAATGTGTAAAGTATTTGTGCAACACTTCAAACAGTAAAAACACCACACAAAAATAACCCACACCAGGTTAGCAATATAGAGCAAAATGTAATAAATAACACTAGACCAAAATGACAATAATCCAACCAGTAGAACCGGAGTAATTCATTATTAAAGAATAAATGGCAATATAGCACCTAAAAGCATTGAGTGCCATATACAGCTATCTAGTCACCCTGGACCAGGTCAAAATCACAAGTTCAAGCCAACTGCGATAGAGCGTGAGTCAGCTACAGCCCCAGGTTAGTCTCTCTGTAGTTTTACTTTCTCAAGTTTGATTTCAGTAGTATTGGTCATGAAGAAGTAGTTCACCAGGAGCAAAGAAAGCATCACTGCTGATGGTCAGTGGGGCATGAAGAATAGGCCAGGCATCACAGATGGGCAGGCTGAAGCCTTGCTGTTGGAATCGCGTGGCCAGATGATGCTTGCTATGTGAAGAGATGAACTTGTGGTGGCTCCTACTGATTTTCCTCGCGCATGGCATTGTTCCGGTGCAAATGGGCAAGTTTGCAGGTGCAAAGAGCCCAAATGCTTGACCTTAAGAGCGCAAACACCACACCAATGGCCCAGGAACTGAGATGCTTGTCTTGGGAATCAGGAGATTTTTTAGGACGGGTCCAGGAGCACTGAGGAGCTTGTTATGTCCGTGAGGCTCAGATCACGAGGCCAGCAGACTAGCCCTTTGAGTCACTCTGAGTTCCTGTTTTCTGGGTCCAATGCTTCCTCCCCAGGCAAGGCCGAAGTAGGTCAACACAGCAAGGCAGTAGCTCGTTCATTGTTGCAGTCCAGCAGAGTGGCAGGTTTTTCAGCAGCACATCAATCCTTCCTGGCAGAGTATCCACAGGCCCATAATTGTACTGAAGTGTTGGTGTTTGAGGTCTAGTATTCATACCCAGTGATGCCTTTGAAGTGGGGGAGACTTGTAAAGAAGCGCCTTTGAAATGCACAGATGTCTTGTTTTCCCTGGCTTCAGACTAACTACATTGGGTATGCATCCCTTTGTGTGGAGCCAGGACATTGCACATTCAGGTGCAAGTGAGGCTTTGCCCAGCTCCTCCCTCCCATCCTGCAATTGATGGCCCATACTGACACCCCAAAGTTCCTATTGTATGTGGCTGTCTAGGAGGTATACACAAAGCCCAGCGCTAACTACACCCTGTCAGCTAATTGGAAGGCTGTAGGCACCAAGTTGCAAAGGCTTGAAATGAACAACTTTCTAAAAGTGGCATTTTCAGAATTGCAATTTAAAATCTAACTTCACCATAAGTTTGGATTTTAAATTGTGATTACAGAGACACTAGACTTAAAGGTATTATCTCTTCAATTGGAAATTACACTTATAAAATATACTGAGGCAACTCCAATGTTATCCTATGGGGGAAGTAGGCCCTGCAGTACCGAAAAACAAATGTAAGAGTTTTTCACTAGCAGTGCATGTAAAACTTATATGCCCAACATTTTATGTACATTACATCCTGCCCTCTGGGCTGTCCAGGGTCTGCCCTAGGGGTGACTTATTTTCATTAGAAAGGTACATTTTGGCCTAGCAAAAGCTTTACTTTGTCAAGTCAAAATGACAGTTTAAAAGTACACATACTACAATGGCAGGCTTGAGACATGTTTAAAGTGCTACTGAAGTGGGTGGCACAATCATTATTGCAAGCTCAGTAGTCACATTGAATTTACAGGCCCTAGGCATATGTAGTGCATTTACTAGGGGCTTATATGTACATTAAACATGCCAATTGTGGCTAAGCCAATATTACCATGTTAACAGTGGTAAAGTGCACAGAGTCCTAAAGCAACAAAAATGAATTCAACAAAAATTGAGGCGTGAAAGCAGAGAGTTTAGAGATGACCCTGCAGAGAGGGCCATTTCCAGCAAGTACCTTCTATGTTAACACAGTTTCAGTTAGTAATAACATGAAAGTCTAGTTGATGTAACACCCTATCTTAAACATCAAAACGATTTCCATATAGTGCAATAATTAAGTTCCTCAAACCAATAAGTGATGTACAATATCATTGTGATTGTTTAAGACAAGACGTCCTTTTGTTCGGAAAAGTTTTGATGTGAGATAGAATCAATTTAAGCATGAAAAAGAACATCTTTTTGGATGTTCCTCCCATTTATTCATACAAATACCACCATTTGTTTGGTTCTTCTAATCTAACAACAACAAACAACAACAAACATTTATAAAAATTGCATATTAGCCAATAAATATTTTATTACAGTTTTTATTTTGCTTAAATCAAATGTAATACTATACAAGTGTTGACATAAATGTACTAAATAATATTTCCAAGTACTGAACAAGACAATTCAAATTTCCTATTTTAGAGCATCTCTTTTGAACCTCATCAAGTTCATCCTCTTCGGAGTGTAGGAGGTATCCTCTCATTAACACTAGTTCTGCATCACATTTATTTAACCCTTCTAGTTTTTGGAGAAACTCTATTGTTATCTGCAATAAAAAACATTAAAATATTCCTACTTTTACTTTAGCATTAAATCTTACATGGAAATTAAACATAACATTTGACATGCCTCACAAGAATTACAGTCCTACCTTCTTTCTCTTTGAAATATTTATATTTTAGTAGTATACGTTTACAAGTTGGCTTTACTGTCAGGTGTGCTTATGTACACTTATTTGATTTTTTTATGACTTTGATTCATAAATACTGCATTCAAATGACCAGTCTCTTCCTTAAATAACTAATAGATCAAATGAAATTATCAGATAAAGGTATAACAATTTAAGATTGTAAGAATCGCTCCTCTTTTGGTGTCTTTCATCATTTTAGAATGTATCATTTCTCTTGCTACCTAATTTAAGAACCATTTAATGGTTGTCAGATTTTTCAATTTAAATATACTATAATAACAATTTGCCTATAGTAGATTTGTTTGAAAAATGCTGTCAAATAAATTTTCTATGTTTTACTGTCTTTCAATGAAGGGTAAAACACAAAATAGTCTGAGATGTATGTGAATACAATCTCAAATAGCACATTTTAATTTCTGCTTGTTCTTTTTTATGCAATAGTAATTATGTATGTTTCAGCTGACATTTTATGTTAGTAACAGGGAATGAATTATGGACAGTGTTCAGAATAATGCCCGATGAAATATGTGTTGTAAAGAGCTGGGCTTACTAATTCATGGCACTTTATCTTCATGGCACAACTTCCTGATATCCCCAGCAAGTGTGCACATTTTCCTGCACCACAGTCCCTGATTTTCAATCAGGACACATGCACACAGGAGAAGGCTAAACGTCAACCATAGCTCTAAACCTTTCATCAAAATACATGCTTTTTCAATCAAATATGAACTTTTCATATTGGGTAAACACAATTAAAGAAAACCGTGTCTTTGTCTGGAAAGGAAACTCCAGTTTTACTTCATAAATCGTTTTCAAGCATGACCCCCAAATGCCAGCTTGTGATGTTCCTAATACCAATGAATCACATTGACAAATTTTGCTCCGCATGAGCAGGTTTTACTATCACGTGCCAGATATGCATACCATAATGCTAAAGATGCCTACTTTATGCCAAGGATGCCCACCATTTTGTCAGAGCCTCTACATCATGTCAATCATAGACGTTATAATTCCAAGAATAGCCAGTTTGATGTGACATATGGCCACAAATGGACCATGAATACTAACAATATGGCAAACATAGCTGCCATTACACAATATTTAGTCCAAGGATGCCTGCCATAAGCAGTATTTCCTATTATTATGCCTGTGCAAACATAGTATAAACAGTCATAATTTGAAAGAAACAGTCATAATTGTGCCAGAGGTGTGCTGTGCAAAAAGGTGGAATTCACAATTTAATTGGGAATCCCACAGTAAACACTAGGGCAGAGGGCCCTGAAATGGTAGGACTCTTTCACACCCTGAATCTCTCGCCTTTAAATGAAAGCCCCGGATTTAATCATTTAAAAGATTTCACTCCTCGCCCACCCTGGAGATGGGCCACATTAGATTATATATTTGGTTCATGTTTGCTGTATCAAGTCTGCTCAATTTATTGTGGTTCAGAGGAAGGAGAGTGACCCCTTCCCTATTCTTGGAAAATGTATTGAGAATTCCGACATGTTGCTTATTAGTCAAATATTGGAATTGCTGAATGTTTTTCTCATTAAATAGGATTAAATAGTTCCCTCAGTCCCTAATAAATTTAAAGAGGGGTAGAATCCACCCTGACCCTAGAACGGATGACCCACTCTGCTAGCCATAAATTCATATAGATTCATTCAGTACACCTGAATGTCATAATTCTTTGAAAAATGATCTAGCCAGCACACAGAAGCATACAGGAAGAATCAGACCTCAGGTGCGAAATCACATGCTTTTCTAGATTCACTAAGACAACCAAGGAGAGCAGTCAATAGAGATAAAAAAGATTAGTAAAAAAGCCAAAGGGATGATGCACTTTTAAATAAGTTAGGTCAAGTGAAAACTACATTTCAAGAAAAAAGGGAGACTGCAAAGAGACTTTTTCAGTCCAAGATTGTCCTTAATTTACACACTCAGCAAATTCTGGCAGTTTGTAAATTGACTATCAACAGTCCTAACAGAAAAAATGGAGATGGAGTTACAGATTACATGAAAATACCAATCAGATTCAAGTTGAGGGGCACCCACTTTTATAACAAAAATCAGACTTCAACATTTCTACTTGTTTTACATCCTCTATATCTTTCAACTATCTACTATCGGTTTACCACCCAAGCAATCAGCAAAGTAGTTCCAATGATATACCATGACCCAAAGTACTCAACAAATATGATACAGAATCCAGGGCCCATTGCTTACACCAAGTATTTAATGCCTGCTTTCAATTGGGCCCTATACATGACACATAAAGAGGTTCCATCTTACACCTGTTATTCAAAACGGGAGAAACAACTAATCCGCATCATTAGTGCCTAATTGTCCCTTTAGATATTGAATCCAAGCCTGTACATGTTTGCTGCTCACTGATCTTGAAAACTGGGGCGAGGCAAAACAGATTATATCTTTCTCTCACACATGGCTTTAGTCAAAGTGCTGCAATGAAGATAGTATCACAGCTCTTATCCTTATTCCCCACGACTGTGTTGACAACCAATGCACACAGTTAAATTTGTGTTTTATTGACTATACTGCAGCGTTTTATGAATGTAGAGCGAAGGGTGTTATGGATAATCTGAACAATTGCAGAATTCCAACACCGTTACTCAGAGCAATGATTTGCTTACTCAACAAGATCTGGGTCAGAATTTAATTTAAGGTTGTGACACTTGCATTTCTAACCAGGGACCTACTAACATAGTCTGAAACAAGGCAGCAGACATGGCCTCTGAAAAGCTGACATTGGTATAGCATTAATTAAGGCCTGAGTATTACCCCCAAAATATTGTCATTCAACATATTTAAATATTATAGTATGTTGATGATCTAATTATCCTGGATAAAACAGCGATAGGCCAGCAAAGGGCATTGGAGTCACTTGGAATCTAAAACAACAATATATGGTTATAGGTCAACCTGGCAATATAAATATTATGGTTTTTGGCAGAGATATAATAAGAACTCCATCTGGGCAAGAATAATGTTCTTAATTACAACTGTTATGCAACCTAGCATACAGAAAAACTCTCACCAAGATGCCATACATAGACAGTGAAAGTGTTCAGTGTAAAATTTCCCCCAGCTCCAGTTTATGCTCAGAGAGCTTCACCCAACAGATTGGCTTAATTTCTTGACTCATTAGAATGCATTATGTTCACAATGCTATTTCAAATACCACAAATCAGCTCCAGGGTGCTGATTTGTCTAGAATGTGGACCCTAAGATGAGATTTCCAAACTTAATTTCTTAAATATTCTTATAAACTACGACTGGGAAAGCTGGGCCTTTTAAAAGCAGCCCAATATACAACAATTCATGTGAACAATCAATGTTCAAATCCATGGAAAAAATCTGTTAATTCAGTCTGTCATCTATAAATAAACTCTATCTAGACCCACAATATCTTACTCATTATTTAAGTGGCATTCAAGATACCACTCGTCTTAATGTCACAAGCATTTGACTACACTGAACTCTTGCAAAATATGGTTTCTGAAATTCTGTTTAATTTTTATAACATCTTATCAAAACAGCCATAACTTTCAGAAACCCTTAACCTACAATGCAGACAGAACATCATCCCATGGAATTCTTGATAGTGTTTCTCATAGAAGCTAGCAGAGGTACTCATCCTCTTAATCCAGATACTGTAAACTCTGCTACTGTGATAGTCACTTCTTATGCTGCTATCTAAGCCTTGTTTTGACCTATATTTTTAGCTCACATAATCAGAGGCCATATGGAAGCACTGAACCTCTGCCTAAACCCCAAGAATTCAATTGAATTAAGCCGTATGGCAATGTTTTTTCTACAATGTTTATAAATGTTTTTACCCACATTCCATTGAAAAGTTTTGTTTTTTCCTCCCTTTTTCTTTTAGTTTTTAATTGTTAGAAATTGGGTTTTTGGTGGCAGTCAGGTTACCCCCTGTCCAAGCAAGGACCCTCACTCTAGTCAGGGTAAGTCACACACAATCCAAATTATCCTGTGCCCACCCTCTGGTAGCTTGGCACTGAGCAGTCAGGCTTAATTTAGGAGGCAATGGTAACACAGTATAACACCACAAAAATACACCACACAGTGTTTAGAAAAATATAGAATATTTATCTGGATAAATGCAGGTCAAAACAATCAAGATTTGCTAAGTACACATTGAAATATCACTTTAGAAAATAATGAAAAGTCTTTAGTCTTTAAAAAGCAACAAGTGTCTCTTGCAAACACAAAGTACCTGGTTTGTGTTCAAATTCTCCGCAAGGGACCGCAAAGGAGGAGATGCGTGGAAAACAGGGATGTGTGTGTCACTAATTTTCCACGCAGGGAAGGCTTTGCGTCTATTTCTGGCATGCTGTCTTGGATTCTCTTCGGGTTGGGGGGTATTTGGACGTCCCGGGGACGATGCAGAGAACTCCTGGGCATGCAGGACAAAGTGGGCGATGCAGAAAACTTTCTGTCGCACAGCAGGTGCTGTGTCGATTCTTCTCGCAGTTAGTTGGGCTGCGTCGTTCTGACTCGGCTATGCGTCGATCTAGTGGGCGTCAAAGTTCTGGTCGCAACGCTGGTGCTGCGTCTATCTCCTCTCGGTTCAGCATGCTGTGATTTTCTCACCGCAATGCAGGCTGTGCGTCGAATTTTTGTCGCACAAGTAGTTCTTTGCAGGATGAAGTCTTTTTGGCCCTCAGACTTCAAGGGACAGGAGGCAAGCTCGATCCAAGCCCCTGGAGAGCACTTCTCAGCAGAGCCAGGCAGCAGAGCAACAGCAGGGCAGCAGTGTAGGAGGCTGGCCTGGCTTGTAGTGGGTACCAAGGGGTACTTACACTCTGTGCCAGGTCCAGTTATCCCTTATTAGTGTAGAAGAGGTGTTTGATAGAAGGTAGCTATAGCAGAGCATCTTAGGCTGAACTAGGAGACATGCAAAGCTCCTACCATACCACTGGTGTCACATGCACAATATCATAAGAAAACACAATACACAGATATACTAAAAATAAAGGTACTTTATTTTTATGACAATATGCCAAAAGTATCTCAGTGAGTACCCTCAGTATGAGGATGCCAGATATACACAAGATATATGTACCCAATACCAAAAATATGCAGTAATAGCAAAAGGAAGTAATGCAAGCAATGTACAGTTACAGTAGATTGCAATAGGAGCACATAGGTATAGGGGCAACACAAACCATATACTCCAAAAGGGGAATGCGAACCACAAATGGACCCCAAACCTATGTGAGCTTGTAGAGGGACGCTGGGACTGTAAGAAAACAGTGAGGGTTAGAAAAATAGCCAACCCCAAGACCCTGAAAAGTAGGTGTAAAGTGCACCTATATTCCCCAGAGAGCACAGAAGTCGTGATAGGGGAATTCTGCAAGGAAGACCAACACCAGCAAAGCAACCAAAGTGGATTTCCGGACAAGAGTACCTGTGGAACAAGGGGACCAAGTCCAAGAGTCGCGACACAGTCGAGAGTGGGCAGAAGCCCAGGAAATGCCAACTGAGGGTGCAAAGAAGCTGCCACTGGATGGTAGAAGCTGTGGATTCTGCAAGAACGAAGAGGGCTAGAAACTTCCCCTTTGGAGGATGGATGTCCCACGTCATGTAGAAGCTTGCAGAGGTGTTCCCAGGCTCCAATACCCACACCTTCTGTCCTGGTTGGTACTGAATCAGAACAGCCTTCTGGTCATGCCATTGCTTTTGGAGCTCTTGGCTGGCCTGAAGGTTTTTACTGGCCTTTTTCATGTACTCAGCCATTCTGGATCTTAGGCTGAGTACATAGTCCACTATGTCTTGTTTAAGAGCTTTTAAAGGTTGTTCCCAACCCTCCTTCACAAGTGTTAGGGGACCTCTTACAGGGTGCCCAAATAGGAGTTCAAAGGGGCTGAAGCCCACTTCTTTCTGGGGTACCTCCCTGTAAGCAAAAAGGAGGCAAGGTAACAGGACATCCCATCTCCTCCTGAGTTTTTCAGGGAGTCCCATTATCATACCTTTGAGAGTTTTATTAAACCTCTCTACCAGTCCATTTGTTTGTAGATGATAAGGTGTGGTGAATTTGTATGTTACACCACATTCCTTCCACATGGCCTTTAAGTATGCAGACATAAAGTTGCTACCCTGTCTGATACAACCTCTTTTGGGAAACACACCCTGGAAAAGATTCCCAGGAGGGCTTTTGCCACTGCAGGTGCTGTAGTGGTCCTTAGAGGAATTGCTTCAGGATATCTTGTGGCATGGTCCACTACCACCAAGATAAACCTTTTGCCTGATGCAGTAGGAGGGTCAAGGGGGCCAACTATGTCAACCCCTACCCTTTCAAAGGGAACCCCAACCACAGGCAGTGGAATAAGGGGAGCCTTTGGAGTGCCACCAGTCTTGCCACTGGCTTGGCAGGTCACGCAAGATTTACAAAGGTCTTTTGTGTCCTCTGACATCCTAGGCCAGTGAAACAGGGGGACAAGCCTTTCCCATGTTTTAATCTGACCCAAATGTCCAGCCAAAGGAATGTCATGTGCCAGAGTTAGGAGGAACTCTCTGTACTGCAGGGGAATGACCAATCTCCTGGCTGCTCCAGGGTTTGGGTCCCTTGCCTCTGTGTACAAGAGGTTGTCCTCCCAGTAAACTCTATGTGAGTCAATGACATCCCCATTTTGCTGTTTGACAGCTTGCTGTCTGAGACCCTCTAATGTGGGACAGGTTTGCTGTGCCACACTCAGCTCCTCCCTGGCAGGCCCCCCTCCACCCAAAAGCTCAGCAGTGTCTGCTGCCAGCTCCTCTGGTGAAGGTTCTGCACAGGGGGGAAATTCTTCTTCCTCAGAAGTTGAATCATCTGTAGAGGGAGGGATAGTGGGTAGGGATTTACCCTTACTAACCCTAGCTTTAGGGAGCACTTGGTCCATTGTTCCAGGATCCAAGTCACCCTGTCCTTTTTGCTGTTTGGCCTGAGCCCTTGTCAAAGCAAAAATATGCCCATGAATGCCCAGCATTGCTGCATGAGCCTTCAACTCCACTTCTGCCCAAGCTGATGTCTCTAAATCATTCCCTAGTAGACAGTCTACAGGTAAATCTGAGGCAACCACAACTTTCTTTGGACCAGTAACCCCCCCCCCCCCCCCCCCCCCAGTTGAGATTCACAACAGCCATGGGGTGGCTAAGAGTGTTGTTATGAGCGTCTGTCACTTGGTACTGGTGACCAAGTAGGTGTTGTTCACGGTGTACCAGTTTCTCTATTACCATGGTAACACTGGCACCTGTGTCCCTGTAGGCCTGAACCTCAACACCATTTATTAGGGAAAGTTGCTTGTACTTATCCATAATAAGGGGACAAGCAACCAAGGTGGCCAAATCAATGGCACCTTCAGAGACTAACAAGACCAACCCCAACTAAATTACCAAAGGTGAGCCCAACTACTCCCTTGGATTGGCTATTAGTAGGTTTGCTCCCACCACCACTGCTATTACTAGGGGCACTAGAGGTTGCAGTAGGGGTTGTGGTAGTGGGAGGCTTGGTGCTTTTCTTTGGACAACTGGCATCAGTTGTCCAATGGCCTTTTACTTTACATAAATAGCACCATGTTTTTTTTACTTGATTAGAAGAGGATTTGGATCCAACACCCCCACCAGAGAGTTTTTGTGGGCCTGATGAAGTCTCAGTTTTAGATTTGTCCCCACCCTTGTCTGAAGACTTACCATCCTTCTTCTTCCCATCCTTGTCACCCCCTGTATGAACTTTTCTGTTCACTCTTGTTCTGACCCATTTGTCTGCCTTCTTTCCCAATTCTTGGGGAGAGGTCAGATCTGAGTCCAGTAGATATTGGTGTAACAAATCAGACACACAGTTATTCAGAATATGCTCTCTCAGGATTAGATTGTACAGGCTTTCATAGTCAGAAACTTTACTGCCATATAACCACCCCTCCAAGGCCTTCACTGAATAGTCAATAAAGTCTATCCAGTCTTGTGAGGACTCTTTTCTGGTTTCTCTGAACTTAATCCTGTATTGTTCCGTGGTTAAGCCAAATCCATCCAAGAGTGCATTCTTCCAACCTGTAAAATTATTGGCATCACTTTCTTTCACAGTAAGGAGCCTATCCCTACCCTTTCCACTGAAAGATAGCCATAGGATAGCAGCCCACTGCCTTTGAGGGACCCCCTGTACCATACAGGCCCTCTCAAGTGCAGCAAACCACTTGTTAATGTCATCCCCCTCCTTGTAAGGGGGAACTATCTTATGCAGATTCCTAGAATCATGTTCTCTCACAGGATTGCTATCTGGAATACTTCTGCTGCCACCATGGGGTCCTAACCCCAACCTCTGTCTTTCTTTTTCTAAGTCTAGAGATTCCCTGTCTAGAGCCAGCTGTTGCTGTTTAAGCTTCAGCCTGGACTCTTCCACTCTCAACTTATTGATTTCCCTTTCTAGCATCCTGTCATCAGGGTGGGTGGGTTGGGAATGTTTTGACATGGAAGAATGATGTGAATGAACAGAGGGAGAAATGTCCCTAACAGTTGGCACCCTAACAACCTGGCCTCCAGGAATAAAAACATCCCTACTATGATGGGAGCTTCTAATACTACCAGCATTGCTAGGTGGTCTGCTAAGGGGCATATTAGGAAGGGAACCCTGCAACACTCTCCCAAGGGGCTCCCCTGAGACAGAGTGTGAGCTATCTATCAACGTTTCAGATGAGGTGCCACCCTGGGCCTTATCATTCTCAATAAGCATATTAGACAGTAATTCTCTAGAAGGGTTCTTTCCTACCACTAAACCTCTATCAATGCAGAGACCTTTTAGGCTCTTAAAGTTAAGGTGGTCATAAGTTGTAGTGACCAGATTAAGAGGAATTCCTACACCAGACATGATAGAAGAAGGTTTAGAGACAGATAAAAGAGAGAAAAAGTTTCAGGACTTTTTAAAGAACAGGAAAAAAAAAACTTTTTCAACTTTTTAGAAACTTTTTGAAAGTTTAGGAGTACTTTTCAGCACTTAGCAGATAGTGTAAGAGAAGAAAAGCAAAACTTTTTTTGGTTAGGTGTACACACACTGAACTTGTTTTGTATATTTTTCTCTTATGAAAAGTACAATATGACAAAGTGGTAAGTAGTTACAAGTACTTATCCCACCGCTGCACAACCAATGTAGGATGCTGGCCTGACTTGTAGTGGGTACCAAGGGGTACTTACACTCTGTGCCAGGTCCAGTTACCCTTATTAGTGTAGAAGAGGTGTTTCTAGCAGCTTAGGCTGATAGAAGGTAGCTGTAGCAGAGCAGCTTAGGCTGAACTAGGAGACATGCAAAGCTCCTACCATACCACTGGTGTCACATGCACAATATCATAAGAAAACACAATACACAGATATACTAAAAATAAAGGTACTTTATTTTTATGACTGTTGGAAAATGGGTTATTGGTAAGGGCAGGTAGGTACCTACACCTAGCAACAAGCCACTAACCGCCACATAGGTACAGTTAGGTCTCAGTAAATTAATCCCAGCTCTACCCTTGGTAGCTTGGCATCGAGCGTCAAGGCTTAACTTAGGAGACAAAGTGTAAAGCATTCAAATATCACAAAACAGTAATTAAATAAAACACAGGAAACAGTTTAAAAATCCAAAACCAATTTATAAAAATAGCTTATATTTTTATCTTTAAAATGACACAAAAACGATTAAAATCGGTTCAGGGGAACCGGAGATATGAATTTTTAAAGTATTATTATTTTCTAGCGCTTAGAAACAAAAAGCGCCAATCGGGTCATCTGGTTGCACCAGGACCGGGGCAAAGTCAAACTTTCAAGCCGACCGCGATGGAGCCCTGCTCGGCTACAAGTCGCGGGAGGCCTCGGTTAAAAAGTTTCCTTCTGACTTAGTCTCTTTTTTTGATGTTTTTCTTCCCCGGGACGAACCTGCCAGTTGGATCCGACCTCCTGGAGCCCTTGTCCGGATACGCGAAGTCGGTTTCCTCGGTGGTGATTTTTACCTTCGGACTTAGTCGTTTTTTCGAGATGAAAATCCTTCGACCGGGGTAAACCTGGATCTTGATCCGACGTCCGTGGAGCCCTTCTCGGATACGATGGCTGGAAGGTCCCGGTCAACTTTTTACGTTCGGACTTAGTCTCTTTTTTGGATGTTTTTCTTTACCGGGACGAACCACGAAGTCAGGCCGGGTCACGGTTGAGGCAAGCCGGCTAGAATTTCCGCGTCGGGTCGGTCACTTTATGGAGCTTTTTTTCAAAAATTCTCCAATCTTTTCCAAACTTCTGGGGCTTCACCCAGATGTTCTTTCAAGGTTCTTTTGGGGTCCACAGCTCACCCCAAGGGTCCAGAAGTTCTGTGATGGTCCTTGGGGGGTGCGGACTTCAACTCCCAGAATGCACCTGGCGCAAACTCCTTTTTGGCCACTGGACAGTGGTCAGCTGGTCGCTTTCTTCAGAAGTTGGTGCAGGGGACTCTGGTTCAGCAATTTTTCCCCTGTAGCAAACAGGGAGTCCCTCCTTGAACCAGTTGAAGCCAGGCAAAGTCCTTCTTGTGGTGAAGCCCAAGTGTGCAGCTGGTGCAGTCCTTCTGAGTGCAGGTTCCAGGTGCAGGCCAGGGGTCCAGCAGGGCAGTCCTTCTTCTTCTTTAGTTCCTTTCTTGTTGAATTCTGGAGGGGATCTGAGGCGTGGGTGCAGGTCTGCCAGTTTTATCCTTGCTCCTGGGTGAAAAGCAGGGGGGTCCTGGTCCTCCAATCAGGTACAGGGTCGTCCCCCTGTGATGACCACTTCCTGGGAAGTGTGGCAAAAATCCATCCCAAAAGGCAACAGTCTCCAAAAATCCAACATGGCTGAATCTGATTTTTGGAGGTTACATCTGGCTGAGCCCACCCACTGGTGTGGCTAAAAATCATAAACACACCCCTCTCCTGCCCTCTCCTAATCTAATCAAGGGGGCACCTAGCTGTCTGGGGTTGCAGGATGTGGGGGTGTTGCTGGGTGCTGCAAATGTCCTTCTCTGCCTTTGAAGACCAGTTTGGCAGCCCTCCCCCTTCCTGCCTCACCATCTGCTGAGGGGAGATTCTCTCCCCCAAGCACATTCCTTTGTGTGAAGTCAGGCCACTTCACACCTCATCAAGGTAGCCTGGCAGAAGCTGCTGCAGGCTGGCCAATCAGAGCACAGCAGCAAAAACAATGCAGAGCTGAAATTGGCAACTTTTTAGGTAAAGTCTAAACTTTTTACCTGAACTAGTTATATTAAATCCAACAACTGGAAGTTGTGGGATTTATTACAACAATCAATTTGATACCAAATTCTTGGTATGTAACATTTAAGGAGACTTTAAAATTTAAAATAAAGTCTGCCCATTCTAGCCTATGAAGGCCATTTACTTCAATGAGGGAAAAACGAATTTGGCTGTTTTTACCTCACCAGGGCTTATAAATCTATTTTTATAAAGTCCCTGCTTATAGTTACATGGCACCCAGCCCTAGGGGCACATAGGGCACACCTTAGGGGTGACATATGTAAAAATAAGGAAGTTTAAGACTTTGGAAGTACCTTTAATTCCAAAGTCGAATTTGCATATAACTTTAATTTAAAAGCAGCCAGCAAGGCAGGCTTGCTTTTAAAATGACACTGGGCACCTCAGCAATGCACCTAGGTGTGCACCACCTATACTGTGGTCCCTAAACCTACATGCCCTACCATATACTAGGGACTTATAGGTAGGTTAACTTAGCCAATTATAATTAGCCTAATTTGCATATCCATTTTACACAGAGCACAGGCCCTGGGACTGGTTAGCAGTACCCAGGGCACCATCAGAGTCAGGAAAACACCAGCATAAAGTGGAACATGGGGGCAAAAAGTTATGGGGCCTCTGCAATCAGCCCCAGTTTCTCACAATGACAATATGCCAAAAGTATCTCAGTGAGTACCCTCAGTATGAGGATGCCAGATATACACAAGATATATGTACCCAATACCAAAAATATGCAGTAATAGCAAAAGGAAGTAATGCAAGCAATGTACAGTTACAGTAGATTGCAATAGGAGCACATAGGTATAGGGGCAACACAAACCATGTACTCCAAAAGTGGAATGCGAACCACCAATGGACCCCAAACCTATGTGAGCTTGTAGAGGGTCGCTGGGACTGTAAGAAAACAGTGAGGGTTAGAAAAATAGCCCACCCCAAGACCCTGAAAAGTAGGTGTAAAGTGCACCTATATTCCCCAGAGAGCACAGAAGTCGTGATAGGGGAATTCTGCAAGGAAGACCAACACCAGCAAAGCAACCAAAGTGGATTTCCGGACGAGAGTACCTGTGGAACAAGGGGACCAAGTCCAAGAGTCGCGACACAGTCGAGAGTGGGCAGATGCCCAGGAAATGCCAACTGAGGGTGCAAAGAAGCTGCCACCGGATGGTAGAAGCTGTGGATTCTGCAAGAACGAAGAGGGCTAGAAACTTCCCCTTTGGAGGAGGGATGTCCCACGTCGTGTAGAAGCTTGCAGAGGTGTTCCCATGAAGAAAGACCGCAAACAAGCTTTGCTAGCTGCAAGGGTCGCGGTTAGGGTTTTTGGATGCTGCTGTGGCCCAGGAGGGACTTGGGTGAGGAGACAGAGGGGGTGCCCAGCAAGTCAGGGAGCCCTCACAGAAGCAGGCAGCACCCGCAGATGTACCGGAACAGGCACTTGGAAGAGGAGTGAACCGGAGCTCACCTGAAGACACAAAAGGGAGTCCCACGACACCGGAGGACAACTCAGGAGGTTGTGCAACGGCAGGTTAGAGTGTTGGGGACCCAGGCTTGGCTGTGCACGAAGGAACTCCTGGAAGAGTGCACAGGAGCCGGAGCAGCTGCAAATCACGCGGTACCCAGCAATGCAGTCTAGCGTGGGGAGGCAAGGACTTACCTCCACCAAACTTGGACTGAAGAGTCACTGGACTGTGGGAGTCACTTCGACAGAGTTGCTGAGTTCCAGGGACCACGTTCGTCGTGCTGAGAGGGGACCCAGAGGACTGGTGATGCAGTCTTTTGTTGCCTGTGGTTGCAGGGGGAGGATTCCGTCGTCCCACAGGAGATTTCTTCAGAGCTCCTGGTGCAGAGAGGAGGCAGGCTACCCCCAGAGCATGCACCACCAGGAAACAGTCGAGAAGGCGGTAGGATCAGCGATACAAGGTTGCAGTAGTCGTCTTTGCTACTTTGTTGCGGTTTTGCAGGCGTCCTGAGCAGTCAGCGGTCGATCCTTTGGCAGAAGGTGAAGAGAGAGATGAAGAGGAACTCTGGTGAGCTCTTGCATTCGTTATCTGAAGAATTCCCCAAAGCAGAGACCCTAAATAGCCAGAAAAGGAGGTTTGGCTACCTAGGAAGGAGGATAGGCTAGTAATACAGGTGAGAGCCTATCAGAAGGAGTCTCTGACGTCACCTGCTGGCCCTGGCCACTCAGAGCAGTCCAGTGTGCCAGCACACCTCTGAATCCAAGATGGCAGAGGTCTGGGGCACGCTGGAGGAGCTCTGGGCACCTCCCCTGGGAGGTGCAGGTCAGGGGAGTGGTCACTCCCCTTTCCTTTGTCCAGTTTCGCGCCAGAGCGGGGCTGGGGGATCCCTGAACCGGTGTAGACTGGATTATGCAGAGATGGGCACCATCTGTGCCCATCAAAGCATTTCCAGAGGCTGGGGGAGGCTACTCCTCCCCAGCCCTGACACCTATTTCCAAAGGGAGAAGGGTGTAACACCCTCTCTCTGAGGAAGTCCTTTGTTCTGCCCTCCTGGGCCAGGCCTGGCTGGACCCCAGGAGGGCAGAAACCTGTCTGAGGGGTTGGCAGCAGCAGCAGCTGCAGTGAAACCCCGGGAAAGGCAGTTTGGCAGTACCCGGGTCTGTGCTAGAGACCCGGGGGATCATGGAATTGTCCCCCCAATGCCAGGATGGTATTGGGGTGACAATTCCATGATCTTAGACTTATTACATGGCCATGTTCGGAGTTACCATTGTGATGCTGTACATAGGCAGTGACCTATGTACAGTGCACGCGTACAGGGTGCCCACACACTAAGTAACTTTGCACCCAACCTTCACCAGGTGAAGGTTAGACATATAGGTGACTTATAAGTTACTTAAGTGCAGTGGTAAATGGCTGTGAAATAACGTGGACGTTATTTCACTCAGGCTGCACTGGCAGGCCTGTGTAAGAATTGTCAGATCTCCCTATGGGTGGCAAAAGAAATGCTGCAGCCCATAGGGATCTCCTGGAACCCCAATACCCTGGGTACCTCAGTACCATATACTAGGGAATTATAAGGGTGTTCCAGTATGCCAATGTGAATTGGTGAAATTGGTCACTAGCCTGTTAGTGACAATTTAGAAAGCAGAGAGAGCATAACCACTGAGGTTCTGGTTAGCAGAGCCTCAGTGAGACCGTTAGAGGGTGATTCCGAGACCGGCGGGCGGCGGAGGCCGCCCGCCAGTCTACCCCCGACAAAATACTGCTCCGCGGTCGCAAGACCGCGGAGGGTATTTTGAGATTTGCCCTGGGCTGGCCGGCGGCCGCCAAAAGGCCGCCCGCCAGCCCAGGGCAAATCTACCTTCCCACGAGGACGCCGGCTCCGAATGGAGCCGGCGTAGTGGGAAGGTGCGACGGGTGCTGTTGCACCCGTCGCGTATTTCAGTGTCTGCTTTGCAGACACTGAAATACTTTGTGGGGCCCTCTTACGGGGGCCCCTGCAGTGCCCATGCCATTGGCATGGGCACTGCAGGGGCCCCCAGGGGCCCCGCGGCACCCCCTACCGCCATCCTGTTCCTGGCGGGAGACCCGCCAGGAACAGTATGGCGGTAGGGGGTGTCAGAATCCCCATGGCTGCAGAGCGCGCTCCGCAGCCATGGAGGATTCACCCGAGCAGTGGAAAGTCGGCGGGAGACCGCCGACTTTCCGTTTCTGACCGCGGCTGAACCGCCGCGGTCAGAATGCTTGAGGGAGCACCACCAGCCTGTTGGCGGTGCTCCCGTGGTCGGTGACCCTGGCGGTCACCGGCCGCCAGGGTCAGAATGACCCCCTTAGTCATCACACAGGGAACACATACAGGGCACACTTATGAGCACTGGGGCCCTGCCTGGCAGGTTCCCAGTGACACATATACTAAAACAACATATATACAGTGAAATATGGGGGTAACATGCCAGGCAAGATGGTACTTTCCTACAAGCAGTCCATTGCAGAAAAGCAATCAGATGAGTCTTTTGGGCAGCCAGGCAGTTCCTCTTGGCAGGTTGCAGGTTCTGGTTCAGAGTTTCTTCACCAGTGGTATCTTGTCCAGAAGTGTCTGAGTTGGTAGGGTCAGAGGACCTGTTTAAATAACCAAATGTGCCTTTGAAGTGGGGGAGACTTCAAAGAGTGGCTTAGAAGTGCACCAGGTCCCCTTTCAGTTCCATCCTGTCTGCCAGGGTCCCAGTAGGTGGTTTGGGGGCAGGCCACTGTCTTTTCAAATGTAAGTGTCAGGCCCTCCACCCTCCAAGCCCAGGAAGACCCTTTCAGTATGCAGATGTGTGCAGGTGTGACTGGGAAGCCTGTGTTTGGGGTTGTCTGAGTTGAATGCACAATGGAGCTGTCAAGTAACCTAGCCAGATGTGGATTGTAAGGCACAGAAGGATTTAAGTGCAGAGAAATGCTCACTTTCTAAAAGTAGCATTTCTAAAAGAGAAATATTAAATCCAACTTCTCCAGTCAGCAGGATTTTGTATTACCATTCTGGCCATACTAAATATGACCTTGTTACTCCTTTCAGATCAGAATCTACCACTCAAACAGTATATGAGGGTAGCCCTAATGTTAGCCTATGAAAGGAGCAGGCCTCACAGCAGTGTAAAATGAATTTAGGAGTTCTACACTAATAGGACATATAAACTACACAGGTATATGTCCTGCCTTTTACCTACATAGCACCCTGCCCTATGGGTTACCCAGGGCCTACCCTAGGGGTCACATATATGTAGAAAAGGGGAGTTTAAGGCTTGGCAAGTACTTTTAAATGCCAAGTCGAAGTGACAGTGAAACTGCACACACAGGCCTTGCCTTAAGTAGCCCCTTAACCATGCTTCAGGCCTGCCATTGCAAGGCAGGCCTGAGGCATGGTTAAGGGGCTACTTATGTGGTTGGCACAATCAGTGCTGCAGGCCCACAAGTAGCATTTAATCTACAGTCCCTGGGCACATGTAGTGCACTTTACTGGGGACTTACAAGTAGGTTAAATAAGCCAGTTGGGTATGAACCAATGTCACCATGTTTTAAGGGAGCGAGCATATGCACTTTAGCACTGGTTAGCAGTGGTAAAGTACGCAGAGTCCTAAAACCAGCAAAAACAGGGTCCAAAAAGTAGAGGGAGGCAGGCAAAAAGTTAGGGGTGACCACCCTAAGGATGTCAGGTCTAACATTAATGGAGTAGCATTCCCCACCTCTGAACAAATCAAATCTAACCATATTTATATGGTGTTTGCACAAAATCTTGAAGAAAAAATATTGTGTTGACAAAATATTGTGTCAAGAACATTGTTGGGGACAAATATATTGTGAAGGTATTTATTTAAAATGTTCGATTTATTAAAATTATTACATCATACTTTGCCTCCACAACCCTTCACAGGTTCCTAAGCCCTACTCACACAGGCCCTCATTCTGACCTTGGCGGTCGGCGGAGAGGCGGCAGTCGGACCGTGAACAGACCGGCGGTCAGAAAAATGGCATTCTGACCACGGCGGTCCCCGCCGCGATCGACCGCCACTTCCCCACTCCGACTGCCACGGCGATCATGACCGCCGGGCTGGAGTTTGCGCCAACGGTATCATGACCCTGCCTACCGCCGCGGTTTCGGGTGGTCGGGAACCGCCATGCGAACCATGGCGGTAAGCACTATCGGGGCCAGGGAATTCCTTCCCTGGCACTGATAGGGGTCTCCCCCACCCCCCACTACCCACCCGAGTCCTCCCCCCACACCCTCCACCCCCCTGCCACCCCCCAGAGGTGGTACGAACCCCCTCCCCACCCACACCCCGACATGCACATACATGCACCCCGACATGCACACACCCCCAACATGCACATATACACACCCCCTACACACACATACACAACGGGGACACATACCCGCACACATACATGCAGACATGCGCACCTGCCGAACAGCACACATTACCCATAGACACAGCAGCACCCCCCGCCCGCATACACGCACTCACACACCCCCTCTACACACTCACACGCACACCCCCATACACGCCCACATCACACAACACCCCCCCTCCCCCTCCCCTCACGGACGGTCAACTTACCTTGTGCGTTGGTCCTCCGGGAGGCGACGTGAGCCATGGGGAGGTGACCGCCAACAGAACACCGCCAACAGAAGACCGCCACACAGATATGTGGGTCGTAATTCTGTGGGCGGTGTTCTGCTGGCGTGGCGGTGGAGGTTGACCAGTCTCCACTTTTCCGCCGACCGCCAGTGTGGCTGCTGGCGGTTTCCCAGCGGAACGCTCCCAGCGGTCGGAATGCGCACAGCGGCATACCGCTGCGGTCGGCGGTCTTCACCGCGGCGGTAACTCGGCGGTCTCGCGAAAAGACCGCCAAGGTCAGAATGAGGGCCACAGTCTTTAAAAATGTTTGCAGATACCGTTCCTAGAACCGGTTCAAGTAATCCAAAAATGTATCTGCTGACACTTCCTAGACCATTATATTGTAAAAGACATAAGCCAAATTAAAAATACGCATTTTCAAAACAAGCAATCTAATAATACTTTCATTAAAATTACACTGTTCCCTTTGTTACTATATTCCCATTATTGAGCCTAACACCTCCTAGTAAGGTGCATGTCTCAAACAAGAAAAATGAACCGTAGTTACCCCCAGCAAACATCTCAGAATGCATCTCAGAAGTCCAATATCAGTGTTGCTCTGAGTACCGATCGTCCTGTTTTTTTCAGACTTTTTGGGGCAGCTCCTTTTTAGTTCAGATGAAGCAAGATAAGTTTCAATGGAAAAGTAAAGGTTTTCTATGCTTAACTCCTTATTAATATGTATGTGTGTGTATATATATATATATATATATATATATATATATATATATATATATATATATATATATATATATATATGCAGCAATGTTTCCTATGTATTTCTCCCCAAGCTCATCATGGATGGAGAAGGCCAGGGAGCTTTCTGGTACCTGCAGAATCCGTCTCAGAAACATATTTTCAGCAAACTTGATATTAATCCACATGTATACCCTTACCTCACAGCCACATGGAACCTTGGAGATGTGGCCTGATATAGCCTGATATAGCTCAACTAAAGTGCTCTGGGACCAAGAGCCCAACCTCTAGATAAAACTGGGTTTTGTCCCATGGCCCTAACATGCATGCATCTCTTTTCCTCAATCAGGAGTTTCCAATTGTTATTCACATCAAATAGCACTCCAGATACGAAAAAGCCAAAATTGTGGCCAATGTTTGATTTTTCCACCTTAAAAGTTTTGAAATTGGCGGACTGGGGCCCAACTACCATGACACATGATTTTGTAAACTTTACTGCAAGGTCCAAACTGTCCATAAAAGCAACAAACCTGTCCAGTAGTGACTGCAAGCCCACAGCAGTACGCACCATGAGGCATACAATAAAACCGGGAGCAGTCTAGTTCCCACCCTTGAGCAGTCAACCTGCACTGAGAGGAAAGCTTGTTTAAATCCATTACTGTAAATGGTGAACAAGAAAAGGGCGGGTATACATCTGTGGCGGACATCCCTACGGGTGCTAAAGTGCTGTGTGTAATCCGCCCCCTGTGAATACCGCATCAAAGCTGAGGTAGTGTTGTGCAAGTTTGATAAAATATGCACTATGTCTGGATCCATCCCCACTGCAAGAAGCAGGCCCTACAGTTTCCTGCGATTGACCCTCTCTAAGGTGGACGTGAGGTCCATAAATGTCAGGTGAAGTGCTCCTGGCCAGGCAGCGGTATACTTATTTATGATTAAGTATCAACTTAAACATTGATCTGTTGTCGTTTTGCATGGCCGAAAGCCATATTAGACCTCAGAAAATATATTACTTGTGTCTGCTTTCAACAACAACCTATTTAAGAGTGCCCTCCCAAGGAACTTCACCTCTGCGTCAATTAGTGATATTAGCCGATAACAATGTGGGTTGTTCTTGTTCCCTTCTTAAATATCGGTACAATTATGGTGGTTGACCATGAGGCTGCGGCATTGAGAGCCATTGTCAAGGCTGGCCCCCAGATCTCAATGTTATCCATGTACAAGTCAGGGTATACCATTGGGTCCTGGGGCCTTAGTGCAAGATAACTCCTGGATACCCTGAGAAACGTTATCTACAGTAAAGATAACATTAGCTCTGCCCAACACTAAACCACCCTGGTCCTCCCCACCTTAGTGAGGCCCAAGCTGTAAACCCCTTTAAAGTGTTTCACCAATTGTTGCTCTGAAATGTGGTGACATAAAGCAGTAATGTTACATCCTCAAAACAAGGTCTATTTAGCGCCCTCTAAAACAGGGAGCTAACTCTAGTTTCTCAGGCCTGAGCTAAATGCTCCCACGTGGTCTTACATAAGAGTAACTTGCGGTTTGCTAAGGCCTTAAATTTCTTCTGACATATATATATCTTGCCGATATATATATATGTATATATATATATATATAGATATATATATCTATATATATCAAGGTACATAGTTGTGGAGTTAACAATAGTATACCCTTACATAACTATTTGCACTTATCTTCTCAATATTTTGGTCTCCAACATTTTTCATACACTATTCTGTCCACACGATATTCTCCACTGTGATATTCCATCAGACAACTATTTAGATATTCTCTCATACACTTTGATACATTTTGACTTGACTTCATATACTCTGTACAAAGGCAGGCTGAGACACTGGGCCTGATTCTGACCCTGGCGGTAAAAACCGCCAGGGCCGTGGTCCGCGGGAGTACCGCCAACAGGCTGGCGGTGCTCCTTTGGGCATTCTGACCACGGCGGTACAGCCGCAGCCAGAAACGGAAAGTCGCCGGTGTACCGCCGACTTTCCGCTGCCCAGGGGAATCCTCCATGGCGGCGCAGCTTGCTGCGCCGCCATGGGGATTCCGACCCCCATACCGCCATCCTGTTCCTGGCGGTTTCGGCCGCCAGGAACAGGATGGCGGTATGGGGTGTCGTGGGGCCCCTGGGGGCCCCTGCAGTGCCCATGCCAATGGCATGGGCACTGCAGGGGCCCCCGTAAGAGGGCCCCACTTAGAATTTCAGTGTCTGCTTAGCAGACACTGAAATTCGCGACGGGTGCTACTGCACCCGTCGCACCCCTTTCACTCCGCCGGCTCCATTCGGAGCCGGCATCCTCGTGGAAGGGTGTTTCCCGCTGGGCTGGCGGGCGGCCTTTTGGCAGTCGCCCGCCAGCCCAGTGGGAAACCCAGAATGACCGCCGCGGTCTTTTGACCGCGGTACGGTCTTCTGGCGGTTCCCGCTTGGAATGACCCCCACTGTCTTTCATGGAGGGACACATCACCAACCACATAAAAACCACATACTTAATATCACAGATATGTGGACGTATGTACAGAAAAACACACATACATAGATACACACACCACTTCTACGGTCGAAAACAAACAAAGACAATATCTGTCTCCACTCTCAATCTAGTCTCTTCTGTTGTTGGCTAGAGGGCTTTATGTCCTGCTCATCGCATACTTTCACTCTGTCTCCAGTAGTCCCAAAGACTAGTGGCTTGTCTCTGGTTATTGATGACACTGCTCTTCTGGCTCAGTTATCCCAGGTAGTGTATGATCTATAGAGTAGTGTTTGTAAAGTGACTAACTTCCATGTGACTTTGCTAAATTGAGAGTTGAGACAGGTGGTCATTTTGCAGGTAAAACTGGCTATCACATTGTGAGTGTGTGGCTCTGGCAGTGGTTTGACTCACAGAAATTCTAAGGATGCGGAGATATGTAGCGCTGCTATCTTCAAAACGGCTAGACCTTCTGAATTCTATACTATGCTGGAACATACTTCAGAGGGTTATTTTCAGGGTATTGAATAGCTACAAGCAGGTTCTGGGCTATTTGTTGGAGAGCTTAGGTTCACAGAGTAGTTACAAGCCTCATAAATAAAGCCATGGTGAGAGGTGTCAATTTTGCTGCACAAAGTTAGCAGTACTCTGGGTAACGTAAATTCTGAGGGGGATTCCGATTTAACAGATATGGTGTATTAAATCCTAGCAATCTCTTGTGTAAAGAAGATTTACGAGGTACTCTACCATTCTGGGTTTGATTATGCACTTAATTCCCCAATCCCCCAGAAGTTTTTCTTTGAGTTATATCCCCTTTAGCATCCAAAATCTATTTGCTGAAAGTAAACAGACAATCAGTGTTTCCATGTAGCTCGTAATTCAAATGGGACCCATAAATCTGGTTACTAGCCACATTTTAATTACAAGCTATAACTTTTTTCCTGGGAGAGTCCTTAGGGCTCTGTATAGACCATGCTGTGACATGCTAACATGGGTGAAAGGGCTCAGCTGTTCCGTTAATCTATGCTCCGACCAGGATGTCTCATGTATATGGTGATGCCAAACTGTATCTGATAACTGGCTGGTCAGTTTAGGTCAAGTTTTGTATGACTTTGTGACAGTCACACTGCCTTTACTCCACCAGCCATATTTAGAGATGTTGAAAGGCCTCACCAACATCTCTGGAGAGTGGCAGGAATGGCTGTAATGGTGATTCCTATCAATATAGGAAAAGTTTGAAGGATAGTGTGAGAAAACAGGGCTGAATGCAGAGGCCCCCTGACTTTTTGCCCCCATTTTTCAATTTTTGCTGGTGTTTTCCTGACTCTGATGGTGCCCTGGGTACTGCTAACTGGTCACGGGGCCTGTGCTCTGTATAAAATGAGTATGCAAATTAGGGTAATTATAATTGGCTAAGTCCACCTACTTATAAGTCCCTAGTAAATGGTAGGGCATGTAGGTTTAGGGACCCCAGCATAGGAGGTGCACCCATAAGTGCACTGCTGAGGTGCCCCTGTCATTTTAAAGGCAGGCCTGCCTTGCTGGCTGCTTTTAAATTAAAGTTACATGCAAATTCGACTTTGGGATTAAGAGTAGTTCCAAAGTCTTAAACTACCTTAGTTTACATGTATCTCACCCCTAGGTTGAGCCCTGTGTGCCCCTAGGGCTGGGTACCATGTAAC
The DNA here is from genome assembly GCF_031143425.1 of Pleurodeles waltl. Lineage (NCBI taxonomy): Eukaryota > Metazoa > Chordata > Amphibia > Caudata > Salamandridae > Pleurodeles > Pleurodeles waltl. Next base: position 729,702,272 of record NC_090440.1, on the reverse strand, counting down.
TATAAGCAGGGACATTATAAAAGTAGTTTTATAAGTCCTGGTGAGGTAAAACAGCTAAATTTGTTTTTCCCTCATTGTAGTGAATGGCTTCCATAGGCTAGAATGGGGAGACTTTATTTTAATTTATAAAGTCCCCATCAAGTGTCAGACACCTTAAGTTTGGTTTCAAATTAATTGTTATAATAAATCCCACAATTTACAATTGTTGGATTTAATATAACTTGTTCAGGTAAAAAGTTTTAAACTTTACCTAAAAAGTTGTCAAAGTCAGCTCTGTAGTGTTTTGCTGCTTTGCACTGATTGGCCGGCCTCTGGCAGCCTGTGATGAGGTGTGAAATGGCCTGGGCTCAACACAAAGAGATGTGCCTTGGGGAGGAGATCTCGCTCAGCAAATGGGGAAGCAGGAAGAGTGGAGGGCTGCCAAACTGGTCTTCAAAGGCAGGGAAGGACATTTGGAGCAATCCAGCACCTCCCTCACATCCCGCAAACCCAGACAATTAGGTGCCCCCTTGATTAGATTAGGAGAGGGCTGGAGAGGGGTGTGTTTAGGATTTTTAGCCTCACCAGTGGGTGGACTCAGCCAGAGGTAACCTCCAAAAATAATTTTCAGCCATGATGGATGTTTTAGAAATGTTGCTCCCTGGGATTGATTTTTGCCACACTTCTCAGTAAGCGGTCATCACAGGGGGAAGGACCCTGTGCCTGATTGGAGAACCAGGATCCCCTGTTTTCACCCAAGAGCAAGGATAAAACTGGCAGACCTGCACCCACATCTCAGATCCCTACCAGATTCCAACAAGGAAGAACTACAGAAGAAGGACTGCCCTGCTAGACCCCTGACCTGCACCTCGACACGGCACTCTGGAGGACTGCACATGCTGCACACTTGGGCTCCACCACAAGAAGATATTTGTGTGGCTTCAACTGGTTCAAGGAGGGACTCACTGTTTGCTACAGGTGAAAAATTGCTAACTAGAGTCCCCTGCACCAACTCTTGAAGAAACTGACCAGCTGACCACTGTCCAGTGGCCGTTTTGGCGTTTGCACCAGGTGTATTCTGGGAGTGGTAGTCCGCACCCTCAAGGGGCATCTCAGAGCTTCTGATACCTTGGGGTGAGCTGTGGACACCAAAAGAACCCTAAAAAAACACCGGGAAGAAGATCCATAAGTTTGGAGAACTTTCGGAAAAAAGATCCATAAAGGGACCGACCCGCTGTGGCAACTCTAGCCGGCTTGCCTCAACCGCAATCCGGCCTGACTTGCAGGTTCATCCCAGTGAAGAAAATCTCTGAAAAAGTGACTACGTCCAAACGTGGGAAGTTGACCAGGACCTCCCATGCAGTGTATCCGAAGAGGGCTCCAGGGACGTCGGATCAAGATTCAGGTTTGCCCCAGTCGAAGGATTTTCATCTTGAAAAAATCACTGAGTCCGAAGGTAAAAATCACCACCAAGAGTTTCCACGACGCGTATCCGAGAAAGAGTTACAGGAGGTCGGATTAGACTGGCGACTTGGTCCCGCTGAAGAAAATCTCCAGAAAAACGACTAAGTCCTAAGGTAAACTTTTAACCGAGGCCTCCCGTGAGCTGTAGCCGGGGAAAGCTCTATCACAGTCGGCCTCAAACTTTCACTTTGCCCTGTCAAGGTGCGACTAGATGACCAGATTGGCGCTTTTAGTTTCTAAGCGCTAAAAAGCATTACTTTTTTAAAAATTCATATCTCTGGTTCCCCTTATCTGATTTTATTCACTTTGACATCATTTTAAAGATAAAAATATAATCTATTTTTATAAATTAGCGTTGGATTTGTATTGTGTTTTATTTATTCACTGTTTTGTGATTTTTAAATCTTTTACACATATGTCTCTTAAGTTAAGCCTTGTCGCTCGTTGCCAAGCTACCAAGGGTTGAGCTGGGTTTAATTTATTGAGACCTAACTGGACCTAAGTGAAGGTTAGTGGCCTATTGCTAAGTGTTGGTACTTACCTGCCCTTACCAGTAACCCATTTTCCAACAGATGGCTGTCTCGAACATGAGGGCCATCTGTCAAACTTTAACAAAGTGTTATATTTTTCAGAAAAAAAATCAGTTTGTTTTTTAAAAATAAAGAGACCTAATGATCCTCATAGTGTGGGGGGGCATTGTTTTTTTCTGCCCCTCACCACCAAAATATACCTGTTGGTGACAAAAGCCTTGCAACCACCCACATTGGTTAGTTGCAGGCAGGTTTACAGTAAACCTGGCATTCCGTTCACATGTAAATTGGGAGGATGGACCAAAGGTTGGAGGAGAGGGTACTCTGTTGCCACTACATCAGCATACTATCTGTGCAAAAAACTTCTAATTCAAGCAATGCAGCAGGCTGTATGCAGGAATGTTTCACTAAAGTTCTATTGGTGCTGAGTCTGGTCCCTTCTAAGCTGTTGGTTTTGGGGGGAAAAGCTCAGAGCATGAAAGTTCAAATTTCACTCCATAGAAGTCCTCATGTTGGCCCAGGTATGCTTGGCATCGTAACCTGGTCCCAAATTCTATGGTGGTACTTAGGGCCTGATTTAGAGCTAGGTGGAAGGTACTCCATCACAAACGAGTCGCTTATCCTGTCCACCTTGTTTCAAGTGCATAATATTCTTAGGCACATTTAAAAAGGTGGACAAGGTATCTGTCACTTTTGTAACAAAGTACCAGACGGTCAATGTCCAAAATAGGTACTTGCTCTCTTTTTTTAGAGCTTGGATTCCTCCAGTGGGGTAAGGTGTCAGTTTATTTATGAATAGGACTATGCAAGACAAGATACCTTCTTACCAAAGTCCTGCTGAAACAGGTGCATTGTTCTGTCGCATAGGCTCTCATTATTCTAATGAGACTACTGGATTTGAGCAGCAGAATCGCCTGCAGTGTGGGAGACTGAGTCTTAACCCACTACAGGTGACACCTGTCACCCCAATCCGGGTTTTGCTCCGGCTAACTAGCAGTGCCTCATCTCTACCCAAGAGCAGGGATGATTGGGCAGCCGAGCGCATGACACAATTGACTCCTCAAGGAAATCATGGTCACTCAGATCTCATCTGTTTCTCTCAGTTACATTAGTCTCACATATACAATGACAAGCTGAGGCAGTATATGTTTCAATAAGGTTTTAATGAAGCAACTGCATCTTAGACAATAAAGCATGCACTGCAATAACCAGAACGATAAAGCTTGACAAGATTAAAGTTGTGACAAGGAGAGTCAAGCATAGAAATAATACTACCATTTTGTCACTAGAGTCAATAAACTAATTCTTACCTAGGCTGTTATTAGAGCACAGCATGTTTAGCTCTTGTTCTGCCCTTCAGGTTCCCCTGGGAAGACATCATCCCTCATACCTGAGCAAAGGCCTTAAGTCTGCGTAAGCAGCTGTAGCGAAGCGTTCAGCAATCAGCATACAGTTGTGGTCATCTGGCTGGAATCTCCATCTAATGTGTATGAGACAAGAAAGTGTTTTTATAATAAAACAACTGATGTTCTGAGCAAATGTGCCTACGTAAGGATGGGTGTGTTTCTATGAATACCAGAGACAAAACGTTTACTACATTTACAGGCAACCTATCTTACTGTAGCCTTGAGAGAAGCACAGAGTGAAAGAAATGTTTTGTTTAAGAACACAGTGCTGGCTTAGGGAAGAACAGCTAGATAGAGAGAAATAAAACAAGACCGCAAATGTGGCTATTTTTAAAATAATAAACAAGGTAGAATAAAATATATCTAGGTTAAAGTGCACAGCGGCAGGCCTAGTGCGCTAAAAAGTGCTTGGAGCTATAACTAAAATGGCTACACAACAGTTCTAAAGAAGTTCGACAAGGACAAACCTGTTCCTTCACACCAAGATGGTTGCACATTCTCTAGATTAACTCTGGTGGTATGACCTGGTCCTTCGGAGCTCTGACAGTCTAAAAATTGTCTAAGTCCCAATATTGCAGATCTCATTCTCTTTCGCCCTCACCTAAGGCTTCCAGATTTTAGAGGAGGATTTTTGAAATTGTAGCGCTTGATCCTGTCAAGGCTATCTGGGGACCAGGGCAGGTCCAGTTGGACCTGGGTACCTGGGCCCATATTTATACTTTTTGACGCTAAACTGCGCTAATGCAGTTTAGCGTCAAAAAGTTTTGCGCCGTCTAACGCCATTCTGAAGCGCCATGCGGGCGCCGTATTTATGGAATGGCGTTAGACGGCGCAATCAGACCGGCGCTGCCTGGTTTGCGTGGGAAAAAACCACGTAGACCAGACAGCGCCGGCGTAGGGGGAAAATGGCGCATGGGCGTCTTAAAATGGGGCAAGTCAGGTTACGTCGAAAAAATCGTCTTAACCCGACTTGCGCCATTTTTTAACGACGCCCATCCCCCATCAACATGACTCCTATCATTGTAAAGATAGGAGTCATGCCCCCTTGCCCAATGGCCATGCCCAGGGGACTTCTGTCCCCTGGGCATGGTCATTGGGCATAGTGGCATGTAGGGGGGCACAAATAAGGCCCCCCTATGCCACCAAAAAAAAATATAAAAAATAAAAAATTATACTTACCTGAACTTACCTGAATGTCCCTGGGGTGGGTCCCTCCATCCTTGGGGGTCCTCCTGGGGTGGGCAAGGGTGGCAGGGGGGGTCCCTGGGGGCATGGGAGGGCACCTGTGGGCTCATTTTGAGCCCACAGGCCCCTTAACGCCTGCCCTGAGCAGGCGTTAAAAAGTGGCGCAAATGCGCCGTTTTTTGCCACGCCAACTCCCGGGCGTCTCTTTTGCCCGGGAGTATAAATACCACGTAAAGGCCTGGGAGTCATTTTTTAGACGGGAACGCCTCCCTTGCATATCATTAACGCAAGGAAGGGGTTCACGCTAAAAAATGACGCACATTCCGGGAACTTTGGCGCTATTCGCCTCTAACGCCATAGTATAAATATGGCGTTAGTTGGCGTTAGTTTTGCGTCAAAAAAAACGACGCAATTTCGGCGCAAACGGAGTATAAATATGGCCCCTGGTCTTCCAGGATAATGTGTTTTTTCAGCTTGTTGTGTCACATTAGCATCACAAGAGGGCAGTCTAACCTTGGTGTCCACTCATTTTTCCTGAGTCCAAGATGGAGCAGGTCCAACCCTTCAGGGTTTCTCTCAGGTCACAGAAAGTCATGTTCTGTTCTACCACAGGTCCAGAAAGTGTTTTGACAAGGGTGGCTTGGTGTGCAAGATTGTGGTTGGCACCAGCTAGTGAGTGAAATCAATGCATAGGCTCCTCCCTAACAGGTGTAGTAAAATTTCCATGGGACAGTCCTATACACTTTTGAACCAGTTCCTTTTTGCCCCAATGAAAACAATCTCACAGTGCATTTTATCCCTAAAAATCAAAATGGAGAAACATCCTCCCTTGCGCAGATACTGTCTGACCTTGTTATGTTGGCTCTCATTATAAAAATGAGACTGCTAGATTTGGGTGGCAGGCCAATCCCACACCAAGTGACAACTGTCGGTCTAACCTTTGCGGCCAACTAGCAGTACCTCACCAGCACCCGAAAGTGGTGGTGATTTGTGGCAGCCGTGCGCATGAAATTCTGATTTCTCAGGGAAAATGTGGTGGAACAGATCTCATCCTTTTTTCTCAGTTACATTCATCTCACACATGCAAAGACAAACAGACCCAGGAGCCTGGTTCAGTGTATTTTATTAAATCAAATGTGTTCTAGATAAAATGGCATGTACTGCAATGATTAGGATAATGAAACATAATAACAGCAGAGCGGTGACAAAGAAAGTGAGACATAAAAAAGTCCCACAATAGTGTCAGAATGCTAAGTACTAGAATTCTTACCTACACCACTAAAGTTCTCAAATACATCACAGTAATCTAAGCCCTAATCCGCTCTTCAGGACCCCTGGGAAGACACCACTTTCCATACCAGAATATGTTGGTCTACTGAGTGCCCTCTCCGATGTAGGCGGAAAATACATCAAGTCTCTGCAGACAGCTGCAATGAAGCAACAAAATGCAGTGGCAATTTCTGGCTGGAACTTCCCTCTAAGAGGCCTAGCGAAGGCTGGCATTTGTCCCACTGCCAGGCTTGCAACAAACCCAGTGAGAGGGAATCTACCCCAGGGCTGGTTTTGAGTGACTACAGAGAAGAGGACTGCTCATTTCCTTGGTTCAACTCTGCTAGTCTTCCTGTAAGAGTCAAAAAACACCTCCCCATACCCAGGCCATTCCCCCTGTTCTGGAGGCAATTTTCACAGTTCATTGAGGCCAAGGACTCTCTGGGCATCTGCTATAGAACTAATACAAATTAGCATACAGGAGCTTCAGGCAGAGAACAGGTAAAGGTCTAAAAATTGTTTTTAATAAATATGTATTATGTTTTTAAAATCTATCTTTATGAACGTATTGGACTTTAAAGAAATATGAACATGTCTTTAAATGAATTATGTACCTATTACCTGTCAATAGTTAGATTAAAGTTATAATCTATACTTTGACATTTTCTATGATTTCGCTAGAGCAGTGTTAGTTGAAATAACCTTTGTGGCCTACTGATGATAATGATCATGATAATTTGTTATAGAGCACAACAAACACCCAGAAAAGAGTGTCCTGGCATAAGAGATACACCTATTTATTTAAAAAATAAGTAAATGTGATTGGGCTCAGCCTGCGGGTGTAAGGCTATTCTATAACCTATAGGTGAGAAATTAAAAAGATCTCCTCCCCTTAAAAGCATCGTTATTTTGAGGAACATGCAGTAGAGGGGCATCAGCAGATCATAAAGTTCTGTTTAGAATGTATCTATGAAGCAGAGAGTACATAATCACCAGGCCTTACTGAGAAAAGGCTTTGTGGGGAATGCTTATGAATTCAAACATCACTCTGTTACTGGAAGCCATTGCCAATTGTGGAACACACGTCTGTGTGACAAAGTTGTTGCAATTCATGGCAGTCATATCTTTTTACTGCCCATTTCTGAACACATTGCAAGCGGGCCAAAGTTTTAGAAGGAATGACAAAATATAATGCATTGCAGTATTTTAGTCGGGAGAGACTGGTAGCACTACGTTTTGTACTTGGGCCCAGATTTAAGAGGGCCTTGTGCCACATTTGCATTTTTTTTGTTTATGCTAATGTGGCCCAATAAGGCCAAAATTGCCGCACCAGTTTTAAAGAGTGGCGCAGTGCATGCATTGAGCCACTTTGTAACCTCTTGCGCCATAGTATGCCTGCGCCAGGCATAATGTATGCAAGTAGGCGTTCTCATTTTTTGGCCATTTTTAATGTCTGCTTAGAGCAGGTGTTAAAAGGGGGCACACCATTAGTTACGATGGGCCCCTATGTACTGTTCAGGGTTGGCACCAAAAATGACAGGACATCAATAGAGTAAAAAAATTTGACACTATTGCCCCCTACCCTGCGCCATGGTATACCATATTTTAAACACAGCGCACACATGGTGGCGGTAGGTTTAGGTGCTAAGGGGCGCAAGAAAAGTGGCGCTGCACTGGGTGTAGCACCACTTTTCTTAAATCTACCCCTTAGATTGGCAACAGAGGAAGCACTTTATGGCACATTCACAGGACACTGAATTTGTATTAACATGTTTTTCAAAGGTGAGTTGAATGTCTATGAAGAAACTTAGCATTTTAGCAGAAACGGTGTAGGAGGCCCTCGCAATTTGGCAGGCCACAAATTTTGAGTTTAAATGACTGACAAATGACCAAAAGTCAGAAGTTAGGCTCTATCCGTTTTCAATTACAAGGCATTTTTACACATCCATTAGGTCACAGAAAAAAAAAACAGGCATGAAAATTAACCCTAGCCATAGTCTCATCTATCAAGGTGACTACAATTTGTGTATGACGTTATGGAAAGGAAAACACTGTGCATCACTGGGGACCAATAACGTACCTCCTTTTTATCTGTGGAATATAAACACACATTAAGAAACATTTAAAACAATATTGGAGATGTCACCCAGACAGGCGATACAAAATTCGTAATAATCTAGAATGGGTTTGTTTACGTTTATAAAAGAATTAATCTAAATACTTAAAAATGTTAAAAATATATTAAAATACTATGTGACCAAAACACCTACTCTATAATGAAAGATACAGACAAAGAAAACAATTCCCGTATCTTAGGCCACACTAACGTCTATTTTTGGGTTTAAGGGCCCCTTCCAAAAAACTAGCCACATTGCAACAGATTATGGGGGACTGCAGCATTTGTAAATATCTCAGAGCAAGTTTTGCCTGGCAAAAACTTTTCCCCCTTAACAAAGACAGTATAAACCACTGCCTCAGAGTGAAATAGTGACCACAAAAGAAGATAAAGTGCATTTTTTCCTGTGTTGAAAAATTATCACAAGAGCAAGGGCTCTGATTATCCCCATTATAATGAATCTGAAGATCTTCTAGAAGCCAATGTGAGAGGTTTAATGGTAAGGGCTCCATACTTAAATCTGTCTTTAAAAGTGTGACCTAACCGTAGATTCTTGCAGCTCCTTGCCCTCTCTCACAGTTGTAACGTGTTTCAGAAAGTGCTGTTTTCATCTACACTACATCTTTTCCCTTAATTTGCTCAGGGGCTACAAAAAATCTGAACAACCCAACTTCTCCAGTGAATCCTTGATGTAACACAACCACAGGATACTGAGGCTTTTATCTTGGGCAAGACAATCTCTAATTATGACCTAATTTATTTCCAGTTCAGGGTTTGACCAGACTTTAAACCAGCTAACTGCAGGTGGCAAGGGCCAATTTATCAAAAATATAACCCAAGCCCAGTTGGGCAACAAAGATGGAAACTGACTGCAGGAGATAGAGTAATCTTCTTACAAAGACATTCTCTGCTGTCTGAATCTCACCACAGTCCTTATAACCCCCATGGCCCAATATTATAGCTCACCAAACATTTAGCGACATAGACTTTCAAAATAGCCAGTACTAGTAGAGCACCCAACCTAGCGGTAAAGTCAAAAAGCGAGGTCACTGCCCTAGCCATCATATTCCCTTTACCCTTCTTTGTGGGGCCCAGGATCCTCTCTTGTCAAAAATAACCCCTGAGCATGGAAAGGTAGAAACCCTCGTCACCTCCTGCCCACCATCAAAGATTTTCTTATGGCACTTGTTTAAATTCCCGATTACCATATTGTGGGACTTGGAGTACTTTACTTACATATCAAGAGAGGACATGGAATCGATGAAAGAGTCAAGGAGACTTTGGAGCCCCACTGCGGTTTTGGCTATCAAGACTGAGTTGTCTGCATACACCAATTCTGGTATCATCTGTGGCCCAACCTGGGAAATATCCTTGATGGCAGAATATACCACTGAGCACATGTTGTTAATATATAAGGTGAACAACAGAGGGACAAAAATACAGCCCTGCCTTACCCCTTTGTGGATTTATATTGGAGCCATTAAGGACCCCTCATGATTATACCTGACTACTACTGGAAGGTCCTGGTTAAGGTCATGCAAGAAATTGAAAATACTACAATCCAAACCCTGAACTTGAGGCGCCTCTTCGCTATTCTACATATGCCTGAAGAGGAGAGACCCATGGTGGGAGTGCTGCTTGCAGTGGATTTTGAGAAAGCCTTTGATTCAATTAGATGGGATTACCTAAGAACAGTGATGCAGCGGATGGGTATGGGAGAAGGCTGGATAAAATGGGTGGACTTACTGTATATGACCCCATTAGCGAGGGTGAGGACGGGCAGAATAATATCGGATACTTACCCTACATACCGAGGAACGCAACAAGGGTGCCCGTTATCGCCACTACTGTTCGCCCTGGCCATTGAGCCGCTGGCGGACGGGATGCGGAGCGGGGGAATAGAATGGGGTCAATCACAACATATCATATCACTGTATGCTGACGACATTCTCATCTACCTCAGGGACGGGGAGTCAGGCCTACCTTGGGCCTTGCTGATGCTGGACCATTTCGGTACACTGTCAGGATAATGCCTCAATAGGAGTAAGACATTCGTTTTCCCCATGACAGAATTGTGAGCGGCCCTCCTCCTGTCCAGAGGACGTGGTTTGGGCTCCACGCACCTTTAAGTATCTGGGTATACAAGTATACCACGAGGTCGGGGATTTGCGGGATGGAAACATTGGTAAGGCACTCCGCTCCTTGAGGGCCTCGGTCGGGTTCTGGCGCTGGTTAAAATTATCCAGAATGGCTAGAATATCTTATCTAAAATGATCTTGTTACCGCGCCTCCTCTATTACTTTGCTAATCTACCGTTACTAATCTCCTCGGCATGGTTCCGGGGAACTGAATTCACTACTTAGGGAACTTATCGGGGGTGATGGCCACAGCCGCACAGCACTCCCGACCCTCTGTAGACCAACGCTAGCGGGAGGCCTGGGAGTCCCAGATTTTGAGACCTATTACCTGCCATGTCTGGTTTGCTGGGAAGGGATATCTGGACAGATGGACCACCACTGGCGAGAAGGGCACAGACCGGGTCATAGCACAGATGATTAACAAAAGGGTGGCTCGCCAAACGGACAGTATGATGACGAGAGTAGCCGCATCATGCTGGAAGAGATGCACAAGATGGGTGGGGTCTCCGTACTCTCCGGCTCTGCCGTTGTCCGCGCTAATATTAGATCTGGGGGAGGAAGGCTTGATGGGTACAGGACTTGAGATTTGGAAAAGGGCGGGAGTGGAGACAGTGGGTGATCTATTCCGGGACTGGGTGTTGAGGTCCTTTGCTGACCTACTGAATAGTGTTGGAGTTCCTCTGGTGCAATTTCTTCTATACCAGAAGTTAACACATATTCTACGAGAACACTGGGAAACAGTGAATGCAGAACCTGCCACCCACCAAATATTACACCTCCTCTTAACACTAGGGGATGATACCCACCGTATTACGAGATTGTACCGAGCCCAACAGGAGGAGGCCCTTGACCCAATGCAACCCCTAAGGGAGAGATGGGAGAGATCTTTGGAAGGCGAGATAACAGATTCAGAGTGGAGTAGGGTATTAGCGTACTCAAGGGAGGTATCGAGAAACACAAAACTGAGATATACCTAGTATAATTACACCCACAGGACGCACCTTACCCCACACCGCTTATTCTTAATGTACGGAGGTGACCCCAAAACATGTCCCAGGTGTAGTGACGTGAACGCAGATTTTGACCACATGGTGTGGAACTGCCCTGAACTACAGCAGGGCTGGGGCAATGTGTTAGCAGACCTGACTGGACTGCTCGAAACGAAACTGACTTTATCTCCTATTGTGTGTCTTCTGGGTCTTAGAACGTGACTTCCACGTGGGAAGGTGAGGGGTCGCTTTTTGGACCTGGCTCTGGTTTTATACCGGAGACTGATCACATTGGGTTGGAGATCCCCCAGATACCCCCCACTGATGGAATGGAGATGGGATGTAGAGAAGTGGGCCAGAGCAGAAATACAGATCCTGAAAAGAGAGGAGGAGCGAGGACTCCGCCAGAACCCCATCGCCCCAGAGTGGGAGGAGATACTGACGAAATGGGAGGAGATGTTGAAGGGAGAGAAAACACCAACAGAGGGACTGACATGAAAACAGATCGAGGGACAGAAAGAGAGAGAAATGGGAACGTAATAACCACGATGGGGGAGGGCGAGCCCGGGGTCTAGATCCTAATGGAAAGGAGAGGGGAAGTGGATGTAGAATGGGATTCAATGTTTAAGTACACAGGACCGACCGAATAGGGATAGGGGGAAACGGACACTGCATGAAGGAGATACCGATTTAGGAATGAGCGGATGGGGAGCATGAAGGGAACTGACCCCGCTCTGGGGGGAAAATGTAAAGAGGTCAACCCCGGAAAGTGGAACCACCTGCCCACACAGGCACCATCATATCACTAGTTTGTTTAATTTTAGTTAAGCCTGTTTTGGAACTATAGAAATCAGACTGGTGGCATGGCTCTCATAAAGCTTACAGGTACACAAACAAGGCCCAAAAGAACTGGATAAAGAGTATTCAAAATTGATGTAATGATATAACGTATTATGTGGTACCCTTTCAGATCATGTAACATCTTGAGATACAGAATTGAGAGCCAACTTCCATCATAAATTATACAGTATTTTTATAACAGCAAAATGTTAATAAGAATATAAAAAAAAAAAAAAAAATACAATCTAAACCCATATCAGTAAGAATGGACTGTAGCTTGGCTCAATCAACCCGATCGAATGCTGATGACAAATCCATGAATGCTATGTGTAACCGCTCTCTTTTGGCCACTGTATATTTGCTCACTAAAAGGTACAGGTTCTGGCACTGGTCCAGGGTACCCCCACCCCGCCTGAACGCATATTGAAAACAGAACATTTCCCTTAGATCTAACCCATCTGTTAGACTAGCCAAGATCACCCTGCCCAGTCCTTTGATGAACGCATCAATAAGCAAGATTGGTCTGTAGCATTTTGGGTCCAACCTTACCCCTTTCTTAAACACTGGAATGATAATCGAGCATTGTCAGGTTGGGGGAGAGCCTGCTTTCCACGCTGAATTAAATACGCAGGCTAGGACTTTAGTCCGAAGTTGGATATCCTGGCAAAATAGATTGGCAGGTACCCCTTTGGGCCCAGGGGCCTTGTTTTAGACATGGCAGAAATGACGGCCCCATTCTCCTCTTCTGTAAAGCCAATGGGCATATCCTTCCTGGTCCTGTTCAGTACTACTGGAGGTGTGTACTCCTCTGTACTGCCATAAATTGCTAAGAAGTGCTTAACCCACTCATCCGCTTGGATGGTACAATCTATAATAATATTTGATTTACCTGAAAAGAAAGGGTGGTTAATGGTTTCCCAAAACATAGCACTGTTATTTAGATTAAGAGGGTTTGCCAGCTCCTCCCATGCTTGTTCCCTGATCTCTTTTTTACAGGCTTGAATAGCTAGTTTATACTCCTTCCTTCTGCTTACAATTTGTAGTCTATCTCTGGGAACCTCCTTCAGCGTTGCTTTCAGATTGTGGAGGGCCTTGGAACAATCAGAATTAAACCACCTCTCACCTAAAGGTTGGCCTTGACTCTCAGTGACCCTAAGGATTCTATTGATCTGCTTACAGATCTTACCAAAAACCTGAAGAAGCACTCTATCATCCCCCAAATCACTCAAGCACAATTCAATATCTGACTCACATGTATTGTACAGTGTCTAAGAAAAAATCATGGTGGACATAGCTTCATTTTAGTACACGCCCCTGGTCATGAGAAATCATCTCATTGTTTGAAGGTCTTCTCATTGCTGCTTTAGCCTCTCGGATTCCCCAATCTAAAAAAAAGGGCCAACAGGTTGTGGTCACTGTATGCTGACCACTGCACTTTGAAACTATAGACAAATTGTGGCAAAAAGCCAGAGAAAAATATGTAATTGTTAATAGTGTTGGCCCCTCTACCCTTAAAGGTTGGGTCTACCAGTCCTTTCATACCCTCCCTAGTATGTACCAAATTATAATCTGCCAGCACCTCGTCCAAGACACTGCCTTGAGAAGAGTGCTCAAAATGTTTGTCCTGCTTAATGTCACCAACTACAGTGTGTTCAATTCCATAGCAATTCAAGGGATAGAGGTGTAGGTTAAAATTGCCCAGAAGGATAATAAAATAAGGGCATTTAAACTTCCCTTAAAAAGACTGTAAGGCCAAACGTAAAATGCCGAGGTGTTCGGAGGAGAATCCCGCTCATGAGAGTTATAAAAGTTTAGCGACAAAATACTTGGGAGACCCACAAAATCTAGTTTAACAGCCAGACAGTGCCTAGATCAAGCGCAACCTGAGACGAGGGCACACCTTAAGCTAAGGGATATCAGAAGAAGCAAACCTCCCCTTGCTCTACTGTAGGAGGCTGGCCTGGCTTGTAGTGGGTACCAGAGGTACTTACACCTTGTGCCAGGTCCAGTTATCCCTTATTAGTGTAGAAGAGGTGTTTCTAGCAGCTTAGGCTGATAGAAGGTAGCTATAGCAGAGCAGCTTAGGCTGAACTAGGAGACATGCAAAGCTCCTACTATACCACCGGTGTCATATGCACAATATCATAAGAAAACACAATACACAGATATACTAAAAATAAAGGTACTTTATTTTTATGACAATATGCCAAAAGTATCTCAGTGAGTACCCTCAGTATGAGGATGACAAATATACACAAGATATATGTACACAATACCAAAAATATGCAGTAATAGCAAAAGGAAGTAATGCAAGCAGTGTAAAGTTACAATAGATTGCAATAGGAGCACATAGGTATAGGGGCAACACAAACCATATACTCCAAAAGTGGAATGCGAACCACGAATGGACCCCAAACCTATGTGAGCTTGTAGAGGGTCGCTGGGACTGTAAGAAAACAGTGAGGGTTAGAAAAATAGCCCACCCCAAGACCCTGTAAGGTAGGTGTAAAGTGCACCTACAACCCCCAGAGAGCACAGAAGTCGTGATAGGGGGATTCTGCAAGGAAAACCAACACCAGCAATGCAACAACAGTGGATTTCTGGACCTGAGTACCTGTAAGACAAGGGGACCAAGTCCAAGAGTCGCGACAGTGTCGAGAGTGGGCAGGAGCCCAGGAAATGCCAGCTGAGGGTACAAGGAAGCTGCCACCGGATGGAAGAAGCTTGGTGTTTTGCAAGAACGAAGAGGACTAGAAACGTCCCCTTTGGAGGATGGATGTCCCACGTCGTGAAGAAGACCGCAAACAGGCCTTGCTAGCTGCAAGGGTCGCGGTTAGGGTTTTTGGATGCTGCTGTGGCCCAGGAGGGACCAGGATGTCGCCACTTGGATGAGGAGACAGAGGGGGTGCCCAGCAAGTCAGGGAGCCCTCACAGAAGCAGGCAGCACCCGCAGAGGTACCGGAACAGGCACTTAGAAGAGGAGTGAACCGGAGTCCACCCAAAGTCAGAAAAGGGAGTCCCACGACACCGGAGGACAACTCAGAAGGTTGTGCACTGCAGGTTAGAGTTTCGGGGACCCAGGCTTGGCTGTGCATGAAGGAAATCCTGGAAGAGTGCACAGGAGCCGGAGCAGCTGCAAATCACGTGGTACCCAGCAATGCAGTCTAGCGTGAGGAGGCAAGGACTTACCTCCACCAAACTTGGACTGAAGAGTCACTGGACTGTGGGAGTCACTTCGACAGAGTTGCTGAGTTCCACGGACCACGCTCGTCGTGCTGAGAGGGGACCCAGAGGACCGGTGATGCAGTCTTTTGTTGCCTGCAGTTGCAGGGGGAAGATTCCGTCGACCCACGGGAGATTTCTTCAGAGCTCCTGGTGCAAGAAGAAGGCAGGCTACCCCCAGAGCATGCACCACCAGGAAACAGTCGAGAAAGCCGTCAGGATGAAGCGATACAAGGTTGCAGTAGTCGTCTTTGCTACTTTGTTGCAGTTTTGCAGGCGTCCTGAGCAGTCAGCGGTCGATCCTTTGGCAGAAGGTGAAGAGGGAGATGCAGAGGAACTCTTGTGAGCTCTTGCATTCGGTATCTGAAGAATTCCCCAAAGCAGAGACCCTAAATAGCCAGAAAAGGAGGTTTGGCTGCCTAGGAAGGAGGATAGGCTAGTAAGAAAGGTAAGAGCCTATCAGAAGGAGTCTCTGACGTCACCTGCTGGCCCTGGCCACTCAGAGCAGTCCAGTGTGCCAGCACACCTCTGAATCCAAGATGGCAGAGGTCTGGGACACGCTGGAGAAGCTCTGGGCACCTCCCCTGGGAGGTGCAGGTCAGGGGAGTGGTCACTCCCCTTTCCTTTGTCCAGTTTCACGCCAGAGCAGGGCTGGGGGATCCCTGAACTGGTTTAGACTGGCTTATGCAGAGATGGGCACCATCTGTGCCCATCAAAGCATTTCCAGAGGCTGGGAGAGGCTACTCCTCCCCAGCCCTGACACCTATTTCCAAAGGGAGAGGGTGTAACACCCTCTCTAAGAGAAAGTCCTTTGTTCTGCCTTCCTGGGCCAGGCCTGGCTGGACCCCAGGAGGGCAGAAACCTGTCTGAGGGGTTGGCAGCAGCTGCAGTGAAAACCCCGGAAAGGCAGTTTGGCAGTACCCGGGTTCTGTGCTAGAGACCCGGGCGATCATGGAATTGTCACCCCAATGCCAGAATGGCATTGGGGTGACAATTCCATGATCATAGACATTTTACATGGCCATGTTCGGAGTTACCATTGTGACGCTGTACATAAGTAGTGACCTATGTACAGTGCACGCGTGTAATGGTGTCCCTGCACTCACAAAGTCTGGGGAATTTGCCCTGAACGATGTGGGAGCACCTTGGCTAGTGCCAGGGTGCCCTCACACTAAGTAACTTTGCACCCAACCTTCTCCAGGCGAAGGTTAGACATATAGGTGACTTATAAGTTACTTAAGTGCAGTAGTAAATGGCTGTGAAATAACGTGGACGTTATTTCACTCAGGCTGCACTGGCAGGCCTGTGTAAGAATTGTCAGATCTCCCTATGGGTGGCAAAAGAAATGCTGCAGCCCATAGGGATCTCCTGGAACCCCAATACCATGGGTACCTCAGTACCATATACTAGGGAATTATAAGGGTGTTCCAGTATGCCAATGTGAATTGGTGAAATTGGTCACTAGCCTGTTAGTGACAATTTAGAAAGCAGAGAGAGCATAACCACTGAGGTTCTGATTAGCAGAGCCTCAGTGAGACAGTTACTCATCACACAGGGAACACATACAGGGCACACTTATGAGCACTGGGGCCCTGCCTGGCAGGGTCCCAGTGACACATACACTAAAACAACATATATACAGTGAAATATGGGGGTAACATGCCAGGCAAGATGGTACTTTCCTACATCTACCAATCCGGGTCGGCTCTGCTAATACCAAAAAAGTGGCATACCCATCTAAATAGAAATGAGACTCTGCTTCCCATGTCTCTTGCAAGCCCACAATGTTAAAATCATTAATTTTCCCAATCCAGACTAGATCCTGCTTCTTATTACCCAACTCAGCTATATTCCAGCTACAATTTTTTCAAAGGGGGTATTTGCTTATTCTGAGCCTCGACCAGAGGATTAACCCCACTCTGAGAAGGGTCACTAAAAACCAAACTCTGTCACTGATTACATTCAAGGTCCCCCAAAGCCTAAATCCTATTCCTAAGTTCCAGCGGTGCTAAAAGCCCCCTATTATGGAGAGCTAGACTCCTCCTCCCCCCCAGGGATGGTGGAAATTGTTGTAAGCCCTTGTCAATTGTCCCCTACCTAGAGGGTAAAAGAATCCTGATGGTAGGACTTTAATATCCAACCCCCCAGCTGAAAAGTGGGAGATCAACTGCCCAACTTTATCCAACTGGCTAAAATTCAACACAATACCATCTCCCTCAAACAATTTCCCCCTGGTGCCTAACCAACCTACTCGTCTGGCCATAATGATGTTTATACAGTCACAGACGAGCATATCCCCATTTCATGAACACCACTGTCTGGCTTTCCGAATAAGTTCACACGTGGGTTCATCCATCCCTGGACCCATGGGTGGAACATTTGTCAGAATGGCCACAAAGGGGGTGGAGGCCGGAGGAAGATATAACCTAAATGATGGGGCCCAACATGTGCTATAGGCTGCGTTCATAGAGGCCCCATTCCCATGTCCACAGCAGCTGCCACCCCTAACCATGGATGGTGCCACAGGAAATTGCTTCTCTTGTGGAGTAATCTTGCAATGGCTCTCACCCAAATCAGGGCGTACTGTCTCTTGTCTGGTGCCTGCTTCATTCCCTTTAATATAAGTGGGAGGCTTGACTCCACCTCCTTGCGCGGGTTGCTGCCTTTCTAATAGAGGGTCTCCCCGAATGCCCCCTTCCCCAACAGTCTAGTCTCCCCAACCACAGACCTAAATGGGTTTGGAGTATCACAGTGTATTGCCTTCCTTCTAGGTGATTGACAGAGAGACTCCATATTTGGGTCTATATGGGTTTCATTGATTAACTCTAGTCATTTGAAAATGTTCTCCAGGTTAATGGCCCCAATCAGTCAATCAATCTATCAATTGGTATTTCTAAAGCGCGGCTAGCCACCCTTGGAGTCTCTAGGCGCTGTATGCAGGAGTGCCACTTAATCAAATAGCCAGGTATTGAGGTCCTTCTTGAACTGCTTCAGCGATGCGGCCTGTCTGAGTTTGAGAGGTAGCATATTCCATGTCTGGTCAGTGAGGTAGGAGAAGGATCTTCAGAGTTGTCTTTTCAGCATGTAGAAGGTGAGGCGGTGGTTGAGGTAGACTGCCTTTCTTGTGCACCGTGATGCTACCACTTCTTCCCTCTGCAACAAGGCCTGTGTTTCTTCCTTTTGGGAGCTGGTTTCATCAGAGATTGGGCATGGAGGGCTCTTACCAACTTTAATGGGGGTAGCACCAAACAATGATGCTATGCCACCACCAGTCAATGAAGTCCCTGCCCCCCACATAGTAGCCTACACAGTGCCAGGGCCACTTAGACTAATGCAACCTCCCCTTCCTCCCATCCTGTCCACCTGTCCCAAGGACAACATCCTTTCTGCCAGGTCTATTTCATTTGACACTACCCCAAATACCCACTCGAACATATTGTCAATGCTGGTAGGCTTATGAGGTACAGCCGGGCCTCCAACCACTTTGCACTTTCCCATAATGAGATAAGAAGACAGTTTCTCACCAATACCTCCACCAACAAGAGTATATCTAGAACTTTCAACATCAGAACAGTGGCCCAGCCCAGCCTCGTCCGGTCTGCGGACAGGTGCAGATGGGCCTGCTCTTGGCCCAGTCTATTCCCAGGTGCGCGTCTGGGTTTGTCCTGCACTGCCAGACCCAGGAAATGCATTTATAGTACCTCCAGGTAGAAAGGTGGTGTGGTTGCCCTCCTGCCACATGTAACACTGCAGCTTGTAGTCCTGGCCCCCGACCTGTGCAAAGCATGTCCCGTGCTGCGGGATCCAGGGAAAGCCTTTATACCTCCTCTAGGTACGAAGATGGCGTGGTGGCCCTCCTGCGGGGAGTAAAGCTGACCTGTGGAAAGCATGTACCACACTGCAGGACCCAGGAAATGCCTTTATAGCCCCTCCAGGCACATATAGGCCATGGCAGCCCTTCTGCTGCGTGCAACAGTGGGGCTTGTAGTCCTGGCCCCTGACCTATGCAAAGCACACCCCTGCATATTTCTTTAATTTGATAACACTTTCTAGAAAACCACTGATCATTTAATTAATTTAATATCTCACCTCTGGTAACAATACATCAATTATGAGTGGTGTTTTTCGGCTGCATAGTGAAAAAAATAGAACTTTCTTAATTTGTTCAAGTAGACGTCTTGCCTACAATACAAAATATTCATACAGTAATGGTTTTAGTTGTATGGATATGGTTTAATTTACTAAACAAGTCACAAATTGTGGTTGATGACTATAATATTTTACTCACATCATTTTCATTGAACATTGTCATCATCATCTTTAATTCTTATTTTAATTTTGACATAAATGTAGGGTTTGAGAAAAGTAACATTCGGTTTGATTTCTTTTTACCTTTGATAACATTGTTGGCATATTCCTATTCATGATAAAAAACAATTTGACGATTTGAAAAGAAAAGTTTCTCTACTTTGACTGCATTATCACATGACAAGTAGCTGATAATGTTCTAAATGTTTATTTTCTGCTATCATCAATTAACCAACCCTACATAGTTCAAATACAGTCTGCTCTACGTCATTTCACTTACTAAAAGGGCTTTTAAAGAGTCAACTTTATTTACTATGACCACAATACACAAATATCGTGCTAAAAAGTGCTCTTGTACTCTTGACTTTTCCACACATTCCAGGAGTACGTTAGGAGTAAGACAACTTATACATGTAACTCAAGAGTAAGACAGGGGTGATGCAAGGCTGGTCTACACATACCCATAGCAAAGATTTTGTGTATTAGACACTATGAAAACGTGCGACTATTCCAAATGTTGACTTTAAATTTTCCTTTAAATGTTCCTGTGCTATGACAATGTACACTAACACTTAACAATTTATTGAAAATAACAACAGAGCTCATGCCTTAATCTCTAAATTAGTGTAAATCTACACAGTAATTTGAGATACACATCTTATCTGAGTAAAAACAAACAAAACCTTACCATCACAAATTCCGGTAGCAACAATTAAGTACTCTGTATTTTGCCAAGAATTTTCAATGTCTACTTCTAATTCCTTCTCTTTTTCATTGTGCAGTATGAGTCTTTTAAAAAGATGAATTGGGATATAAAAATAGAAGATTATAATGAATGTTTAATTGATTAGTAGTTTTAGTGATTAGGATATACTCATAATGTAGAATTTATTATATGTATATGAAGTCTATTCACAAACAATGGGTCTGGTGTTTGTAAGGAATAAAATGTTCCTCACAAATTTTAATTTCTGCATAAACAAGAAAAGTTCTAGACAAGTGACAAGTATGATTGTAACACCAATTCTATTTTCTATTTGCCTTGCTAATCATTGTATGAATATTAACAACAAACACATAACATATTTTGAGGAACACTAGTCACACATAACCTGACCATATATAATGCGTTATAGCCGGGGTGAAATGTTTATGAGCTGCAATATAAATTACATGCTGGCCTTTAATAAATAAGAAAACAGCTACCATATATTTGATAATCTAAAATTCATTGTATTGAACACATAGATAGGGGTGGCAGCTAGTGCCGCAGCCTGCTGCCCAGTCTGGTTATTTCACATCCTTGTATTGACCTTGAAGACAGTAACATTATTGTAATTCTGAAATATACATTTGAGGTATCAGGGATACTGTGTTATTGAGTAATTCACTGGTTTTGCTTTTATTGAGCACTGGAATATGTATTCTGATTTCATGCAGGGGACATTTGTACCCCCAGTTTGCAGTGCACATTGCTATGCGTGTATATAGGAGCTTCACTAGTGCGAAACTGGTGGCAAAGTAAAAACTAACTTCAGTATAGGTGGCTTGATGGCACAACATCCAGAGAGAACACTATGCAAAATGATCACAATAACGACATAGCATGACATTGAACGGCCAAAATACTCATTAAACAATTAACTGCAATGCTTCTGAATGACCAAAAAACTCATTAAACAATTAACTTCAATGAAAATTGCGTTGATGTGTGAAAACAATCTTGTTGCTTTCTTTTTGAAAGTGATATACAAAAAGACAAATTGATCCAGGCAGTCACAATGATCAGTGGCCACAAGTGAGGTAATTGACAGCGCTTAGTTGACAGAAAAATGCAAAACACCAGAAATAAGAAGAAACTGAGGGTTTACACTATTAACAATGACTTTTAGAAAAATATATTTTTTTGATTTCTAGGAATATCAAATGATAGCTTCCAGTTTGCATCACCAACTAAAACTGCAGGATGGAGTCTATATCGAATGAAATAGAAGTTGTAGGAATATTCCCTCATTGCTGGGAAAGGAAAGAATGCCTTTCTCAACGTCATGATGAAATTTTATCCCCATGAAGTCTTCCATTTTAGTTGAAAATTGTCCAATTGCTGTGTGATTCCATTGAGTATAAATAATTGGTAATATGTTGACATAATCTGATAGTCTGTTGTTGCATTTAAATAATATATAAAAAATACTATCACATTCCAATAATAAATGAAACTAAATGAATAACATTTGGTAATTATAAAGCACATGTACAAATACAGATTGAAGGAAGAAACAAAGGTATATGCCTTTCCATTCAAGATAAAACTATTCCTTCCTGATATGTAATTTTGATCTTTAGACCGTTGATGATACATGACAATCAATAAATATATATCTATGTCTTGAAGTATTTGCAAAATGCCTCTTACTAAATACTCATACTATACTAAAGTGAATTGTAAATTGAGAATCACCATCAATCTCATTTGTTTCCATAAATGTGTGCTCTAAATATGTTTAGCTTGTAAAAATATCTCTATTAAGGTTTATAACAAGAGAAAGGTTTAGGCAGTGAAAGAGAAATGGCTTTTTAAAAGATTGCACTGAAGAAAATGTTGATTAGTTAAATAGTGTTTGATCATTTTATATATTTGAATGCCAGATATTACATAGGAAAAAATTACTACGATCAAGATTATGATAAAACATATATGCAGATGTATAAAACATATTTCTGGATCTGCAAAGTGGAAAACTCAATTGAGTACCAATGCTGAGGCAGAGAAAGGGCATCATGCACACAATGAAATCAGTACGCATGTAAGCATATGGCAATCACTATAGTTCCTACAAAGTGAAATTATTCAGCACTTTTAAAATAACATGAATCACAAATTAAAATGAACTGAATTGGTATGTATTTTTGGAAGACTTCAATTATTTATTAACTCCTCTAAAAGCTCCCACACACAGACAACCACACACACACACACAATAACAGACAGTACCCAAAATAAGTAATGGGAATGCACAGAGGAATAGTCAAAATTATCCTGTCATTAAAATTGTGAAATATTGAAGGATATTCTTGATACCGGAACAGAGTAGTACAAATTTGACACATCTTCACATAAACATATATACCTGATTCAAAGGAAAAAACTAAATAACATAAATTATTATATACGCCCTTGTCTCAGAAACATGTGTTTCTATTGAAAGCTACAAGCATAGACACACTGATGGGCTATAAAAGTTATAGGTTCTAAAAGATTTTACAACATGCTCACTTATGGGCTCAATGAATCCTCATTTGTAACATAGCCAAGAGCTAGTAAACATACTTCTGCCCATATTTTGACTCATAAACAGAATTATATTATGGAATTCTGCTCCGCCTCATTCAAATTGGGTATTCGTCTCCAAATCTGTTTTTTATCTGGTGTGGAAGCTCAAGAATCATTTTTACAGTGCAATGAGTCCACATAGCAGAATTGCATGATGTTTTGGCTGTAGCAGTATAAAAATCTTATTCTTGTCATTTTCTGAGAGGGGCAAGAATAAACTGCACTAGTCTAGGTTTCAGAGCAGCGGCCTGCCAAGTGTAAAGTGCCACACAGCGTCATTAGTAGTGGTAATAAGTGCTGTATATGTTAAATTACAATACAAAACAAAACACAACCCGCAATAATACTAAAACTATGATACTCAGCAGTCTGGGCAGTCAATTGTATGTCATACAGACTGTATAAAAATTCTCTATTACTGCTTGACATTTTTACTCTCACATAAGATAAAACTGCTAAGGGTCATGTCCATCAACCATTAGTGTACCAGTCCACATATATTAACTGCTGATTACCTACTGAATAGGAGTGGAATAACTATAGATTTGCCACATGGCACAGGCCTACATAGGACTTGAATACAGGACACCAATGCGGATTCAACTAGCTACATACTACAACCGCTTCTTGGCATCTCACAATGGTAAACAGATATGGCATGATATGAACAAAATTCCTCCCAGCAGATCTCAACAATTTCCTCCTGTAACCTATGCCTACTCAGGATCATATACTTTACACAAAATATTTCAAAATGGATAATCCAGTGCCGTAAACAGCTAAGTGGACTAAGAACAGAATAAATACCAGAAAGAGATCTGCAGAGCTGCTCAAACTTGTCACCTTGCTGTAAACCGACTGACTCTGTTTCACATTTCTTCACCCATCACACTGCTAAATACCCCTTCCATAACACTATAACTGCACCTCGGTAGTCATCATGTTGGAGACAGAAAGACTTGCCACACTGGATCAAAACAGAAACAACATACTTCCAACTACATACCCTACATGGTGTGTATGCTACCCATGTAGGCAAGCACTTCAGCACCCCACATAGGAGTAAAAAGGTTTGTACAAATGATGCAAACAATACAAGACAAGCCTCCCCTGCTCTCCCTCCCTCTTCCTTATCATCCATCCCTACCCATTTGCCTCTGTATAAGATTAACTCCTGCTCCTAGCAGGGAGTTTAAGCATGTGTTAAACCCCATGGAAGATGGAATTCTGGGTGCGATTACTGACCAATAAAACTACTTTTTCGCCGTAATTCCACAGTGCGTGGGGTTAACTTTGTAATTGCAAGGCACTCTGTCAAAATTAGTCAGTGGAGCTGGAAGTAGGGGTGCTACAGGTGCTGCACAATTCTAGATTACATGGAACACATTTTCAGAACTGCTGATAATTACCCTAACATGTTTTTGATTGCCTGTTTGCAACAAAGTGGGCTTTTGTAACCTGACCTTAGTGACCCTGTTAGGGGTAGCCAGTAGCGAATTAATAGAAGATGAAAGGGTATGTTGAAGGTTTCCAAACACACAAAGATGTGATAAAAACAAGACATGTTACTGTTAAACTGTTACTGTTAAACACTTACACAGATTTTAAATCATTTAAGAAGTGATGCAAGTGCAAAGAAGGCCCATATTCTACAAATGTTCAAATGTTACAGAAAATGGCATTACTTAATACTAGAAAAACTTGCATTAATTATAGTACCATGTGGTATGGGCACAAGGCTAAATGACACTGGCCTTTCATTTTTTTTTCAGATGAAACAACCAATACGTCATATTCACTGAGGGTTCAACTTTATGACATCATTTAAGTGCATTAGTCTTTACAACATCAATTATTGAAACACTTACATATTGTGGGCCTGATTAGGAGTTTGGCGGATGGCTTTCATCATCCGCCAAACATCCGATGGGGAGGTTTCTGCCACGCTGGCTACCTCCCCACCGGACCCATTAAAAGTTTCCTGCTAGGCTGCCAGACGGAAACCTAGGTTTGGATGTGAAGGCCTTACCACACTCTCCTATGGCAGGGTTTTGATAATTTGTGAGACATATTTGTTCACCAGAATGTTTTTTTTTCCCAAACAGCCTATGAGTTTAGGGAGCGTATGCCACTGAGCAGCACCATCTCTTTGAAAACTGTCCTCCACCACCACTGGATTTACTGCACAGTAACAGTAAATTTGGAGGCACATTTACTTTGTGATAAATATGCCCCAGTACCGTGCATCTCATTAGAACCTTGAAAAAAAAGAAAGCATTATAAAATATATAAAATATACCCATGATATACATGTACAAACACCAGAAGGTTTGCAACAACAAGGTCATTATACTATATTCAGCATGCCAAAATGCCCAAAATTATAAACCAAAAAATCAAAGACTTCTATAGGCTGCACAAGGTGTAATTCACAAGGGAGATGGGAACAAAAGTTGATCATAGGCATGCACCTGTATGCATTTATGAGTATAATCATATTTGTTAGCAAAATACAGATTTGCACTTCGCGAAGTTGTGGTATTGATATCAATTATGAAGCAATTCACACACTGCTGCATACAATTAAAAAATTATAGCATTTGCACATTGAAATACGAAAACAGAGAGAGAACATGGCTAGAATACACTAAGAAGTTTACCAATTCGGAATCGTATATTGGTCTTGAGGAAAAAGTAAGAAACCAACAAATATATATGTGCATGTACTGATGAATGTACAATGCACATTAACATATGCAATACATATAGAGCTGACAAATTCACGTACTCTTAAAATTAATCTACTAATTGCTATGTAATCAAGACATATTAGGAATTAGTGAAACAGCATGCAGTGGTAGGTAAGGTGACTATAATTTAAGCACAGTTACTTTAAACTCACCTTTATGAATCTTGTACATGCAGTACACTGTTGCATTTTTTGTGATTAATTTAGGTTCAAGCAGTGATGGTGCCGTGAGGCTAGAACAGTAAGGACAATGTGTTCCTATTGGAAGGAATTTTGGTGGAATTTCGGGGTCTTCCACAGTCAATGTCTCAGGAATATATTCTTGAATCCGCTTATTAGAGTGTATATATGCCACCATTTTCCTCACATGCTTTTTGTTTGGAGGGCACTCACTCACTTCCAAGAGTGCTGCAGGAGATATTTCAAACTATGAGTCATTTGAGGTATCAAAACTGTCATCATTTGATATATTGTCTTCTTCCTGTTCTAAACCGTTCTCGCCTAACAATTCAGGATGTTCTTGGAATAGCCACCAAATTGAAAGATATCTGTGAGTGCATATTGATGCTTTTTGACTGCTCTTATATCGGCACTGCCATTGTCCTGATTTAATATGGACAGTAACGTGTCCTCAGTAAAAGACACCGGTAGTCCAATTTGCCAGTGTATACAGAAAAATAAACAAATCTTCCATAAATACCATTCTCGGAAAGAAATAATGGATATACTGCACAAACATCTGCTTTTGTAGTAGACACTATTATTTATTTGCATTAATTTTTTTCATGTTTTATAAATGAATTGTTTCTGTAGCATTTGTCTTGGTGATGAATCTTGAAGTTCATTTAGGAATTGGAATGGTTTAGCTTTTTTGGCCATTTTATGGTGTTTGCATTCGAGTGCAAGATGCCCGCTGCAGCTAGACATTGCCATAAAATCTCTACACAGAGCAATTTCACAATTGCATTGTTGTTTAGTAATTGTTGTTTTGAACATGAACTGGTGCTCTTTGTCCACTTTTGCAATGGTGCATGAAATGTATTCCATTTTTGCAATCCACACAGTACACTGGAATCAAAAAAATGCTTGAATGTTTTGCTGAAGTGTTGAATGACTTACAAACGTTAAACTGCAAATACTACACTTTATTGTTTTTGAAATATTCTCATTTCCCTCACTAAAAATAGGTATCAATTGAAGTGGTTGATCTGATTCTTTATATCCTTCACTAAAATAAATAGAATAATAATGTTCTTTGAAAGCTAAACATTTATTTACATTGCCAAAAATGTTAATGTGCACCTGAAAATATGCATTATTAACTGATGTACCACTAGACCATCTAGTGACTTTCCATATTAGAACATGAATAAAACATTGTTAGAAAACAATTAAATGAATATTTTTTCTTGTAGTTCCGTACTGTAGTCAATAACTCTTCTTTACTATTAGTATGAAAATGTATTCTGATTTCCTTTTACTATGTAACCCAAAAGAATAAAGTACTGAACATGAGTAACATTACACAGGATTAATATTTTGTTAATCATTTTTAATTTCACATTTTCAGCACAGCAGTGAGATTTTATTTAAACATGTCGAGAATTATTGATATATTCATTTAGTTAATAAACTCTAGTTATTTTGGAACCACCCACCCCCCATGCCTATTATCTTAGAATAATAGCCCGCATCAGGCAGGGGAGAGACGCAAGAGTTGCCGGCAGTACCGGCAGTGATTAAAGACATTGTTAAGATTTTGCAAAGTCACTACCTCTACTGTTCTACTGGACTCCCATTGGAGTCATACATTATTAGACTTGCAACACCAGACTGAACAGGCCAATAATCAAGTAACCAGGCAGCCACACTCACTGGAGGTGAAAGGGGTGCAACTATGCAGATTTGAGCAGTCTACCAAATTTTAGCAAGCAAGTTTAAGCTACCGACTACTGAGCCATTGAGTTTGGCTGCAGTTTTTGGACTTCTTGCTCTTTCAGGCTTTGGAGGGTGAGCACAGTGGCTCTAGACAGCTATTGCAGAGAGTTTACCCCTGGGATCTATGGAAGCGGTCCAGCTATAGACTGGGTGCAGCGTGTGGGTTCCTGGAAAGACTGGCAAGTCTCATACCCCCTCACTTGTTTCATTGCCACTCTCCGCCATAT
The DNA here is from genome assembly GCF_031143425.1 of Pleurodeles waltl. Classification (NCBI taxonomy): domain Eukaryota; kingdom Metazoa; phylum Chordata; class Amphibia; order Caudata; family Salamandridae; genus Pleurodeles; species Pleurodeles waltl. The sequence continues at coordinate 729,674,578 of NC_090440.1, read as the reverse complement.
TCTTGCCAGTTCTTGTTAGCCCTAGTATCAAGCTGCAAACAGCAAACTGGGAGTCTTGTCTCATCCTGTATGTCTTGTCCTTGGAGCCTTAGAGCCTTAGAGCCTCTAGCCCCAAGTCTCTAGAATAAGCTTCAGGCTCAGTTTCAAATTGAAGGATAAGGACAAGGAGACCCTCGACCTTACCCTTGGGAGGTGCCTCCTGAGAGTCTTTTGTTGTAAGTACCGGAAGGCCTAGAGTGTGTTTCTTACCCAGGGCCTGGAGAAGCGGAAGATTGGGAATGCTAAGCCAGCCCGTGAGGCAAACTGCACTAGTATTGATTCATTTTTAGCTACGCTTGGCGGATCATCGTCTTCCTTTTGGGTTTGGGTGGCCCCACTGTTACAGCTACATTGTTTCCAGATTGTGAAGACTCAATTAACATTATGGAAGGTGAAGGGGAGTGTGTTAGGCCAGGGAGGCATGACATTGTGGTGGCAGAAATTCATGGGCTACATGAAAGTCAACAATCTCCATGCAGTACAGTCGCCACACCTACTTCAGCAGTGCCATCTCTGGCAGTCAAACGAAAGAGAGGAGGTTTAGGTGGACTAATACGGAAAATCAGAATACCTCACTCTATACGGCAGTTGGTATCCATCCCCCTCCCCTTCTGGTTCAATAGGAGGGTTTAACCTGGCCAGCATTCTAGCTGCATTTAAAGATATTTTGACACCGCTCAAATACAAATTAGATAGATTGAAAGGGGAAATTAGAAAATAAATTGCATTACACCAGACACTTTACCAGAGAATACCTGATCGGAATGAGGGTTGTATTAGTAATAAGTGGGGCGGCAATCGGTCTGAGGGGTCTGTTAATAGTAATTCTGTTTCTGATTTGGGTTCTGAAATGTTGTCTAGGGCCCTACGAAATCGAAACCAACCAACATTACATGAGGACCCTAGGCCAGGTCAGGTGCCAGAGTTGGCCGCGGGTCATAAAACCAACACAATAAATGTGCCATCTGGTTGTGTTAACTCTTCCTCAACTAATAGTCTATTGCCAAAGGCTAGTATAAGGAAAATGGCTGATATTAATGTCCAGTCAACTACAGGTGATTCGACTGCAATCAATTTACCACGGCCTGCTGCCCATATGTAGTAGTTCTGTTTAATGTTCCACTGCTAAAAGTAGGGCAGGTGGAGATGCAAGGGAGCTTAAAAAACAAAGTTGTGCACTGGCTTGCCTCTAACCATCTTTTCCCCATGGAGATAGCACACCAAATTTTACTTTCAAGAAGAGTAGGGTGGGTAGGGCCACTTAAGAAAAATTTCGCTGGTGACTGTGTTATTGTTCATTTTCAACATCCTACGTATGCGGGGGAAATCGTAGCTAGAGTAGCGCAATGTCATTTTGATGAAAATGTGATGACTATTTGCCCGTTAGGTTTTTTCTACCGCCACCTACAACCCGTGCCTCATTTTCTAAAGTAATTCCAAGCTCACAAACTTCGTTTGTGGATAGGTTTTTCATTCATCCTTCTTTAACATTGACCAATCGCTATCAGGCCCCATCCTCCTTGTCAAATAATGATTGACAACATGCACCTCGGCAAAAAGGGAAGAGGGTTGTAGGTGGCAATTTCTTTGGGGGCCACAATTGATGGTACTACCAAAGGGTCCTCAGTTGTTTCCATAGGCTCTAGCAGGAAGGTCATATCATATGCCCTATCTATAGAAGATGGTAATAAGGTATTAGTTACCTTAAGTAATTTTCCTGAATCTAGAGATGAGGCCAAGGTTAATGACCTTCACCAAGATGGGCATTTGATACTTGCTACATGGAATGTGAGAGTGTTATTAAATAAGATAGGGTCCAAGGATTGGGATAATGTAACTAAGGATCTAGACATTATTTGCATCCAAGAAATATGGTGTGTATCTCCCCTTCATGTACATGGTTTCTCATCCCATTTCCTTGGTGCTATGCAGTCACAAGCCAGTAGAGCAAAAAGGGGTTGCAAATCCTTATTTCCAACAACCTTCCTGTTAAATTGAAGAAATCTGATTCGGTGGACCAATTTGGCCAATTACTGTGGTTATCCTATGGGAGAGTGGGGGGGGGGAGTCTGGACATGGTGTTAACTTCTACAATAACATTTTTGACACCACTCATTGCAGAGTTGCTCACACCCTTGATCTGGGTTTAAGAAAGTTTGTAAAAGCTATACACACTCACTATATACTCCGATGGGTAGGTGAATTCAAAATAGAAAGCTGCCCTTTACCAGCTGCACGGGTGTGTGGATTTACCAGAAGTTGGGGGTATGGTACATTTTCTCCACAACGATTATGGAGAGGCTTTGAATACAATAATCTTAAACCATGAGAATGGGGAGCCTATTTCAACAGTTACATGGAGGGCCTCGACTTCGAGTATTGACCATTTGCTGGTGTCATTATCAGCAAGGGGGCAGTGTGGCTCACTTTATATCTTGCATTCAATAGTGAGTAACCATGACCCTATTATACTCCCTTTTACATTTTGGGGTTCGAGGCAGGCAGTTCCTGCCCAAATAAATGATATAGAACCCTATAATCCGAATGGGGTACGGATTAAGTGGGTTGATATTGATCCTGAAGGTATTTTGAAACAAATAGTGATGGAGTATTGGGTAGAACTGGGTCTTTGCCTTCAGGAAGAAGTCTCCCCCATAGTATTATGAAGTTCTTTTAACCATGTTGGTTCTAGTAAGGTACTTTTGACACAGCAAATGAAGGGCATGCAACGTAGGAGGAAGAGAGGTTGGTTTGATAGGGTTTGTGATGATGCATATGGGAAATTAAAGGAAGCCCTCCGCAAGTTTGCTCAGGACCCGGCAGTTATCAAGTTATTGTGAGAAATATAAGGAAGCAGTAAAATCCAGGGAAAAAGTGCTGCAGGCAGAAGCATGGAACAAGTTGGCCCTGGCTTCGGAAGTCCATTATGGCAAGTTATTTTGGGAAATAGTTAATGCCCCATTTTCTGGCTAGTGAAGTGACCCAGGAGCCTTGTATGACTATTGCAAGTGCTGGTTGGGGGGATCATTACTCTCAGATTTCTAAGCAAGCTTCTAGGGTTAGTGATCAAGAGGATGATGTTATCAGGAAGGATCTCCCTCATCTGAACATCTCTATTGAGGAAATTTCTCCGGCCCTATGGGATAGTGCGGGGAGAAGGCCCCGAGCCCCAATGGTGTGCCAGTTGCCATTTTTAAGTCTGTCCCCAAATTGTTGGGCCCAGTTCTAACCAGGTGTTTTAATGCTGCACTTGCAGGGGAGACACCTTCTTCTTGGGCCTCTTCAATAATATTTCCAATTTATGAAAAGGGAGATAAGTCAGATGCTAAAAATTATCGTCCAGAATCACTCCTGGATTCCTCAGTTAAGCTGCTTAGCAGGATTTTACTGAGAAGGTTGGAGGAGTGTGTTCAGGAGTGTAATGCTCCATCTCTGGCACAATTTGGTTTTAGGGAGGGTCTGGGCACTATTGAGCCATGTGTAAACTTGGATTTATTAATAGGAACGTATACTAGGGCCAAATCAGGTACCTTGTATTTGTGTTTTGTGGATCTTAGTAGTGCCTTTGACCTTCTGGATCATGCTATTCTTTGGTCAACTCTAGTGGACCTTAGTGCTCCAAGGGAGATAGTTTTTTGGTCCGGCTTTATGGTAATTTATTATGCAGGGCTCGTTATGGAGCCACAGGGAAATGTACACACCCCATTCAAGTAGGAAGGGGGGATTCGCCAAGGTTGTGTTTTAGCCCCATTTTTGTTCTCACTGTTTATAAATGGAGTTGACAATTTTTTGAAACTCTTACAGGATGATGTACCAAGGGCGGCGGGTCGGCCAATACCTGTATTGTTAGATGCCAATGACGCTGTCCTGCTTTCCATTCACCATTGGTATTACAGACTCTAATGAGCACTTTTGCTGATTTTATGACATCGAGGGGAATTGTAGTAAATAAAACTAAAACATACACTATGGTCTGTGGGCACAAAGTGAAGAAGTAAAAAAAAAAAACTTTTACACCAATAATAATCCATTCAGTAAAGTAAAATCTTTTAGTTATCTGGGAGTTCTCTAGTAAGGAGTCTTGGGAGAAGCAGATTTTAACGACCAGCACTAAAATGAGTCGATATTTAAATGGGATTTTTAGGTTTTCTAGCAAACTTGGATGTTGATGGTTGAAATATATAAGGCTAGAGTGGTGGCAGTGGCCTCTTATGGGGCCGGTCTCTGGGGGTATAGGTCGGGCATCCCCTTACAAGTAGAGGAAAATAATTTTTGAAGAGGCTTCTGTGTTTACTTACCTCTGCATCAACATGGTTTATTCATCAGGAAGTAGGGCTACAGTTTTTAGAGGCTGTCTTCCTGGTAAGACCTCTGCTACTGTGGTATAGTATCTTGAGGAAACCAGTTTTACTAAAATGATTATTCAGGATTGTTTAAAACTAGACCATGCTTTTAGGATTCGTTGGCTCGCATATATTGATTTAGTTTTTAAGGGAACATTCGAAAAGTCAGTTTTGGAGAACCCCCAACAAGTACTTTCTCTTACTAAAAAAAAGTAATAAAATATTATTTATTTTTTTACAACAGAGGCTAGAAAGGAGAGAGGTTGAAATGTCTAAAGTGTCAGTTGCCTTCCATATGTCCCTGGAATCAGAAGAAGGTTGTAAAAGTTATTTATCTACAGTTACCAATCTGCAACAATGTTTTCTATTAACAAGATTAAGACTAGGTACTGTGCATCATCTAGTAGCATTCCCTAAGATAAAATTGGGTCCTCTCAGTAACAAAGGCCTGTGTATGTGATGGAATCAGTAAACAATCCACTTTGCACTTTATGTAGATTTTATATGTATAGTAGTTATTATCCTAAACCTTTATTGCGCAAAATATAGGATCCTATCAAGGTGCTATGAAATTTTTTCTTGCATTAAATGACCCACATTTGTGCCTTCATGTAGCAGTTTATATTAAGAAGTGTATCTATGTGAGATAAAGAATTATAATCTAATAGTTTAGTAAGTAATGGGCGTTGTCTGGTAATTGATGGTTTTGGGTTGGTCTCATTATTTATTTCTATGTTTTAATTTTTGTGTGGTGTATGTTTTGTGATATTTTAGTTTTATTTGTACTTTGGTGGCTATAAGCATATATGCTGAATAAAGTTATAAAACTGAACTGAGATTTACAATACATTTGAAATGTCAAAACTCTATAAAAAAATGTTGTTAATTTATTGTGAGTCTTTATACCTTTGAGATTGACATGATTTAACAAATAACATACCATGTTGTTTATCCATATGGTCTTTGAAGTTTAATGAACGGGTTATAAGTGCCTGACAGACAGAACAATGCCAATGACTTCTAGACGAGCTTGATTGTAATTGTAGACAATTACATTGAATTATATAAGTATCTATAGAGAAAAACTGAAAAACCACATAGTAAATAAAACATCAATCTATCATAATGTAGCACTGTGTTTTTGTCTGAGGAAGCAGTTGGTGTGGTGCAACCAGTTCCTACTCTCAATAACCATGGAAGGGAGAGAAGACAGCTTCTGGGCCTCACAGGGACAGTCTTATCATTGGTGGAACTCAGTGCAACAACGTATGTTAGTGCTCCCCCATAGACCTACTTCTGCACGGATTCCCTCACTACCTCCCACTAGTGGTGCCCCTCATTTCTCCTTTTCCCCTTTCTCACATTTATTTTATAGCACTCCTTATCCCAACTTAGATAGTTAGATTACTTTGCATCACAAACATAAGGAGACAATGAGTAATACAAGTATGTAAATCAATGTATAGAAAAAGTGACTTAAGACAGTGGGACTAAAAGGTGTTTGAGTCATGTCATCCATAATGACAGGCATTGTATGCTAAGAACGCTTTGTCTGGCGAACTGAAGGGACAGATTTACTAAGTTTTAAGCTGCATAATAATAATAATCATCATTGTTGTTCTAGATCACCTAAAAAGGAGAGAGCACAACAGCACCATATCTCCTACATTGTGGTGAGGTTGCTTTTCCCTATAGTCATGGCATACGTTTGGCTGCCTTGCACCAATGCACACACTCTTACACTATATTGCAAGGGTGTGTGTGATGTCAAGCATAGGTTTCATAATGGAAAGGTATCCGTCCAGCACAAAATTCTATAGTTTAACAAACTTTCACATCTTACGACTTTGTATGTGTGCTGCACTGTGCAGCAAACATGCAAAGTTGGAAACGTTTGGAGAAAATAATTCGTTTATCCAACTTTAAAGCTCAAGGAAGTGTAATATTTTGTTCCAAATACCTTTCTGTCAAAATTAATAGGTAAGGATTAGTGTCACGTTCCATTGTTGAGTGCATGAGCATATCCATATACCATCCATGCTATAGCTACTATACATAAAGTAGTGAATAGCACTACGCTGTGTTACTTTAGGGCTTACTGCCCAGTTCAGTGCAGGGTTTGCATTGTAGAACAAGCCCCATGATAACACTTTGCATTAGGTTTGCATGCCTTTTGTGATGGAAGCCAGAAACAAATTGCTAGTAACTCCACACTATAAACTCAGGATTGGAAACAAAACACTATTGGGTGTCATACTAATAAAATTATATTAATACCCAGAGGAACCCTTTTTAGCAACCTTAGAGTAACAATTGAGGAAGAAATACAATAAGGTTCTAAGTATGCCCTTCAATTTGCATGCAGCGCTTTGATTGCAGTTCATAGTTCATAGTTCGTAGCAGGTTTGTAAATTTGTAACAAAATAATTTCTGTGACAAAAGCAATTACCCACTGAGTTATCTACATAAAATACAAATGTCTGATCTGCATGTCACATGTTGTGCTTTCCATCAGGAACATTAATACCTCTATGCACTCTTTCATGAGTCAAAACTGTGCCTTGATCAATCACAGATTTCTCCATCAAGTGCATTAACCACCAGACTTATCATGCCTTTGTAATAATTCCTTGAAAAATGCTATGCACACAAACATCTCTGCAGGCTGCTCTTAACTTGGTTCAGTATGTTATGCAGTGGGCGCTCCCTTGATCATGGCGCCCGGTACATTGGCACCTGTAGCACGACCCTAAAGCTAGCACTGGACTTTTATACTAATATTGTAAGCTGGGCCATGTTTGAGGGAGATGGCTGGGTCTGCAAAAACATGTGTCTCAATAACACATTATTTAATACAAGAGTACAAAGAAATTCACAGTTGCGTGTCTAGTACAGCAGAAAGCATGTCAAGTTCCATATTAATACGATACTAGAGTTAAAGTGTGTGAGAAAACAGGGATGATTGCAGAGGCCCCCTAACTTTTTTCCCCCATTTTCTACTTTATGCTGGTGTTTTCCTGACTCTGATGGTGCCCTGGGTACTGCTAACCAGTCCCAGGGCCTGTGCTCTGTGTAAAATCAATATGCAAATTAGGCTAATTATAATTGGCTAAGTTAACCTACCTATAAGTCCCTAGTATATGGTAGGGCATGTAGGTTTAGGGACCACAGCATAGGTAGTGCACACCTAGGTGCACTGCTGAGGTGCCCAGTGTCATTTTAAAGGCAGGCCTGCCTTGCTGGCTGCTTTTAAATTAAAGTTATATGCAAATTCGACTTTGGAATTAAAAGTAGTTCCAAAGTCTTAAACTACCTTATTTTTACATATAAGTCACCCCTAAGGTGTGCCCTATGTGCCCCTAGGGCTGGGTGCCATGTAACTATAAGCAGGGACTTTATAAAAATAGATTTATAAACCCTGGTGAGGTAAAAACAGCCAAATTCGTTTTCCCTCATTGAAGTAAATGGCCTTCATAGGCTAGAATGGGGAGACTTTATTTTAAATTTTAAAGTCTCCTTAAATGTTGAATACCAAGAATTTGGTATCAAATTAATTGTTGTAATAAATCCCACAACTTCCAGTTGTTGGATTTAATATAACTTGTTCAGGTAAAGAGTTTTAGACTTTACCTAAAAAGTTGCCAATTTCAGCCCTGCATTGTTTTTGCTGCTGTGCTCTGATTGGCCAGCCTGCAGCAGCTTAGTCAAAGCTGCCTTGATGAGGTGTGAAGTGGCCTGGCTTCACACAAAGGAATGTGCTTGTGGGAGAGAATCTCCCCTCAGCAGATGGTGAGGCAGGAAGGGGGAGGGCTGCCAAACTGGTCTTCAAAGGCAGAGAAGGACATCTGGAGCACCCAGCAACACCCCCACATCCTGCAACCCCAGACAACTAGGTGCCCCCTTGATTAGATTAGGAGAGGGGTGTGTTTATGATTTTTAGCCACACCAGTGGGTGTGCTCAGCCAGATGTAACCTCCAAAAATCAGATTCAGCCATGTTGGATTTTTAGAGAATGTTGCCTTTTGGGATGGATGTTTGCCACACTTCCCAGGAAGTAGTCATCACAGGGGGACGACCCTGTACCTGATTGGAGAACCAGGACCCCCCTGCTTTTCACCCAGGAGCAAGGATAAAACTGGCAGACCTGCCCCCACACCTCAGATCCCTGCCAGATTTCAAGAAGAAAAGAACTAAAGGAGAAGAAGGACTGCCCTGCTGGACCCCTGGCCTGCACCTGGAACCTGCACTCAGAAGGACTGCACCAGCTGCACACTTGGGCTTCACTACAAGAAGGACTTTTCCTGGCTTCAACTGGTTCAAGGAGGGACTCCCTGTTTGCTACAGGTGGAAAATTGCTAACCAGAGTCCCCCTGCACCAACTCCTGAAAAGTGACCAGCTGACCACTGTCCAGTGGCCAAAAAGGAGTTTGCGCCAGGTGCATTCTGGGAGTTGAAGTCCGCACCCCCCAAGGACCATCACAGAACTTCTGGACCCTTGGGGTGAGCTGGGCACCCCAAAAGAACCTTAAAAGAACATCTGGGTGAAGCCCCAGAAGTTTGGAGAAAATTGGAGAATTTTTGTAAAAAAGCTCCAGAGAGGGACCGACCCGCCGCGGAAATTCTAGCCGGCTTGCCTCAACCGCGACCCGGCCTGACTTGGTGGTTCGTCCCGGTAAAGAAAAACCTCTGAAAAAGAGACTAAGTCCGAAGGTAAAAAGTTGACCGGGACCTCCCAGCCATCGTATCCGAGAAGGGCTCCATGGACGTCGGATCAAGATCCAGGTTTACCCCGGTCGAAAGATTTTCATCTCGAAAAAACGACTAAGTCCGAAGGTAAAAGTCTCCACCGAGGAAACCCATATCGCGTATCCGGACAAGGGCTCCAGGAGGTCGGATTCAACTGGCAGGTTCGTCCCGCTGAAGAAAATCTTCAAAATAAAGACTAAGGGCCTGATTACAACTTTGGAGGAAGGTGTTAATCCGTCCCAAATGTGACGGAAATACCACCAGCCGTATTACGAGTCCATTATATCCTATGGAACTCGTAATACAGCTGGTGGTTTATCCGTCACATTTGGGACGGATTAACACCTCCTCCAAAGTTGTAATCAGGCCCTAAGTCAGAAGGTAACTTTTTAACCGAGTCCTCCCGCGACCTGTAGCCGAGCAGTGCTCCACCGTCGGCATGAAACTTTGACTTTGCCCCGGTCCTGGTGCAACCAGATGACCCGATTGGCGCTTTTTGTTTCTAAGCGCTAGAAAAATAATAATTCTTTAAAAATTCATATCTCCGCTTCCCTTTATCCGATTTTATTCGTTTTTGTGTCATTTTAAAGATAAAAATATAAACTATTTTTATAAATTGGTTTTGGATTTTTAAACTGTTTCCTGTGTTTTATTTAATTACTGTTTTGTGATATTTGAATGCTTTACACACTGTCTCCTAAGTTAAGCCTTGACGCTCGTTGCCAAGCTACCAAGGGTTGAGCTGGGATTAATTTACTGAGACCTAACTGTACCTAGGTGGAGGTTAGTGGCTTGTTGCTAGGTGTAGGTACCTACCTGCCCTTACCAATAACCCATTTTCCAACAAAGTGATATAAAAGAAAAATATTTACTGCCTCACAGATTTTATTCACAACACATTTAGATCCTCATTATGAGTTTGGTGGTCTGAAGACCGCCACACTCACCATGGCAGTCTTAACGCTGCAGGCCCGGCGGTAAAGACTGCCATATTATGACATCAGTGGTTTGGCCGAAGCCAAAGCGCCACAACACCGCCAGTACCACCAGGGCGATCGGCCTGCTGGGCTCGAGGTGAGCACCTCTGGCCCGGCGGCAGCCACAAGACCGGCCGGCGGCAATACGACTCGGCAAACTGCCAGTCGTTTTTTGCGGCAGTCGCACCTCAATGAAAACCCTGGTGAAAAAGCACCTGGAGCAGGAATCCCTATTCCTGTTGCCGGCACATACACCCCACATGTCCACACCCCTGCAGACACGCACCCTCACTCACCCAAGCACCTCCTGACTCACTCCCCCACTAGACAGCACGTACCCACACAAACACCCTGACTCGCAAGCACACAGACACGCACCTCCACCCATCCACATACATTCACACCCCCTCTGCATACTTACACCTTCCACCCCCGCATACTTCCACCCCCACCCCGCATGCTTACACCCCACACCCCTGCATATTTACACACCTCCACACACATACACATACCCTCCATGCATGCATGCATACACACACACCCTCCACGTACGCATACATACATACACACCCTCCACGCAAGCATGCATACATACATACACACCCTCCACGCATGCATACATTCACACACACCACGCATGCATGCATTCACACACACCCTCCATGCATGCATACATTCACACACCCAATCCATGCACACATATATACATACACCCACACACTCACACACATCCATTCTGATAGACACATACACGCACACACCACACTTATGCAAACACCACACACCCCTTTCGGCCGGTCCACCTACCTGCGGTCATCTGGGAGGGGATGTGTATCGGTGGTTCCACCTCCAGCGCAGCACCACCATGCAGGGACCGTCATGCCGTATTACATGTCGTAATACGGTGTGCGAAGTCCTTGCAGTGTGGCGGTGCTGGCAGTTGAACCGCCTCTCACCTGCCATCAGTCAGGCCGATGTTGTTGGATTTCCGCCTGTCAGTGGGTGGAAATCCGTTGGTGAGTCATTATGCAGCAATCTTCGGACCGCCAACACTGGCTGACGGCGGTCTTGCCAAAAGACCAACAATGTCATAATGAGGGCCTCAATGTAGGAAACAACCCTCCGAAGAGCCAGGAGGCCTCCTCAAAATGATTTTACCTTGCTGTACAAATATAACACATGCATTCTGTGTTTTTGATACCTTTTCGTAAACACACGCGCACATAAAGTGCCATGGCATAAACTATTTATGCAGGTGTATAAAGTTGTTATATGCCACCTGTTACCATTGTTGAAGGTGATTTGGTGATGGGCTTCAATAAACAATATAATAGGTTACGAGTCATGCCACCTTTCCACATTTATCAATTGTACATTACATATGATACGAATAGGGGGTTCTGCTGACATCTTAAACCATGAGCGAGATAGCTGAGAGTATTTTTAATATTACCAGAACCTCAAAAACTGCAGTATACGACCATTTTGAACATTTTATGATTTATACATTTTTATATAACATTTTACTTAGCACAAGTTAGCTTGAAAAATGTTGTATTCAAACTGCAGCTAACAATAGGCAATGATTAGAATTTGAATGCTTAGGTTTTGTTCACCTTTCATAAATTGTTGTATAACATGAAAGTGTGGTTTTATGTGATTCTGTAGCTACTTCATTTACTACATGATTCTGAATTTTACTCATATGGCACATTATTTTTATCGTAATTTGCAAATTTCACAAAAATATGTTCAGGACACAAATGAATAAATATATTGCTACTAATGAATGTGCTGTGTCATGTATGCTTTCTACATTATAATTACGCAGCTCTTTAAATATGTATTACAAATTACAATACCTTCAGGTCCATTAGCAAGAAGACTTGCCCATTTCCAGTGCTTAGTGAGAAGATGGTGCTCTGTGCATTTTCTTTTCTTTGGGCAATAAGGACAAAAATCACTTTCACTCTGGACTAGGAGAAAATTCAAACTTCATGTCTGTTCAGGTATTCTGTAAAAACTGATAATAAAATAGTAAATTGCTATTTTCTCTCTATGGTGCTTTTTACAAATATGCATCAGAATAACCATAATGATGAAATATCAGAACTGGAAAGTCATAGCGCTGGTTATCAATAAATGTACAAAACACAAAATTTAAGACAAAATTAACACAATTGATATTTAAATTATCCTTATCCTTATGCTGCCAGAAGAACATGACAATACTTCTGGACTCATACACACATTACCAGCCTATTACCTACATCTAGTGAAAGGCACCACTGACAATACACACTTCACTGCTTTAATGGGCAGCAAACAATATTTCACAAGTCACAAACATACCACTCGAACATATAAAACCTCAGGTAGTTTAAAAGAGTCCATGAAACCATCCTGATTAATCCTTAGAGGATCATTTAGACACCTCCAAATTATCCACTGGTTTGTCAGAGCTAAAGAAATATTAATCATACTGAGAGATCCTCACTTGCCTGAAGGGGATATTGCTGCTTTGAAGGGGGCAACCACAGTGATGATACCATTGTTGACAGCACTGAGGTTTTCACAGTGGGTGCAATATATAAAGCACCTACTCTGCAATCTTTTTGTTGTTTTCAAGAAACAGACTGCCAAAGCAGGAGTTTGTTTCTTGAAAAAAAAAAAAGAATGGCCACAATAACAGGGAATTTGCTCCCTAGTCATCTAGGCCATTATTAACTTTCCTTACATGTGTCCACTGTGCATCATACAGCAGACACAGGTGTACAAAATGAGTGATAGTCACCCTGCATTCAATAGTGCGGGATGACCATCAATCTAACCAATTGGCTCCTTGGTTGATGGGCCACCAAGGAAACCTCGACTTTTGGGGAGGTGAGAGCCTTGCAGATTTGCCATGGCACTTCATTAGGAATCAGGGAGTTATATAGAGGAAAGTAGAAATAGACAAAGAACAGGACCAGTGTGAAGAAAGTAGAGAATAAGCCTTTGGTGCTGGGACTGAGGAATAGAAACTGGCAAAGCATAAGGAGCAATCAGAGTTCCTGCCCCAGGCTACAGGACATGGTGGGTGCTTCCATGAGGCTTTAACTACAGGCAGCTGGAATTACTCAGTGACAAGCAACATGGTTCCTAAGGTAAATTTCCTGGTTCTCTCTGTTACTTCACATTAGCATTTTATTAGCGTTCTATTGTTTGCCCCTCCTTTTGTATATATTCATTTAGATCATTTTTCATCTTACTGATGTTCCATGTGGCATTTATCTGTAGTGTGTCACCCTACTGCCTCCTGTCCTCCTGATTTGGAGAGAGTGTCTTTGTAGGGTCATTGGTACTCACAGTCACCACTTAGAGCTTACAGTAAATCTAATGTGTCAGGGGAGCTGAAGGTTGGCATTGCTATTTAACCACTACTGAAATATATACCATTCTTTGAAGGTTTTACCCGGCTGCTGGAAAGCACATTCCATCCCTCCAATAGCATTCACCTGCTGAAGTTCCACTGACGAGGGTCTGCAGCAGTGGTATTCTCTCCTTTTTCTGCTTTATGCCCTTCTTCTCCATTCATAGAGGTTTTGATCTCCGGATATTCATGATCTGTATTTTAATCATTATATAGCATCACTCTACATATTATTAGTTTTCTAGTTATTTTCAAGGCATTCCATCCTACCATTGCAGGAAAATGACCAAATAGACCCTGACATAATGAAAAGAGAAGTAACTATTTTTGATGCACAGTATTATCTTTGGTTGAGACACGCAGACAACAATATTTGATTTGTTGAGTCAGTTTCACAAAGTACAAAGGTATAGGCAGTCCATGAAATCTCAACAACACTATCAAAGTTCAACTCAAAGTCTGTACCTTCATCAATTTTCTAACATTAAAGGAATGCTTTTACAATTTTTACTTCAATGTTGCTGTAGCTTACCAAGCTCCCATAGCAAGAACTGGTATTTTACATCCATATAGTATTAACGTGATAATATGTACCTGGAATGCATTGGAGAAACAGCACATTAAATAACTGCATCAATTTAGTAACAGAGCCAACTGTTTTTATTTGACGTTGGTACATATGGACACTATATGGTTATCCCTTAGATAAATACTGGAAATTGTCTTCTCTCTGCAATGCCTATAGCCACAGAGAATGTGTAATTCTTTTCTACAAATACTAATACCTTTGTTTTGTCAATATTAGTTATGATTATTCAATTTCACATAAATTACTGGAAGCTTTGATATTGCTCTGTATTTCAAATAGTTTGAGATTCAATAATGCCAAAACATATAATAACATACTTAAATAAACAACATCTACTTTCTGGAGACGTGTTTGTGTTATTAGTCAACAGAGGAAAGTCCATTAAGAGCCATTGTTTATTAGTGCCTTAGGAGAAAGGGTTGCATGTCACAATACTGAAGATGAAAATATATACATCAAATACATTTACATCTGATGCAAATACATAGTATATTATGGACAAATGAATGTGATGTTTAATTATATAGAGTAGTAACCTAAGAATGTATATATTTTTAAACAACTCAAAATACTTCTCACAATACTAAGTAAGGAATTAATCTCTCAGACTCAAAATTATGTTCCTTACTTATTTTATATCAAATATTTAATAAACAAATCTGGAATATAGTATTATTTTAAAATAAAATGTATTTCACATAACATACTTTAACACAAAAATTATATGTTGGATAAAAAACAAAATATCATGTGACAGGAATATAACTACAATAAATGAAACACATTAATTAAATTACTTCACATGAATAACATCATCAAGGCTACTGTAGCCAGAAATCAATTAAAACCTATTTATGATGCCATCCTGGTGATTAATGGTAACATGTATTGAATACTCTTTCTTTTTGTTTCACATTTCTACAGACATAAGAGTGGATGAAAATCGGTTTATATCATTGTGAAGAGCCCCCTTCTGTGCCCCCTTTTCACCTGATAATCCTGCCCTAAATTCCCCTCTCCCTTTCCTCACAAAGTGCAGCAAGAAACGATTGAAAGGGGAAAAAGATCAAAACGATAGAGGACAGGAAACCACTACGGGACAGGTCTTGGAAGCTAACAAAGGGCTTGCCCATGCAGGACATGCAGTCAGAGTCCAGGGCCTACAAAGAGGAACTGATCAGCTGAAAAGGGGGACCACACAGAGGGGAGTAGCATCGGAGACGCAGTACAGGGAAACAGACACAGTAGGAAGATAGGAGGGAAACCGCAGGAAGCCGATGAGAGAGATGTGCAGAAGCCCAGACAGAAGTAGACCGCAAGCAGGAGGAAGAAGAGACGTGGACACCGCCAATTGAAGCCCCAGAGCCTGCCACAGCTCAGGAGAGTTGTACTAGTGCAGTGAGTGGGGGGAGGGTGGGCACCTGAGAGTTTTGTTTTGTTTCTCTCTTCCTTTGGATCTCTCCTGTTATTTTTTTGTGTTTTCTCACTGCCGTTATATATATACCTTCTTCTTCATTGATATAAAGGGGCGGAGACCTTCTCAAGGACCTTTTAGTCTTTTAATTGAATGGGTCACGGACTGTATACAAAGAGGCATATCCTTAAGTTTAGTCTTTCTTTGCACAACCTTAAGCACCTGGGGCGACCCCACTATAAATCCACACCTCTTCCCTAAGATCCTCAACACCGTTCTATCATCTCATTGAGAACCAACCCTCACGAAGCACCCCGGTTATGGTGAAGGTAATACTTTTGGCCTGTGTACTTACCACATTTTGTGTTCTCCTTCCTCCGAGAGGATTGTCAGCGACACCCAGCGGGAGAAGCTTCTCCAAAATAGACAAAAGAGAAATGACCTCACTGTTCTAATTCTGAATAACAGAATAAAAACAGAGACAGTAGACATATACCCATAAGGATTCACTCCACCCAAGAGAAAATGATCAAAATTTCATTTTTGTTGTTATAAGTCTAATAAAACTTCAAGATTCAGAAATCGACCAAGCCTTCAAAGCCATATTGCCGCCCATCCCTCTTACAATTATCTATTGAATCATCTTGATTTTTGAAGTATGGATGCTTATAGTAGTAGGAAGCCTCAGGAAATGTCATGGATTAAAATTAAATAGAACTCTGTTTTTAGACTTGTAGGGGCGACATTGACGTAATAGTTCCCATTAACAAATATCATTTAGACTGCTTCAGCTGGCTCTACCTTTGAAGAAGTAATTAATTTCTCTAATGAAACAAAGTTAGCCACTGCCCTATTTGGTGCCTGTAGCCTGTTTCTGGGTCACATTACTGGGTGTACTTCACTTCATTTATTCCTCCCAGACAACCACACAATAGAGGAATTAGGTGTTTCTGGATAACTGGAACGATGGGGGAACCAACCTAGGCACAGCCTCACTTGCAATTGAATAGACTGTGCCGTGTCTTTAAAATAAGGGACTTGTCACCACTGCATTGTTCAGGCAGTCAGCCTGAAGCAAGGACAGGGAAGGAAAGGAACTTCAGGGACTTCAAAGGGAATTCTCTAGAATCTTCTCATACTGCAAATTGGGCTCCAGATAAAAATATTGAACCCTCAGCCCCAACTTTTCAGTACATCTCTGGATCTGTGGAAGGCTCAGAAGGACTGCTGTGCTGGTCTGCAAAAGGGACTGCAATATACATATATATATAGATGGAGGAAAGGCCTTTGTCATTTACTGTTCAGCAAGCATAGCAATGTGCTAATCCTATGCTTGAAGACTTTGCTGTACAAATGGCAAAATACTTTGTCCTTATCTAGCTCAACGTGGAAAGCACTGTGCTGATTCTGTGCTTAAAAACCTTGCTAGATAATCAGACATTTGAGGTGAGCAAATCTAGAGTGTCACTGGTGTTGAAGGGTGCTCCTTACTCGAGCTGCTCTCCACCTAAACTTGTGAACTACCCAGAATTCTCTCTTCTTGTTTGAATATATATATATATATATATATATAACAAAGAATTTTCACAGCTCTCCACAAGTCCAATTATTTCTCCTTTATTTCACTTGCATAGCAACCAACGTGTTTCAACTAGCCTGGAGTCTTGATCACAGTAGTGAGTCCCCTTACCATTTTTACTCATAAGCAAACAATCCAGGAAGCTAGTAAAGATGTATTCTGGATAACGTAGTTTCAAATAAACATTATAATGATCTCTAAAGTTAAAAAATAAAGACATGAATATATACAATAGGAGGTGCTAAAATATATCTTCTAAGCTGAATTACCATGATAATATGAGATAGAAAGCCTTACTATGGATTTCAATGCAAAGACAGCAATTAAGTGCATCCTAAAACTGTCTGTATTTCAGAGATTCAGTAATATAAAGCTGTTGATGAAGTTTTCAATGGATGAATTAATTATGATCCTAATTTATATCATTTTTAACCAATCTATACAATTATTTCACATAACATTTAATATATAGATGTATTTAATTATTTTCCTCGTATGTATTTTTATTCTTTTCTTATACTGATGTATATTTGTCATTATTGCAAATCATTATCATGAAAATTATAACTCATACCAGTTTTTATCCATTTGCATTATAAATCAACAAAATGAAACAAAAATTAATTATCTTCGGTTATCAATCAAAATCAAAAAGATCATTAACTCATCCCAATTACTGTCATGTTCAATTATTTGTCATTATGAATCAGAATTCAGACCTCCTGGGGTGTTAGTCCACAACTGAATAATACGTTTACTCTCCAGCTGTCCTAATCTCAAAGTTCTGTCTCCACCTCGTTCATCTTGTTTCACCATCACTAAACCAAAGAATCTAATGCTCTTACAGTCATCAATATGTTCTGTAACCAGATGTTTTGCAACTGCATAGTTTAAATCTCTATGTTATGAAGCTCTTACATGTTCCAATATTCTTTTCCTAAGTTGACAAATGGTACTACCAATGTACCATACCCCACATTTACATTCAATCAAATACACAACATATTGACTGTTGCAAGTGATTCTTTGTGTAATCCGGACCTCTTTCCCATTGCAATCCTTAAAAGTCCTCACATTTTTGGCTATTCGACAGACTTTGCATTTGTTACATTTATGAAAACCAACCATTTCATTATTCAACCAATTAGTTTTGATGTATATGTATAAATGTCAAGTGTGTGTGTATATATATATATATATATATATATATATATATATATATATATATATATATACACACTCTTTTTCAATAACTTGAAGTGTATTAACAAATCCTTTGTACCTCTTAATGATTTGTTGATGTTTCATCAATATGAATAAATAAATGCATCTTTGTAAATTAATTCAATGCCCATAGTCACCGTGTTTCTTAACAACCCAGTCTCCTGTGCATTTTGGGCTCAAGCTTGACCCCTTCTTGAGAGTATTAGCATTTCAACTTTGTAGCCAGAGAAAATAAAAAGATATAAAACATATTTATGTTGACAACATTCCATGTATTACAAAACAGTTGTATTTCTAAACAAGAGAGGATTTGTATGAATCTTTGAGCTGATTTAGGTTTACAAGCTCCCAACATGAATGTACTATGTCAACAATTACACAAATCTTAAGACAACATTAATAACTCAGAGAATGGATTTATCAGCCAAGTTGAATTTCACAAGTCTAGTAGGAAGTGGAATCCAATTGCTGGAGAAATATCACTATGTGAAATCATTCCTACATTGTATGTTAGTCGCACAATTTATCAACGATGTGAACAATTAGCAAATCCGTGCCCGTAAACTATAAAGTGTGTCATCATAAGGTACTAAACTTGCCTAACACTGCTGTGTGTCATTCTTCACATTACCATGACGTTCTGTGTCAGGACACTATCCTACAGAACACTTGCTTTTTGAGAGCTGTTTTTCTTCAGTCATTCATTGCCTCATGATAGTTGTTTAATAACCTAAGATAGCTTCCCCTTCTAACAGTCAGTGCTTAATTTGAGCCAGTGGTTGCTGGTGGGGGTAAGCACTCATATTCTCTTCTTTTCTTATTTTTCACCTTTCTCTCTGGGTCAAAGTTCAATTTTATTTTATATCCCTTTCCCCAAAAAGAGAGTAGCTGCATGCCCCACCTCATGCCACAAACCTAAAGTAAGCATTGATCAGCACATTTTTATTTTATTTACAAAGCGTCTTTGATAGGATCACATTTAGGACCTTAACATGTTACACAGAAACCACATGGTCATTTGGAAGGTATTGTATAGAAATCCTTAGGACCCCACAGACCTTGATCGAGACCCATACTTCTGCTTACCTTGTCTTAACAGCAAAGTGTGTAGTGTCAGTCTCAGAATCCTGTTTCTGTCAGCAGTTCTGCCAGGAAGAATGATAAAACCTGCATATGACAACTGGCAATTTTCTGTGGTGGAATAGATAGAATCGGATAGTTGATGAGGTAGATGATTCCAACTTATGACAATCTAGTGTCAACCTCACAGAATAACAGGAGCTAAACATGGGTGTCCATTAGAGGAAGGGCTATAATTTGATTACGATGATACTTGAAATAGAAAAGGGACTGCTGCTGCGTAACTGGATGCAAGACCCTTTAGACTAAATACAAGAACTACTAAGCTGCTTGGCTGTTCTGGGTCTAGACTGACCCGTGAAATGTTTCTAATTAGCTTTTTTTACAATATTTTCAAATTCTATAGCACACATAGAGAAAAATGAATAGCTTTTTGTGGCTAACCGTCTTGAGATGTCAAATATTTGAGGCGTGAATTCTCTTAATTTGCGGAATGAGAGATAGAGGAAGCTTGTAAAAGAAAATGAAAGCTTGCATAACAAAATAAAATGCAAGGGGCCAGTGCCAGGGTGAAAGAGAGGAAGGATTAATTGTTTATAAAGCATGAAAAGCAACTGTGAATTTGTGGCATGTAACATAAAATCACCATGGAAATAAAAGGACTTTGACACCATCTCTATGATCACAAGGCATTTAGCTGAGTTAGGGTGTCCATAGCATGGGTTTGCATTGCTTCTGACCAGGGTCCAAACACTACCTGGAGAAATTTGTTTTTTATGTTGTTTTTCATGTTTTATTTTTTATTTTACCCAACTGAAATAGGTCCCTTTGTAAATCACCCCCTCACGCTGTCTGGGAGATTTGTGGCCTATTTAATCATGGCAGTGCTTGTCAGAAGTTTGTGACATGCTTTGGCCTGTGGAAAGGGGGCAAGGTTTGCATTGAAAGAAATCCCTTAATTGCTTAAATGAGAGGAACCTTGTATAAAGAGAGGAAGGGTTATTTGTTTGTAAACCATGAAAAGCAACTGTGAATTTGTGGCATGGAAAAAACAATCACCATGGAAATAGAAGGACTTCTGCATTCTGCAGAAGTTAATAAGACTTTTAGCCAAAGATCCAATGCATTCTACTAAGTGGTGTTGTGGTAACTACATGGTGTAAGTAAATGTTTTGGATAGGGTTCAAGCCCCACCACCAGATTGTTTATTTATATATTTTTTTAATTGTTTTCTTAATTTAATCCCAGTGAAAGAGTAGTCTTTATAATAACCCACCAGCACTTCTGGGGTGTTATAACACTATTATGCAGGAAGCACCATGTCCCGAAAACGTGATATGCTGTGGCATATGTCACATGCCAGACTTGGGTTCCAACCCCTTCCCCTCGATTGGTGGTTCTCCAGTCATGCAAGGCTCAAAAGTCTTGACGGCCATTTTAGGACTGCGCAGGGAGCTGAGCCTTGCTTTAGTAATCCAGCTCCGGCACCTGAACCAGCAGCATCTTGTTATTTACTGGACTCCTTTAAGTCTCGCATCATGGCAGCATTGGCCTCGTTACTTTAGCAGTGGCCTCTCTGAGGTTCTGAATCTTACCCTGCAAAGCGAAGGCAGAAAAAGCTAAATAAAATGTTTTAACAAGCGTTTGTGTCGGTTGGGGGCACATAATCAATGGTAAATGGCAAAGTCTTCAATGTAATGTGCATTTACGAGACGTTCATCTGCAAAGCTAGGTCTTGGAAAATCCTTCATACTCTCCGCAGCATCAAAATGGGGATTGTATACCAGCACTAATGTTGCTGTGAGAGAGAGAGCCTTATTACGAAGAGCCTTTTATGAATGCGCCCCATTATTCTTGTGTATGCCGGTCCACAAGATTCTTTAAGGCCATACATTACTGAGCAGTGAATCAGTATGCCTTATGGCATTGCGTTTTTTTTTCTTTGGAATGTATTAAGTAGTGTGAGTAGAAAAAGCTATAGTATGAGTGAGTGTTCCCAAGCATAATCCAGGCGCCTACTTAACTTGTGCTGGGCTCTGCCTTTAATATTACCAGCCCATTTTTCTATGCTCTGATTTCAAGAGCTTCCTTCCAACTCTGATTACAAGAGCTTACTTTTGCGCTTTGATTGTAGTAGCTTTCTGATGTGCCCTGAGCTCTACCAAACCTGTCTACAACTTTTATGAAGCTGTGCCTTGTCTAGGATACTTCGGCGAGGGGTCACAAATCAGCAGTTACACTAAATTCCAGAACACCGCCTAATTTACACTGTTCCATGTGCAGGATATACATGTCAATTGGTCATTATAGAGCATTGTTCATGTTCTCACATTTCTCTCTTTTCAATATCACACGAATCCCAGGGGGTAATTACCCTTCCATTGGTACGTGACAAGCGTTACGTGAGCCAGCATTTCAGAGGACCGACATTGGCAAGGGCAAGAAACTGAACAGTATCTCTTTCCCCCACTCACCTTGTTTTCCGGCGCCCTGTTCACCTCTTGGTGGTTTCTTCTGATGGGTCGTTTTGATGCTCATCAGGGTTAGCGCAGTTCGGCATTGGAGGATTGCACTTTGGAACGTCGCTCCTGCTGGGTAGGACACATACAGGTCAGTGCTGCTTTAAATTCTTATATAGCTGTCTGCTTGTTGTTTTCACATCTAATCTAGAATACTTTTTTTTTTTTATTCCACCTAGTGGAGAAGGTGGGCCAAATAGCCACCTGCATTTCGACGATGACAATAGAATGGTATGAAATTTCTTTTGACATAAACAAAGAGCCTTTTTTTATTTTTACAGGTGGGGCATGACATTAAAAAATAGCCTTGAAGCTGAGTTTAATTGCTTGGAGAAGCGTGTACTGTCTGGTAGAGGGGTTATCAAGACACCATGGTTGGACTAAGCCATAATCTCACTAGAAACTTGAAAACTAAAACAGCAGCACTCAATTCAACTGTTGTTACCCACTACATTAGGTATGAAGCTCCATAATTTAAATACAATTAAAATCTCCATCCATAAATATTGGGCAAATAGAGATCATTGTTAAATTATAGAAATGCTGAAATGAAGCAGTCTGGTCCGCAATAGGACCATAATAGTTGACAAAATTAAATTGTTGTGCTTCAAGAGATATCGATATCCAGCGCTATCTACCTGAACTCTCTTGCATTACCTCCACTATCTTCCAATTTAAGGTCCAAAAAGATGATGGTGACACCTGTTAGCGCATCTGACCTTAATATGTAAACTTACAAGGGGATGCGAATAGGTTGATGAACCTTTTGACTGCGCTTACGATGTTCCCACCATATATCCCGTACCTGCAGATCAATAATCAATAACAATAACAGTTGTAATCAATCAGAGTCAGTAATCATCACACACCATGACCTTGCAGTTATGAATAACCACACCTTTATGCAAAAGTTTGAATATTTATTTCCCTATATTAACAATGCTAATGTGATCTGGGTTAATCTACACATCAATTGATAAACATACAGAAACAACAGTGGCTGTCCAAAGCGATGAAAGAAATGCCATCTAATCAAGGCTTGAGCTACTACACATTCTAATGTTACAGGGCAAATTAATAGCAAGAATAACTACACAAACGATATCACATACATTTAGATTCAGCAAAGAAAGGACATTTCAAGTCACTCCATGTATTGAATTTTATTAGTGGGGATCGTAACTACCACCAGATTAGAATTAGCTTGTTTGGGCTTCATGCAAAACAATCTAGTGAACAAAAATTTGGAAAAACATCTAACAATGGCTCTTTTAAAAATAGCGCGGTTGGTACCGAGAAACAAAAGCAAATAGACATAGCAGACAATATTATAGTCAATATACCTATCCTTTATATGGATTAGCAAGCTGTGACGGTCTTCGTCCTCAGGGCATCCGTTCGGTCACCTAGGCATCAGGATTCAGCATTAAAGTTCAGAAAAGGCAAAGTCTTTAAGCAGTAAAGTTAAGCATGTCTCTTCTCAAGACGCTCAGGAAAGTAATGGCCTTATTGCAAGACAGAGAATGGGCAAATGCACAATGGCAAATGGAAAATGGACTAATGGTGTTGTCTTCTCAGTGCAGTCCCGCTAAGTTAGATTTTCTATAACTACTTCTCAAGTCCCTATTGGTCAAGGGACCACATGTTCACACTTTGTCCAATTAAACTAAAACATCAAATCTACATTTCTACTAGTACACGGTTCACGTGTCGATGGTTAGCTCGTTTCGTACTGTTCTCATCATCCGGCTCGGCAGGTAACAATATTGTTGCAGCTTACACTCCAGTCATTATGGTCATTGTTCTCTCCTGAGAAAGTCAGTCTTACACAGTTTACATTTACAATGTTGCATTTGTAAGAACAGCATCTTCTAGCAGCAGTTCTCATGAGAAAAGACTTTTAGCTATGAACACATCAAGTCAGCACAGTGGAAAGTCACAATTTAATTCTCTAAGCAGACATTTTATTAAACGCTTTAAGAAATATAGCTTGACATGAGGCCATGCAACTAGGCCAGGACCTCAGCTAAGTTAAGGCTTTCAATCAATAAAGCTAATACATAATCCATAACCCTTAATATGTCATATTACTAAATTAATCAAACAAAAGCTCACTATTTCATATTAATAAGCCATTAATAAGTGCACTTCGTGAACATTGACAGCCACTCACGTGGTCATACTTTCAAATGCATGCATTATTTTTCTCTAGAATATAACATTTTCTATGCAAATTCACCACTCAAAATACATTAATATTCATTAGTAATTTCATTAAAAACTCTTGCACTAGCAATCCCTCATCTATTGACTAAATGTGTCATCACACTAGACCTTCTCTCACAAATTTTAGCATCAGCTAAAATTCTATCATTTCAACCCCTTCAAATCTTTGTTCCCTTTTCGAATTTTCCCTAAACAATTTTTCCCTTTTCCTTTCTTCCCTTCTCTGATTATTCTTTGTCTTCTTCATTATTCTTTTACACAATTTACGTATTCCCCATATTTCAATTAAGCAAACCACAATAATCAATATCCCTTGTATTATTTTCAATAATATCCCTTTCCCAATGTTGCTGAGCCAATTTCCCACTGAAGCAAAACCTTTGCCAAATTTATTAATTAAGCTTCTAATTTATTTACTATTGTCAGGAATGAACTAACAGCAATGCTTAGAATTAAGCATTTTGCAAACTCAGCCATCCTTCACTAAAAGAATGTCTAATGCAAGATGGTTCTGAAGAGTCAAAGCTCTTTCAGAAGCTAATTCAGTATCTATCAGGAGTATGGCTCCTGAAAAATGTGTCAGCATGTTATCCACAATAGTAGACAACTTTCTAATCTTTATTGAATTCAGAACAACTCCTCTTGAAGGAATTATTGCTCCAAATATATCTCCCACTATAGCATAAGGAGACTCTCTCCTCTCTCTAATGAGATGTAATTCAGTCACTTTCAGAAATTTCTTTAAGTCGTCAAGTTGGAAAATCTTTGTGAAAACTATCCCCAAGTAACATGTCCCATACCATCCTCTTGGAAGACGGTAATAAGCCTTAGGACCACAGATGTACTGTATACCAGAAATCACTGGATCCTGTCCATTCAACATAAATGTCCATTTACTCTGAAACAAAAACACACGTCTACACTCACTCGTTCCCACAAAGTGTAAGTGCGAGATTTAGGTCTATATACACAAAGCTTCCCTACGTGTTGTGCATCTAAAGCTAATTTCCCTTGTGATTTTATTGCACTATAAGCATAATAATTTCTAAAAGTCCTTTTCTCTAAGCCTTTTTCTAATTTCTCCTTCAATGTCTTTCTCCTTTTATCGGTGTGATCTAAGAAGCTCTTTTCTAAAGGTGCAAGCAAGCATGTCAGGTTATCCCTGTGAGCATAAGCTGTGTCAAAAGTTAATGTAGGTTCAAAGAAACCGCTAACTAATCCTATGTCATTATCCTTAGCTACTCTACTCAGGAACCTAATTATGGGGACAAACAAAAACACCACATCATGGTTGGAATAGAAGTACTGAAAATACTCCTGTTTATAGAATATTGTTAGGAAGAGACTACAACTTATACCATACGTAAGAGGCAAACTATGAAAGGTAACTCCTTCCTCAACTGATAAAGGAATATGCGTACACATAAAAAATTCTTCGCCTCCATTGTCTCAACATAGTCAATAAGCTATAGAAGACATTAGAAGAAAGTTCCCTTTGGGCATTATCTACATGCAGATACTTCTCATCTACCTAAACTTCTCTATTGCTGTTAATGCAGTGGTTGTCTCTAAAGCTGAAGTATGCTTGGCTTTCCTTTTATCAAGAACAGTCATCCCCCACAATCAATATCACAAACAATATCCCACACCCAATTGCCAAACCAGCACTCATGTACTTACAGCACCTATTCTTCCTACCCTGCTGGCTAATGTTACTCATGATCTGTAAAGAATCAGAAAGTAGAAGAGAACATTTAGAAAAATGCAGCAAAATCAAAAACAAAAATCTTCTTTCAGCAGTTATTTACAGCTCACTGTCTCACTTCCAGGATCCTTCCTCACAAATCAGTAAGCTTGAGGATCCTTTGTCAAAAATCTGTAAGCTTGTCAAAAATCAGTTTAGCAGCTTGTCAAATATCAGGTTTTCAAAAGTCTAATCAGGTCATCAAAAGTCAAATCAGGTTATCAAAAGTATTTTCTGGTTACTTTTCAACAGTCTCTTTCTCTTTATATTTTTCTCAAATTGGTCCCAACAGTTCAGTTCATCAGCTTCCTTCGAGTGCCAAAATATTGACCTGGAATGTCCCGATCAAAACAAAAAGACAAATATTCTTTCTGCCATTCACTTGTAGTTGCATACACTCATTCAGGACCAGCGTATCTTCGACCTGCTATTCTCTTTCTTTTCAACTTTCGATCACTATTCAGTTCTCCTTCACTTAGATCTTCTCTCCTAGTCGTGTCTACTTCTTAATCAGTTGTTTAAAGAACTACTTCCTTTCCCTTTGCTTGTGATTCTGGCTATTTATCTCCTTTCAGTGGACACTTGGCAGGGCTCGAAAAATCATAAAAATGTTGCTAGACCTGCAGGTTGAGTAACTTAAACAATTTACTCGACATAACTGTAATGTACTTGACCAGTAAACGGGTCTCAAATTGTGTGATCCTAGGCAAATAGTTTACAGAGCTGCCTTTTTCTTAATTATCACATGTGATTGCACCTTCAAATATGTGAGCTCAGCATTTTTTGCAACACAAAAAAACTGTTTTGTTTGATTTAGTAGACTAAAGTTTGCTGCATGCATTACTAGAATCTAGCACACATACCCATGAGGTCTAGTCCTCATAACCTAGGACTTCTTTTAGTTTAAGCAAACTGAAAAACACTCGTGCCCTGATGGCAATGGAGTTAGTAAACACTCAATTTTAATAAATATATTACTAAACCATGATGATGTAACATATTGTCATCTACACACAGTAACTTTCCAAGAAATGTCCAAAAACCTCTCCAATAACTTGCAGCTTTACTGATAAAACTATATAGTGTACTAACTATCTGTGAAAATTGGGTTTCAGAAAACATATCCTTTGCACATCAACATGTAAAGTATTCTGATTTGTTTTCATCCTGTTTAAATAGTTTTTCATCACACAGAAATATAAAAACAGGGTTTCACAACTACTGAAATATATTTTGAAATGTTTGCACAGTTGACTGAGTCATTTAAATGTTGTGGGTTAGGAAAAACGTGGCACCCTATATCCTTTTAGTTTACATTCTATGCAGCAGGTCACACAGTTCACCTTACAAAGTCCTGGAACTCTGTAGTCAGAAGGAAAATTAATTGTAAAAAAAACCTACTTTTGACCTCTGTGAACACAGGGCAAATGTGACATACGAAAAAGATTTAAAGGCATCTTTTATTGCCCCTCCACTTTTCAACTGAACAGAACACTAGTTCAGTGTTAACTCGCCAGAAAGGAGGAGTAAGTATTAAAAATAGCTCAACCTCAAATAAGGCTGCCAATGCGAGTGGTTGAGCGGATTTTTCGAGCCCTGCTTGGTCAATGCTCTTTTCAGTGTCGAAAGTGATACTTCTTCCTGCTCTACGGTGTTTTCTCTTGATGGACCTGCAACTGGTTAAGGAGGAGTTGGACCACATTGGCTTTGATCCACCTCAACTCCTTCTCTCTCGGGGTCTGGCAATTGCTCTGTTTTTCTTTCAAAACCGTCTGCTTCTGGGAAAGCCCTCCTCTGACTAGGCTCTCCTGCTGCCTCAATTGAGATAGGCTCACTGTCAACCTCCTGGAGGTCTTCTCCTCTCACAGGAGTGACTGAACTGTCCTCAATGGGCTCAGATCCATTCTCAGTTCCTCTTTCTTCCCCTTCTTCTCCTTCCTCCTTTCCTCACGTGTTTCCGGACCACAACCCAGTCACCGGCTCTCAGGTTGTGCCCTGGGTCATGGATCGGTGGCAGTGTTGTGGCTTCCACCTGCTGAGAGAAAGAATGAACCACATCGGCCAGACCTTTGCAGTAGTCCAACACCATATCATCTGCAATGCTCACAAGTGCATTTGCTGGCAATCCTGTCTTCCTGTCAGGTGTGTTTCTCATTGTCATCAGAAGGCAGTGCGTCAGACCATTTCAGATTCGTGAATGCACACATCTTTGCAACTCTTGACTTCAAGGAACCATTCATCTGTTCCACTAGTCCATTCATCTGTTCCACTGCTTAAGGGCAGTAACTACAATGACACTTCTGTTCAATGTTCAATGCTGTACACAGTAATTTAATTACTTCATTATTGAAGTGACCTTCCCTATCTGATTCTAAAGAGATTGGAAATCCAAAACATGGTACCAGTTCCCTAAGCAGTATCTTCTGTACCGTGATGGTGTAATTTCTTCATGTAGGGTACGCTTCATTCCAGTGACAAAAGACGCAGACAATCACGAACACGTATCTCAAACCTCGACACACAGGCATCTCAATAAAATCCATTTGCATTCTGCTGGATGGATTTCCTGCTGTTCCAATGTGGCTCAAATTAACCACTGTCGATTTCCCCGCTTTCATTTGCTGGCAAATGACGCAACAATGGCAAACTGCTTCAGCAACTTGTCTAAACCTTGGGTTGAACCAATTATGCTTGAACAAACGAATCATGGCATCCCTCACAACATGTGCTTGACCATGATAATATCTAGCCATTTGCCACAACAGACTATTTGGCAAAACCAATTGACCCATTTTTTAAATCCACGATTCATCCTACATCTGCACACATTTCCTCCTTCTCCATGAACATTTTTGCTACCTGTCAACATTATTGTGCAATGTTTTCAATTCTTCCAATGTATCTATGACATTTAATGCATAACTTGGACATGTTTCATCTTGTTCAGTTCCCTCTTATCTTTGAACGATGTACAGTTCAATGCACAAAACCTTGCGGCTTGATCTACATATCCATTCCCCATTGACACAAAATCTTGCGACTTTAGATGTTCACTGCATTTCACCATGGCAATCTTTTCAGGCATTTGAATGGCATGCAACAATTCTTTAATTCTCTCACCATTTCTCAACGGTGAACCAGAAGAGGTCATTAAACCTCTCTGTGACCACAACTGGCCCAAATCATGGACTATTCCAAATCCATACTGGCTATCTGTATAAATGGCAACTTTTAGTTGAGCAGAAACATGGCATGCTCTAGTAAGGGCTACCAGTTCTGCTACTTGTGCAGAATACGCTCCCCGAAGCCAAGACACTTCCAGGATACCAGTAATTGTGCATACGGCATATCCTGCTCTCAGTGCCCCTGTATTGTCCCTTAGTCAAGAACCATCAACAAAGATAATTTGGTCATTCTCTTCCAATCGAGTGTCTCTAATATCAGGTCTCGGTTTTGTGCACAAATCAGTTACTTCAAGACAATCATGCTCGATATCTTCCAATTTTTCAATGTCAACGTTTTCATTTGGAAGTAAAGTTGCCGGGTTCAGCACTGTACATCTCTTCAATGACACATTTGGTGACCCTAGAATACTAGTCTCATAACGGGGCAAACTTGCACCTCTCAGATATTGTGTTTTCGTCTTTGTAAGTAGGACCATAATCGTTAAGGGATGTCCCATCACAATGCCCTCACCCTGTGTGAGGCTCTGTCCAACCGCTGCAACTGCATGCAAACAACCTGGTAAGGCTGCTGCGACTGGGCCCAAAGTAGCTGAAAAATATGATGCTGGGCGGTTTACACCTCCATGGACTTGCATCAAGACAGACAAAGAACATGCATCACGCTTATGACAAAACAATTCGAAAGGTTTTGTGTAATCAGAAATACCCAAAGCTTTGCCCATAATCTCTCAACTCAGAAAAAGCTTTCATGCAAGCCTGGATTAACACTATGGGATTGGTGACCTCCTTATGGGTCAGCTTCTGCAAGGGCTTGGAAATGACTGAAAAATTGGGAATCAATTTGCAGCAGTAACCTACCATCCCTAGAAACATCCTGACATCTCTCTGTGTAGTTGGGAGATTCATCTGAAACATGGTCATGACCCCCTCTCTGGATATTTTACTTAATCCTTTCTCAATATGGTGACCCAAATATTTCACCTCTTTCTGACAGTATTGCAATTTAAGTGGTGACACTTTATGACCATTCTTTCCCAAATGGTTCAGTAATGCAACTGCATCATACTTGCACTCGTCCCTTGTTCTGGACTCAATCAGCAGGTCATCAATGTACTGCACCAAGGTCGATTGGAGAGGCAATTCCAACAACTCCAAATTCCTTTTCAAGATCTGATGGAATATGGAAGGTGACTCCGAAAACCCTTGAGGAATTTGACACCAACAGTAAACTCGGTCTAAAAATTGGCTATCCTCGTGAAGAGGCACAGTCTCTAGAGGGGGTTTCAAGTCATACAGCACCCTCCTAAAATGCTCTAAACTCCTCAAATTTAATGTTCCATTGGCAGTAAATGCTAGGCTCCCATCTTCCTCAGTCACTTTGCACCATTGCTTCAACCAAAGACATGGCACTACATCGTTTTCTCCGATTACAATGTAAGCTGTTGTACCTTCTGGTGGTGCAATATACTGTATACTCATTGTAATGTACATATCTCCCCTTAAAGCACTCTTTAAAGCTTTGAAAATTGAATCTTTTCGACCTTTGTGTTTCTCTAAGTCAAATCTGGAAGTGACTTTTAATCCCAGAATACTCTTCACTCACCTTCTCAATCAATTGCACTTCACGGACAACTGTCAATCCTTGCGCGACCATTCTCACTAACCAACCTATCTCAGCGCAGCCCAGCTCCAATGACATCACACTCACACGTACTGCGGCTGACAGTCTTGCTACTTGTCCTCCCAAACTCAGATCCACATAAAATTAATGCAATTTTATTGCGAGCACTAAACAAAATCAAAACCCAATTTGTTGGTTTACTACAAGTAGGGTACGACAATCGTTTCAGAAGCTTTATGGATTTTTCACTGACGTTGTTTGCTCTAGCAGCTACTCCTTCTTTCTCAGCTTCCCTGATTCGCAAGCAAGATTCGACCCTCAAATTTCACTCTCAACTGATCAGTGGGTCTGTCCTGGTGCACAAGGTACTCGCCAGATATCAGTCGAAAAATTATTTCACTCACTTTCGCTCACACTCTGACTTGTCGACCACGCCCAATCGACCTATTAAAGCAGACAAATTACAACAAAAACCAAGTGTCTCCTACACTTGTCAATATACTCCGGAGTCTTAGATCACGCAGGGTCCGTACATCAACAACCACGTGGACAATTTGTGAGCACAAAGCGCCACACATGTGAAGTTCAACAACTTCCCCACTCTCACACTGTGGAGTACGAGCACACCTTCTACAACTTAATTTGGAGTACGCAAACTCCCTAAACCCCAACAAACATCACAATTCACCTGCGATTTGCATAAGCTGTGCAAGCGCAAAACCTACGTCATTCACACTGTCACTAGAACGCCAAGAACATCCTCAAACCATCGTTGACAAGCTCCAAGATTCTGGGAAAGTCATTTCAGGACTTCAGCACATTTTCTCTCCAAATTGTATCATTGAAAAAATAAATCCAAATCTGGGTGATAAGGAGCTCTCAAGAGACACGACTATCAAACTACTACCATCTCTGGGGACACCTATTATTTCTCACTTACAATCTCTGAGACAAAATATTCTGCTACCTCTCTTCCTGGACTGTATGATGGGCTCTTAAGGAGACAAACCTCCAAGTTGTTATTATCTCTGTGAACACCTGCTACTTCCAGGCCTCTACGATGAGCTTCCAAGGGGACATACCTTCAGGCTGTTACTATCTCTGTGGACATCTGCTATTTCTCAGTACCATGTACCAGACCTCTATGATGGGCTCCGAAGGAGACAAACCACCAGTCTTCTACCATCTCTGTTAGCGCATCTGACCTTAATAAGTAAACTTACAAGGGGACGCAAATAGGTTGATGAACCTTTTCACTATGCTTAAGATGTTCCCACCATATATAATGTACGAGCAGATCAATAACAATCAATAACAGTAGTAATCATTCGGAGTCAGTAATCATCACACACCATGACCTTGCAGTTATGAATGACCACACCTTTATGTAAAAGTTAAAATGTTTATTTCCCTATATTAACAATGCTTATTTCACGTAGGTTAATCTCAAAATCAAGTGATAAACATACAAGAACAACACTGGCTGACCGAAGCGGTGAAAGAATCGCAATCTAATCAAGGCTTGAGCTACTACACATTCCAAAGTGATGGTACAAATTAATAGCAAGAATAACTATGCAAATGTGATAACATACATTTAGATTCAGCAAAGAAAATACATCAAATGTTATTCTATGTATTGAACATCATTAGTGAGGACTCTTACTAACATCAGATTAGAATAGCATGTTTGGGCTTCAAACAATTTAGTCAACACAAATTTGGAAAACATCTAACCAGGGCTCTATCAAAACAGCGGTTGGTACCCATAAACAAAAGCAAATAAACATAGCGAACAGTATCATAGTCAATATACCTATCCTCAGCAAGTGGTGACGTTCTTCGTCCTCAGGACATCAGTTTGGTCAGCTAGGCATCAGGTTTCGGCATTAAAGTTCAGAAAAGGCAAAGTCTCCTTAAGCACTAAAGTTAAGCATATCTCGTCTTAAGACGGAAATATGGCCAAAATGGGGTCTAAACTCTCAAGAAGAATGTGGGGAATGGGCTCTCTCCTCCTGGTGCAGCTGGGCTAAGTTAACTTTCCTAAAACGACTTCCTAAATCTCTATTGGTCAAGGGATCCCATGTTAATCCAATGAAACTAAACCCTCAAATCTACAATTCATCTAGTACATGGTTCACATGGCGATGATTGGCTCCTCTTGTCCCGGTCTCGTCATTCGGCTCGTCATTCAGCTCGTCAGGTATCAGCATTGTTATAACTTATACTCCAGTCAATATGGTCATTGTTCTCTCCTGATAAAGTCAGTCTTACACACATTATGTTAAACAATGTTTCATTAGCTAGTACATCATCTTCTAGCAAGCGGTTCTCATGAGAAAGACTTTCAGCTATGAGCATTTGGTCAGCACAGTGGAAAATCACAATTTAATTGTCTAAGCATTCATTTTATAAAACGCCTAAGCAATGCAGCTTGACATGAGGCCGTGCAACTAGGCCAAGACCTTGCTAATTTAAGGCCTTACGATTAATAAAGCTAATATATAATGCATAACCCTCAATATGACGTATTACTACATTAATCAAACATAAATTCATAATTTCATATTAATAAGTACACTTCGTGAACACTGTTGGCCATTCTAGTGGGCGCACCTTTAAATGCATGCATTATTTTTCCCTACGTTATTACACTTCCTATGCAATTTCAACACTCAAAATACATGAATATTCTTTATTAAAATCAGTGTTAACAGTGTCGGTACGCTGTTATCAGTCAAGCAGACACAAATTCCCTTGGATCTGGGATTGAGATTTGGACCCCTCCTCCGGGGTTGGCAAAATCAAAAAAGGTGGTGGCATGTGGTTTGCAGGGGATGAGAGAATGAAAACTCGGATTTTGAAGCTGGTGGTCAGGTCGGCATCCCTTTTTCTTTGTAAGTTCAGGACCTTGCCCATGAGTTAGTTATTTAGGTTTGTACATAGCTTTTGAAAAGCAACTGGAACAGATGTGAGGCAGTTATAGTGGAGGGAGTTGCTCAAAGAAAGGAAAACATTTATGTTTTGTTGATGAAACTGGAGATTCTAAATTACCTGGTTTAGTATCCAGAAAAGCATGTCAGAATATAGCCTGACATAAATATTGTTAGTTAAACATTGCGTACAAAAATATCACCTATTTGACTTAATGATGAAATATCTACACCCAATTGGAGGGTAGTTTTGTAAACAATATTTAGCACACAATATGTATGTCAGAAAATATGTTTGCATGTCAGAAAATATGTTTGCATGTCAGAAAATCGTCTACAGTTAGCTGACCGAAAGTGCATATTGGCAGAGAACATTTTCTTGTACTTGGTAAGACCTGCAATTTGCCAAGTAAATGTTTAATGTTTCATAGTGAATGTTAGTTTCCTTTTTGTGAATAATATGTTTTCACGCTGTTAACATAATACACTTAAAAACAAATAAATGCACAGATTGATTAAATATATTTCAGTGTAACTTTCCTTCAAGTGTTGGGGAAACCATTCACTGGCTCTACCACTCATGATTGGTAATTTCCATTATACTTACAGAGCCCCAGTTGGATTTAAGATTTTCTCTCAGCTGCATGATTTTAGTGTACAAAACGGCAACCCTATTCCGATTCGGAACCTGGATATTTGATACAGTATGAAGATACAGCGGTTTCACTAGATAACATATCAAGCAAATCAAATTTATTTTATAATGAATGAAATACATCAATATCACATTTAAGATTAATAAATGAGCGACTAGCCAATGACTCGGATCAAAATGACATCAAAAGAGCAATTCTCCTTTGTGGTAAGTGAAGAAAGAAAGAGTGGTTGTGGTACTGATGTACATTGGAGAAAACAAGTTGTGAGATGTTTTGTAAAGGACTGAATACAATTGAAAGTCTTGTCTACATTTTACCACTTGTGTCAAGACAACATTTCAGGCAGGTCGAATGACTCCTTGGTCATAATTATCTTTATGATCTGGGTGAGTCAAAAAGGATTATTTATGTATCTGAACTGTAGCATCCCTCAGAAGTAAAAAGTATAGCTGGATCATTGGTGTCTGGCTGCAGAAAAAGAGTGGCATCAAACCACTGCTCTGTAACATGAACAATAATGCTTCAATTTTAGCCATACTACTGGTAGCAAGGGCATGGGTTCCAGACACAGGAAGAGGTCTCTCCGTATCCATCTCACACAATTGTACTAGAATCAATGACAATCGAAATGACGGTGTTGAAAAATCTTGAGGAGACTGATAAAAGGCCATAAGCCATTTCAAAACGTGCATAGATTTGAAAGAGAAGCAACCCATGCCCTCCAATAATGCCAACAAATACTCATAAGACCTTCTAACAAAGGGTTTAAAACAGCATTCCGCAGAGAGAATTCTGCATGCAAGAATGCCTTTGACTGCATCTCAAGGAAAGCAATTACTTGAAACTGGACAATGACCCTACCAAGTGACTACAACCATCTATCACCAGCTTGATCATGAAAGACCTCGCTGCAGTGTGCCTTACTAACCTGAAGGCAGATTTGTTGGTTGGCCAAAAAAATCCCAAATTCAATACTTTTATCCATTATGCTGGTGAAGATCTATAACCAAAGGACAACAACTCTAAAATGTTTTATTGTGTTAGGTATAAGTTTGGTCTTAGAATGATGATCACAATTTTGCAACGCTTTCTACGCCTGGATGTTTGTAACAGACCTCCTATCTTAAAGTCAGCAGACATTTCGGGACAATCTTTTGGACCTTCTCTTTCACCTCAATAGCCAAACCTTGATGAGCCTTGCAGTATATGCCATTGATATCACCATTCCACAAAATGCCACATTAAATGAAGTGGTAAATCTGAGGAGTGCAGACTGACCTTAAAATATTTTCATCTCCTTTGTCACTGAACGTAGAGAATTCTCCCTCAAATGGACATTTTCTGCATTTGAAGCTTAAATATGCCAATATGTTGGCAGCCTTGCAATTGAGGCTTCCTTTGATTCATATGTTTTTCTGTTCTTTCGAATATCAGAGATTTTTTAACATATAGAAACCATTTCAGGATAAAAACAAGATCTGCCATTGTAATATAAGTGATATGTTTATGATATTGTTGGTAATTAAGGCTCTAAAACTGAATTACTTTCTTTGCTTTGCGACTAGGAGACACATGCCACTACAAGTAAAACAGAACAGGCCTGCTGGGACCTTTGAATTACACCCAAAACTGTTTTGTTGACCCCCATAATACACATTAAGACAACAGGCCAAAGCTCACACCTGAGGTTAAACAACTCTCACTCAAAGGCTCAGTAGGAGAATTTAGCTTTCAGCAGATAATTAATGAATAGGCCCAATTGTAATAATCTTGAATGGTTTTGGTCACAGGCTAATTTCTCGTCTGAGAAATTACATTTAGGAGGCTGTACATAGGAAATAACTAGAAGCACCAAGAAGTGCGAGTGAAGAAATAAAAGAGAGGAACTATGCAACAGAGATTAGCAGGGAAAAACAAGACAGGATAAGTGTCCCAACATATTCTCATATGACCATTCTACTGAAAACATCCGTTAGCAAGCAATTCATTACCTAAAACTGTAAAAAAATATATATGTATAAATATATATATGCCCTGAAATTTAAGAAACCAATTTGTTCTCCTGGTGGCCACCTGACCTGGGTTCTACTCCTACCCCCACTGATCACGCCAGAAACCTCTGCATAATCCGTGATGGCAAGCTCTCAGTGAACAAACAAGTCAACACCGTGATCTCATCCTGCTGCCACATCTTCAGAATGCTTCACAAAATTTTCAAGTGGCTCCCCATGCACACTAGATGCATGGTCAACCAGGACCTAATCACCAGTTGCTTGACTATGGCAACACACTATACATCAGCATCTCCAGTCAACTCACTCAGAGACTCCAAACCATCCAGAACACCGTCACTAGACTCATCTTAAGGGGAGCCCCAGAAGTTCACACATCATGCCTTACCTCACAGAACTGCATTGCCTACTCATCCAGAAATGCTGCAAATTCAAGCTCCTCATCCTTGCCTACAAACCCCTCCACAACGCAGGACCATCCAACATCAATTACCGCCTCCAACCCTCCCTATTTCTATAATCCATTTTTCCCTGCCTCACATGAGTCCCCTGCATCAGCAGAAGCAAGTCTGGAGATCGCTCTTTCTCCTTCATCGCAGCCAAAAACTGGAAAGAACTCCCCCTACATATTAAGATGTTCAGCCAGGAGAACCTCTAATCCTACACTCCTAGTCTGGCGCCTGGACACCCTCACAGGTGATAAGCTGCACCATGCAAATCTACATAGCATGACATAACATGACGACAATATTAGAAAGCCATAATAAAAACCAGACATCTCTCAGCAAACTGTGTGGTCTCCCCAAAGTACAAAGTCATTACGCCATGTGAATCGCATGAAGTCTGCAAGCATTCCAATTCTACCAAAACAATAGACTTTGGTCCATGAATGCCATTGGAACACAGAATTGCAAAACAGAATATGTAATTGATTTAATAACTAACCTTGCTGTTGAATATATACAGGAATGACAATGTGGAAGCTGGAACTATGCATCTTAGAAAACTAGAAGTACAAAACAGGTGACATGCTTCAATGAGAAGAATCATTCCCCTGACAATCTTGAATGGATGCTGATTTAAATGGTCATTCTCAAAAGAAACACCAATTTAGCCACTCAAAACAAGTATGTCACTGAACAAAAATGTGTCTCCAAGATGCACACCTATCTTCAGCATCAACATAGGCAAGCCTCCCCTGAGAGACTACACCTGGAGGCAACACTGTAAAACCACCTTTTAGAGTTTCCCCACACTAAATAGGACCATTTGTATGACGAGGAAGAATAAACCAGGGCTCAGCTCACCCTATGGGGACTAGGCTGATGGCACAATGTAAATGACCAAACAAAAATGAAATAAAAAATCAAAATTACAAAAGACTTCTCTGAGCCCTTGGGCATCAACACAAAGGTCCTCCAAATTTGAGGCCCTGATGACAATTGTAATTGTAATTGTATTTATATAGTGCTTGCTACCCCTGATGAGGCGTCGAAGAGCTTTTCCAAGAGTAGCATGCTACTACGGAACCCAAAAAGATTAGTGGTGGATTAGTATAGGGAAATATAAGTACAGAATTGGTTTAGGGAGGTATGAGTTAATTTGAGCGGAGGACAAGCGAGTCTATTAGTTGGATTGAATAGAATAATGGAGGGATAGAGAAGGGAAGTATGCAGAAGTGTTAATTCAGAGATCATAGTAGTAAGGTGAGGTTTAGGATGAGTAAAGGAGAGATGGAGGAGGGAAGAGTCTGTAAAAAGGGATTAAGGAGATCTTAGTAGTAAAATTGGGTTTAGGATGAGTCAAAGGAGAGAACAGGAGGGAGAATTAAGTTGCGTTGTTTGGGAGATCATAGTAGTAAACTGTGCGTTGAGATGAGCCAATGGGGTAGAGGAGTCTAGGAAGAGTTATTTTGGAGATCATAGTAGTAGAATTGGTTTGGAATGAGTCAGAGTGGAGATAGAGGATAGATTGATAGAGGTATAGGGTGATGGTCAGACAGGGTAAAGCTTTTGAGAGAGTATTGTTTTCACTTGTTCAGTAGGCCTAAAGTAATGTATAGATACATGATTACATAGTAAGGGAACATGTGTGATTACATAGTAAGGGAATATAATATAATTGAAATTTTAAAGTTGTATCATATCAACACAGACTTTCAGGAGTTGCAGTATTTAAAGTTATATTATTTTCTGCACTTTTATAGCATTTTATCTTTACTCAACATTTCAAT
Organism: Pleurodeles waltl; assembly: GCF_031143425.1. Taxonomy (NCBI): domain Eukaryota; kingdom Metazoa; phylum Chordata; class Amphibia; order Caudata; family Salamandridae; genus Pleurodeles; species Pleurodeles waltl. The sequence goes on along the minus strand of NC_090440.1, from coordinate 729,636,046 downwards.
AGTGGAATGCTTGCAGATAAATAGTTATGATAGTATTTACTTATTGTGATAGATAAAATAAAAACACTTATACGCAACTAATCAAACAACTTCCATAGAAACTATGCAATGACCTATGAACATGTTAAGTGCAGAATAATATATACACACACCTATGTGTGTGTGTATATATATATACACACAATATATACTACATATATTACCTACTAGCAGTCAACACTAGGTAGTTATAGTTAGGAAGATGTTTCCATGGTCAGTGTTTTTTGTTTTGACAGTAACTTTGGTGCCTTTTGATGAATCTTAACAAAATTTTCAAAACTTATTCTTCAGTAAGTTCAGCTGCTGTGTTGAAGGTTTCCCTATTCTATGACAATGGCATTTTTCAAATTTCTGAAAGCAACTACAGCCCGAACCGTTGAACAGAATTTCACCAAATTTGACAGAAATTTAGCTATTGGTCCAGAAAGCACACTCTTGTAATTTGGTGAAAATAAGTTCAGTAGTTTTGGATTAATTACAGTTTAACATACATATATCTAGGCACATGGATAATCTGCTGATACAACTGTACCCGTGCTGCTATCTGATTGGCTTCCAACACTTCAACAAGGACACTGCTTCAGCTGAGTTCCACAAAAAAAGAGACCAGCAAGCGGAGGAATAACCCAGCAAGCACCGGAGTAGACCAGCAAGCACCGGAGTAGACCAGCAAGCACCAATATAAATTTTAAGTTCAGGAGGGAGAGTGAGCAGTACTTCAGAAAGCAAGCATTTTATTAATATCTTTCATGTGCCAACACTCTGCCCTGAACGACTGGAGGCATGCTGCAGGAAAGGAAGTGTAGGGCTCAGAAGCAGAGTTTTATGACAGCTCAACATCTGCCACGAGTCTGCACTCAAAGGACCTTAACGGCAGGCAGGAGGTGAAGCAAGGGACCATGCAGCCAGGGGACCAGGCAGGCAGTGGTCAAAGAAAGCTCAAGAAATAGAGTAACGATGCACAAGTTTATCACAATGTGGTACATTACACCAGTTAAGCTACACTACATTTACAATACGGCTCATGCACAATGCTGGAGGGGATGTGGGATGAAAGGGGATTATCTGCATATGTGATGGTCCGGTCTCAACCTGTCATTTTTTTGGTAAGATACTTAGCTACATGGGGGGGGTTAATGAGATTCTCTCTGAAACTTGATCCCTCTGTTGTAGTAGTCAGTATCCGACCTGCGGAAACTGTGGTTTTACCATAGCAGAATGGAGAATATTTAATATGCTACTGGTGGCAAAAGAACTCCTTGCTCTTCACTGGAGGACCACAATAGTCCCCCTATGAAGGAGTTGTTGGGTAGACTGGTCACTCATCACCATGGATCCTCGCCACTTTGGACAATGGATCTGATGCAGTTTGGTGGCCCTTCATGCTGTACCTATTGGGCAACAGACTGCTGTTTGACTGCTCGCGGGTGTTGCATTTGGTGGTGGGGAGGGGAGAGGTGGAGGTCTTCCATACCACACTAGTCACCAGGGTGCCTGTCCTGCTTATTATGTGTTGCCTAAGACTAGGTGGCCCACATCAACTTTGTGGTGTCATATACTGCTATTTCTAGCCTTATTTCTCATGCTATTTTGTTATATGTTGCGGGGGAGGGGAGTGGGGTGGAGGGAGGGTATTTTTCCATTCTCTGACGCTTATTTTACTATCTGAAAAATTCAGTTAAGTCTTTTGCCATGCATCATGACATTTATAATGAACTTGCACCATCATAATAATCATTTAAACTGCATGGTATGTAGCCTTCCTGTGATGGTGCCATCGTTGAAAGAGAAAAGCAGTGGACTATCTGTAGAAATCCTATCTGGGTATTATTTTATCGATTTTCATGAATGTTCAGGCTAATTGTCTTGGGGATCAGAATGCACACTGCAGGAGCTGATCTGGAGTAGTTATCCTCAGCTTGGGTAACGCTCCCAACCTCTACTTTGAGCCAGTGGTGCGGGAATGGGCAGGTCCATTTGAGAAAACGTCCTCTGCCCTGTCAGGTTTAGAATGGTAAAAATGCATGACACGAACCTCTCCTATTAAAGGCAGGTAGCTTGCAATAGTTAACTGCTCAAACTCTATTACAAGGGCACCTGCCGGTCCCACTGGGTGTTCTCTTATACTTAGCATCTGATTAGCACCTGCCTCCACTTTATGGTGAATTGCATGATCAGAGACGTTTTAAGGCATGGGCAAATTGTGCCCCCTGATACAGCCAGATCTGTTCTGCGGATTCGTACCTTGATGGTCTGTTTAAACTATTAAAGGTTGTTTTTAAATAACGTCTGTTTTTCTTGGATTTATTTTTAATGTGGATAGTGTGTGAGAATCTACTGCAGACATTTTGTAGGGAAATGTTGTGTTTACGTCATGCAACATCCGTAAAAAGTTGCTTTTTAATCAAAACGACCTCACATATGGGAAATGGGAGATTGTCACAGATTATTTGCAGTAATATTAGTGAGCAGCTGCGTGTTACAATATTGAAAACACGATATTATCCTTGAGTGTCAGATGTAAAAAAACATTTAGAATTTCGACAAGCACGTCTGTGCACTGTAGGTGAAGGCCAAAGCGTGCATGGAAGAGCTGAAATTGGATCACAGGATCATAGTTGTTCCGAACAGGGATCCCTAAAGTACGTTTGGCCAAGGGCCCCAAAAATCCTTAAGATGTCTCTGTGCAAGATCAAGTGCTTGTTCCGTAATTATTCACAATTTGTAAATGTTTAGTACATGTGCCAGATTGCAACTTCAGAATAACGTTTGAAATTGCCTTTCATAATTTACGGATTTCTTATTCTTATTGTAAGCTGTACCACTCATGTGAGGAGGCCTTTTGCAGGGGTTTAAACTTGCATTATTTTGCTATTTGGCAACCAGCCACTAGCGACGTGCACATCTGCCCCAAAATGAGAGATCTGAAACTATCCAATATGCAGGGCTGTTCTAATTAAGAGTAGATTTCACAGTGAAACTGTTGTGATGATTAATCTTTTTAAGGTGCCTTGCTGAAGGCAGCACAGGAGGCTTACAGTAAAGCCCTCTTGGTAATGCCATGTGCTTGGGTTTTAAGTTGGAACCTTAGTTCCGAGGGTGATGTTAGTCAATTGACATCGCCCATCTGTGTGTTGAGTTTGTTTCCATATCAGCAGGTGTGTCAGGGTATTTTTTTCAATAAATAATTCTTCCACAAGCTTCCTGACTCGAGAAGCAACTAGTATCATCTTCACAGCATACATTCAGACAGGATAAACATAGGTTTGATTGATTGACGGAGCGTGACGGAAAGGAACTGGAACATATGAATGATGGATTGCAGGGCAGGGATGTAGTGGATAAGGAAGAATCAGTGACTCCACAACAAACACCTATACAGTACTCTGCGAGAAAATAATTCAGCAGAGGAATTGACTGAGAGTGGTGAATATGTTCAAAGGGATGGTGAATTTCCCAACAAAGATGTGGTGGAAAGAAGTGAATTCTTGACAGAAGAATTACATTTTAATGATAGATCTCAAAGTGATGAGTATCCACGAGTAGAGAACAGAGTAAGTAAATTTGGGCACATAGTGAAAAAAACAGATACATTTTGAGACTTTATTTGTGATCAATTAAACTATTTAATTAGTCCGCCATGGTTGATATATTAAAATGATAACTTTGCAACATGGATACTATGATAGTAGATAATGTTGTAGCAGCTCATTTGACAACTTCTAACTATTTGGAACGAGGCAACCAGAATCACACTCAACCGACCACATTGCATGCACATCACTGCTGATAGAGCTTTACTGGTGTCCTATACACAAACCCATTTCAAACTCCTCACACATATCTTCACAATACAGGCCTAGCCTACCTCAATGGCCAATTCTCCTTTCACATACCAACCAGGCACCTCTACTTGGCCGTACTCCCACTTGCACACATCCTATGCATACAGAGAACCAGATACAGCAGTTGAGCCTAATCCTACCAGTAAGAAATTGTATTACTGGTTGAGAGGGGTGAACCCCTTTTCAAGCAGCAACCGCAATTCATCTCAAGGTGAAGACACAAACAAACCCTAAAATAACCTTTGCTCATACCTTGGGTAGCTTGGCATAAAGCAGTCAGGCTTAACTGTAAGGCAATGTGTAAAGAATGTGTGCAACACTTTAATAGTACCAGAGTGAAAATACACCATAAAAGTATTTCACACTAATTTAGCAAAATGAAGTAATTTTCAATAAATACAAGACCAAACTGACAACTCTCCAATCAGTGGAACCGGAGATATTCGATTTTAAAGATTTTAGTAAAAATAGCGCAAAAAAATGTAAAGTGCCCACTGTGGATGTTTGGTTGCACCGACCCAGAGCAAAGTCACAAGTTTAGGCAAACCTCGATGGAGCATGGGTTGGCTTAAGGGACCTAGTTAGGCCTGCTAAACAGAGGACCTTACATCCTGGTTTGTGTTGCAAGGACATGGGTCAAAGATGCATCGTGCAACCGAAACAATGTATCAGTTTTGAGAAGCATCAAGGCTGCAGTGCGAGGACCAGCGCATTGTCGAGTATCCCATTGCTGAGGGTTTGTAAAGCAAAATCCACCTTTGAGGATGTGTTGCACATTTGGGATGATATGTCAGATCAAATGAGCTGCAAGGCTATGATGCAGTCTGGCATCAGTAGTGAGGCTGCCATTGATGAGGAAGTGAGAGCCTGCACTGGGGCTGCATCACATAGCTGTGTTCTGATGCAGCCCCAGGTTGCAATGTGGGTCTTTGTGGTGGTTCCGATCCATGCACTAGCAGCAATGCATCAGTTCTGCTTACGGGTGTACCATACAGCAGATGAGATGCGTCTGGTCTGCTGGATCCAGAGAGTGGCAGAGCCCCTTAATCACACTTCCAATGCTCCAGGAATGGAGTGGCACTACTTGGCAGGGTATACTCAACGAGTGCAGGTGCAAGGTTGTTGGAAGTCTGTTGTGTCCCTGAGCCTTCAGATCAGGAGGCTAGCCAACTAGCCCTTGGAGTCACTTTGGGCTTCTAGAATCAAAATATGCAGGTTCAGTCCTTCTCACCCAGGCAAGAGGGCAGCAGGTCAGCACTAGGCAGTAGTCCAGCAGAGTGGCAGTCCTTCAGCAGCACAGCATTCCTTCTTCCTGGCAATGTATCAACAGGTCCAGAAGTGTGCTGAAGAGTTGGTGTCTGAGGTTCAGTATTTATACCTAGTTGTGCCTTACAAGTAGGGGAGAAGATTCCAGAGGTTTCCATTTGAAGTCCTGACTTTCCTGTCCTCACCCCATACTAAGTACGGGGATTATGGAGTCTTTTATGTAGAGGCAGGACCAGCATATGCAAGTGTAAGTAGGATCTATGCTCAGCTCTTCTCTGCTACCCTGCTAGTGATGGCCCATCTAGATACACCTAAGCTCTATATTGTTAATGGCTGTCTAGGATACAAAAAAGCCCAACGGTCAGCTCTGCCCAGTCATGTGACCCAGAGACAGGCTACCGGCACTAATTGGCTAAGACAGGAAAATGCCAATTTTCTAAATTTGGTTGCTGGAAAGTGGTTTATTAGTAAGGGCAGGTAAGTACCTACAGTAATAACACTATAATCATATAAAAGGTCCTGTCAAGGTCTCAATAAATGAATCCTTGCTCAACCCTTGACAGCTTGACTCATGAGCAGTCAGGCTTAACTAAAGATACAGGTGTGTAAGGCATTTAATATCAATACAACAGTAAATAAGTAAAACACAGCATGCAATAAGAATTCAACACCAGTTTATGAACATAGGAAATATTTTTATATTTAAAATGACACCAAAATGGCAAAAATCCAATGTATGGAACCAGAGATATGAATTTTTAAAGAATAAATCAAAAAACGCACTTTCTAGTAGGTGTGGGCAGTAAACTCCACTCCATGGTTGAAGTTCAGAGCTTTGCCACTCTGATCTGTGTTTGGAGTGTAGAGTGCAGCAAACACTCCACCATCCGCCACATGGCAGAGTAAACAGGTGCTCACATAACGTCCCTTGAACACTTTTTGTCAAATCCAATCAATTGTGTTGCTGTCTCATTTCTTTGTGTGGGTTTTGTTTTTAGAGGAAAGGGGCTTGTTTTATGTTCCTGGCCTCTAGTCGCAACACTACTCTAGCAGCAGCAATGCCACCACAGTCAGCACTGTGCATCCTGTTTTCTAGCTGCCGGGGGACTAGATGTTGCCCAGACCCTCGCATTACCTTTCCCCATGCAGTGATCCTGCCAACATCAGTAGGAAACATCTCACTGTTCAGGATGAAGGCCAGAGCTGTCTTGCCATCATGCACCCAGGGCACCTTCTATCACTCTTGTGCCGCGGTGGAGGAGGCCTAGTCCCTCCTACAGCGGCAGCTCTCTTACTCCTCCTCCTATTCCAGCAGCAGCAATGATGGCCCAGGAGCCTTCTTTCTCATGGATGCTTGGCGTTCACTACCCCTTCTTCGTGGACTGTCGGCTGGCTTTCCCTGCCCCTACCCACTTGATAATTATTATTTGCCAGGCTCCATATGTGTTTGCTGTGATTGATTTGCGCCCTGGACACTGCGTTGAGTGTTTTATAGCTACCATCTGGTTGTTGCTGCTGCACCAGGTTGTCAATGGTACAGTGGCAACTGCAGTGATGTAGGCACCCCTCACCATGACATTTAACATTCTGGATTGTGCTTTTCAATTCTTTTTGTGGACTAAATTGCTTGCTGAGATTTTACCTGGTGAGTGATAACTATTCTCATTCATAAATGCATCTGCAAGTCTCTGTAGTCTGTACCCTCATATGCGGGTTAGTTACATATGTGCAATGCTCTGCTGCTCTTTACAGTTATCTTCACATTTTACAAGTAGCCCAATAGAAAAGAAATAATAATACTAGATGGCCATTTTTCCTAAAACAGTACAGGCTTCACAACTGAAATAATGTGAAGACACACAAAACCACATGGAGTAATAAGCAGTTTTAGGGCCGTATTTATACTCCGTTTGCGCCGAATTTGCGTCGTTTTTTTCGACGCAAATTCGACGCTAAACTAACGCCAACTAACGCCATATTTATACTATGGCGTTAGAGGCGAATAGCGCCAAAGTTCCCGGAATGTGCGTCATTTTTTAGCGTGAACCCCTTCCTTGCGTTAATGAGATGCAAGGGAGGCGTTCCCGTCTAAAAAAATGACTCCCAGGCCTTTACGTGGTATTTATACTCCCGGGCAAAAGAGACGCCCGGGAGTGGGCGTGGCTAAAAACGGCGCATTTGCGCCGCTTTTTAACGCCTGGGTCAGGCATGGCGTTAAGGGACAAGTGGGCTCAAAATGAGCCCAGAGTGCCCTCCCCTGCCCCCAGGGACCCCCCCTGCCACCCTTGCCCACCCCAGGAGGACACCCAAGGCTGGAGGGACCCACCCCAGGGACATTCAGGTAAGTATTTTTTTATTTTTTTGTTAATAATTTTTTTTGGCATAGGGGGGCCTGATTTGTGCCCCCCTACATGCCACTATGCCCAATGACCATGCCCAGGGGACAGAAGTCCCCTGGGCATGGCCATTGGGCAAGGGGGCATGACTCCTATCTTTACAATGATAGGAGTCATGTTGATGGGGGATGGGCGTCGAAAATAAATGGCGCAAGTCGGGTTACGACGATTTTTTCGACGTAACCTGACTTGCCCCATTTTAAGACGCCCATGCGCCATTTTCCCCCTACGCCGGCGCTGCCTGGTGTACGTGGTTTTTCTCGCGCACACCAGGCAGCGCCGGTCTGCTTGCGCCGGCTAACGCCATTCAATAAATACGGCGCCCGCATGGCGCTTCAGAATGGCGTTAGCCGGCGCAAAACTTTTTGACGCTAAACTGCGTTAGCGCAGTTTAGCGTCAAAAAGTATAAATATGGGCCTTAGCTTCCAGATGTATGCTGTCCCACAGCAGAAATCCCTATACTTTACATTGTCTCAGTTACACAATGTAATATGGGATCTCATAGAATCAGGTTCGTCCTCCAGAAAGGTACCGTCACCACCAATGCTTCACACAATGGGCAGACACTCTGTAAATCCACCTTAATTGGGTTGTTTCTCTCAAGAAGGTGTGTTTCATATAATTGAAATAAACTGATAGGAAACAACCACAAGGCACTGACGAGGCTGTTTTTTTTTTTTAGTGCAGTGATTTCATATAACAGGATGTGTTTAAGTGCAATCAGTTTTACTGCATGAACTGATACCAGCCAAAAGAAGTGCACTTACAGTCTTAGCTGCTCAATAGCCTACCATGTGATTTCAATTGTCAACAGAACACACTGTGCTCGTATGTATCACGTTACTTCTTCCCTGGCTGCTCCTTTAGCATTGCCAGGAAGGATTCAGTGTCCTCACAGGCATGCGATAAGATGAGGAAAAACAAGAACAGAAGAGAAACAATATTCTTCTGACATTGTTAATAGTAACACCTGGACGCCGTCAGGGCATTGCTTACACAAAGGGTTAACATCACAAGCTTACACACTTGACTTGAAGCCTCAGTCAGGGCCTTTATGATGACCTTGTGTGCCAACTGCAGCTGTCTGAATGCACCTGATCGGGTCAAAGTTTGAGGTCGACCGCAATGGAGCCCAAGTCAGATATGCTGAGCAATAGGCCTTTGCACTTAGTCACTTTTTTGGTACTTTTTCCTCAATGTCAAGCTGGTTTCCTCAGAAGCCAGGCTTTCAAGTCGATGACACCAGCTTATTTCAGGACAAGGCCTCAGTGAAGTCCTTGTGGTTCTGCAGCTCTGGAGCTTTCAGCGTGACAAACCTGAAATGCAGGCCAGGTCGTGGTTTGATGTTGGCAGATTGACTCTCAACGACGTGTCTGTCACCTTCACAAAGCTTTTTCCAAAAATTCTCCAAATATCTCCAAACCTATGGATCTTCTTCCAGAAGGTCTGTTTGGGGTCTTGAACTTTTTCACAACACCAGCCAAAGTTCCAGATGCTCTGAGTTGCTCCTTGGAGAGTTGGGACTACAATTTCAACAATGCACCTGGTCAGCTGGGATCTTGTTGCAGGACTTCATGCAGGGGACTCTTCTTCTTTGTATCTGTTGCTTACAGGGAGTCCATTCCTGGATCTTGGAAGCAAGGCAAAGTCCTCTTTGTGGTGAAGTCCAGAGGGTGCAGCAGGTGCAGTCTTCAGAGTGCAGTCCCTCATGGTGCAGACCTGGGGTTCAGCAGAGCAGTCCTTCTTCTAATTTCTTCCAGTTAGGGATTTAAGTTGCTGGTTAGCTCTCCCACTTTTATCCAGGTTTCTGGGCTAGCAAGCGGGGGGGGCACCCCTGACCAATGGAGTACAGAATGCCACCCTCTCTGATAATCACTTCCTTAGAAGTGTGGCACATTTATGTCTCAGAAAGCACTGTTTCTCAAAAATTCAAGATGGAGAAAATCTCTCCTTGAAGTTCAGGTCTGGCCAAGCCCACCCACAGATGTAGCTAACTTTTCCCTACACTCCCCTTCCAGCCCTCCTCCTTATCTCATTAGAGATTCTCCCATCTGGTTGGAGGTACAGGAAATAGGGGAATCCTTGTTTCTGTCCGAACTGTCTTCTCTCTTTGAAGACCAGTTTGGCTACAGAGTCCCCTTCAGGATCGAGCTCTGCTGTGGCATCTGCTGCTGTAGTTCACCTCCCACCAGCTGGTTCATTTGTGTCAGCCCAGGCCACTTCACCCCTCATCAGAGCAGCCTGGCTAGCCTGTCAAAGGCTGACCAATCAGGAGAAGCTGCTATAGGGCTACCGTTGGGTAACTTTAGAAACTTTAGAAAAGAGTGCTCTTTCCCTCTAATAGGTATGATAAATTCAACATTTGCAAGTTGTTGGATTTATCCTATTATTTGGACACATTGAATTATACTTTTAGCTCACTCCTATCAAAAGATGGACTTCGTTAATTTTAAAGAAAGCCTTCCCATGTTAGTTTATATAGCTAGTGCACTACAGTGGGGAAAACAAAATTGGCAGTTTTCCTCTCACCAGGGTATATAAAACATATTTAATAAGGGCAGACATTAGAGGTAACACATGTAAAATAAGGTCGTTTGAGACTTTGGAAATACTTTTAATTTCAAAGTCGAATTTGGGCTTAATTTGATTTTTAAAACAGCTTGCAGCGTACACCGCAGTTGTACAGCCAGAAGTGCCTTAACTGCACTGGGGTCCCTAAACCTACATACCCTACCATATACTAGGGACTTATAGGTAGCTTGTCAGAGCCAATTATAATTAGGCCTTTTAAACAGAGCACTGGCCCTGGGGCTGGTTAGCTGAACCTAGGACACAGAAGGGTCAGTAATCACCAGTATCAGTCAAAAGAAATGGGGGTGATCAGGGCAAAAGGTTGACTTTCCCACAGGGGCATTTTCAAAATTGTTTTTCAAAATCCGACTTCATCATAAGTTAGAATGTTTCATTATAATTCCAAAGACACCAAGCATGAACTGGTTTCCTGTTTCCATTTGGAAATGACAGCTTATGAAATATAATAAGGTGACTCAATTGTTAATCTATTGAAGAGGTAGGCTTTGCAGTAGTGAAAAATGGATGTAAGAGATTTTCACTACTAGGACATGTAAAACTTTGAATTACATCTCTTACTTTTTAAATGCACAGCACCCTGCCATCTAGTCCTTCCAGGGCCTGCCTTAGGAGTGACTTAAATGTATTAAAAAAGAATGTTTGGGCCTGGAAAAAGGTTTATTTTGCCCGGTCATAATTGCAGTTAGGTCTACCATTGCAGCCTTTGTGTGCAGTTTTAGTGACCTGTTTAAAGGGCTACTTAAGTGGGTGACATTATCAGTGCTACAAGCCCACTAGCAGCATTTAATTGACAGGCCCTGGGCACAGGTAGTGCAACTTTTGTATGGTCTTACAAGTACATTAAATATACCAATTGGGGATTAGCCAATGCTACCATGTTTTAAGGAGTGAGCAAATGCACATTAGCACTGGTTAGCAGTGGTACAGTGCACAGAGTCCTAAGGCCAGCAAAAATGAGATAAGAAAAAATGGAGGAGGAAGGCAAAATGTTTGGAGGAAAACCACCCTAAGACTGACAGATCTATTACTACCTTGCCCCTACAGCTAGGAATAAACTACCATTACACATCAGAACTTCTTTTTCAGTTCTTATGTTCTACAATAAGCTGAAGATCGGTATCTTCAAGTAGATCCACTCACCAACCCTAGGCCAGATTATCTCTGCACCAGCACCAGGATACCCTCCTGGGTGAGAGTGTGCTTTTACAAATACACATAACATGTTGTATCAGCAATTAAGGATCCTATGATACACTTTTAATGTACCTATTGATGGGGTGAGAGACAATAATGCATATGAGATAGTCATATATAACACAATGAGTCCATACTTGGGAGCAAGTTGTATACATGCATTTGAGACATTGCCATTTGAAACTAATTGTCATTAACAAAATGTATATACAAATGATGAATGTGGTACATTAATTGAGGACAATATACAAAATTATTCATTCAATCATTTTAACAGATTATTGGGTGGGGACTAAGATTTCTCACTACGTTGCAGGTGCCAAGAATTTTAGACACATGGGTTATTTGCGCAAAACACCCAGTATTAAACATCACTAATAGTAGGAACACACCATGTTTCAACACAATTTAACCTTTGTATGACAATGAAAAAGGCATTCTTGTGAGTTAACAATTTAATTCTGACCACAATCTCTTTAATACATGCTGTATTAAGATTCGAATTCTGTCCATTTAGAGAAGTTTGGGTATTAATTTCCACTTGCTGACATTAGTCCTGACATGGTAGCCTTCCTCGACTGGTGCGTAAACAGCTTCCATTGATAATATGTTCATTTCATAATTTAAAACTTGATAGTTGAGTTTCATTTTTAAGGGTCCCTTTACTAACTCGGAAACTAGACTTCATTTTCATTTGATAATGCATTTAATAAATATAATTGCAATTTGCAGATCAACTTTTTTTAATTTCAATACTGAATCCAAGATTGAGGGATAGGAAGAGAGAGAGAGAGTCTATTATAGATAAAGAAGGTACTTCAAAGAAGAAAAGGGGTAAAATGATATAGGCTTACATATCACTGTGGGAAGGATGCAGAAGAACAAGATTTCCAATTCTAAGGAGTAAGACAGGAGATTTAAAGTTATTCAATGTAATTTATTAAGTGAGTATTCAGCCATTGAAGATCTTGATTGATTAGACATTTTTGTAGATGGGAGGGTTAGAATTCCATACTTTGCTGCCCGCTGAGGAGAGTTGTTTCCCTCCAAAATGTTCCTTCTCTATTTTACTGTGGAGGGATAAAATCTTTTGATGACTCGCAGACTTCTCTTTGACATTTTGAAATTGGTCAGAGAGGTATTTGGAGTAGCTGTGTGCAGCTTTCCAAATGATGCACTAAGTTTTTATTTTTATTTGTTCACTACTGGTAAGCCATGTTAGTTTGGTTCGATAGGAAGAGATGTGTTCATGTTCTTTTCAGAACAAGATGATTCGTATTGCTCTGTTTGGCCCATTTGTAGTTTAATCAGGATCTTATGTGGAGCATTAATGAAGATTGATGAGCAGTAGAATAATTTGGATAATATTATGCCTTGAATGAGGAGAATCTTTTGTGCTAAGCCTAGCATGGAACAGACTTCAGATAAGTTGCATAAAGAAAATGTACCTTACTGGTGGTATTTTGAGCTTGAACAGAACATATTTGGCCCACATTTCTTCTCCGATTTGGCAGGAGCATGAGGAGACTCCAGTTCTATTGTCAAATGAAATGAAGTTCTGAAGGATTTGTGTTACACCAAATGTTAGGATTTCTATTCTCTCTGTATTTAGCAAGCGGAAGTGTTTTTTCATTTTGTGTTTAGGGGCAACCAAGAAATGGCCAATGGCTAAAGAATCAAACATTATTGGTGCAGTTCAATTAGAATCTAAGTGTCATCTGAGAACACATCTGCTAGAGATAGTACTTACATGATGAAAAGTATTGGTGATATTAGCAAGCCTTGTGGAACTCTATGCATGACTTTAGTATATTTTGGAAGTGAATCGATCTAATCTGGCTCACTGTTTCCTGTTTAATTTTTTATGCAAGCATGGGCTTTTCCATGAATGTCAAGGTCAGTGCCAAGTTGTGCTAAAGAAATTTCATGATGTGCCATGACCTTTGAAGTATACCAACAGGTCTTGGGTTGCCTTTGTTCTGGTTCAGGGAAGACCTGGCCTGGGAGTTCAGGCTGGACTGTCCTACTGCTGCAGTGTCAAGACTGATTTGCAAATTCCTGGGTCCAAACTGAGGACTGGGATTCGACTTGGAGTAATCACCAGAGGCTGACATTAATTTAAGCATTCCTTGCATTACTTTTTGTATTTTTGTATACTTCAGTGTGGCACCATGACCATTCCCACAAGTATTAAGCAAAATTGCCTATAGTTTAGGACTGCCAATTCTGTGCTGCAGTTTGACCTGAAGCCGGATTGGAAGTATGATGGCAGGTGGACTGTGTATGAGAAAGGTGTCAGTTGGCAGGAGGAGACAAAGGATTCAGTGAATTTGGCCAAAAATGGCATCAGAGAAATAGATCTGTAATTCACAAGTAAACTGTGTCTGCACCAGCTTTTGTTCTGGAGTGGAGTCATGATTACCTCTTTTTAGTTACACAGGTATGTTCCTCATTGAAAAAAGGCATGAATAATACCTTAGCAAATGTCTTCTGCCAATGTTGAGATAATTGATTTTGCTCGCTGTAAGGGTAATACATTATAAATTGAGTCTGAAGGGCAGGATTTACAGACAAGATCAACAGTGTCATTTGGAGATAGGTCAAAGAAATTTGACAGTAGGTGTGGTAAAACATTTGTTTGATTACTGGTTGGGTTGCTTTGAAGTAGGACATTTTAGGTATCCACCTTTTTGATAATAAATGCACATTTATTCATCTCATAATTCATTACAACATTCTAAAAAAAAGTCTGCTTTAAACTTAAGATAACATATGAATCATGGCTACACGGAACATAAATAAGTAAAAGGGTGACAATGCCTTTTCTGCTAATTGTTTATTTTTAAAGGCTCAGTGAAAAAACATATTATATAAACAAACAAAAGAGTGTGAAAACAAACGGATGACTTTGTCCCAGAGACTTGATACAGGGACCATACAGACAGTGGCGTAACAAAGGCCCCAGCAACTCCCAGGGTGCGGCGGGCCCCGAGCTATAGAGGGCCCCCTGAGCACTTTACCCAGGCCTGAGAGCTCCCAATTAAGTCCAGAGGGCCCCCCCTCTAAGTACTTTGCAGAGGGACTCCCTCAAGTTTCATGATGCCACTGCAAACAGAACAGTATCAGCTTCCTTTTGCTGAAGGCTACCAGGAGGCACATGCAGCTTCACACGGCGGGGGTCATACCCCTGTCTGCCAATGCAGCTGTGAATAGCAGATGCTGCTTTTTTACTGAACATTGATTCAGTTGTTCAGAAGAGATATGCAGGTGTGGCCATCTATGAAATTCAAAGATATACTTCTTCTTTGGAGCTAAGTTTAGTTTAGTTACTCAAGGAGATGAAGGTGGAATTGGAGATTTCCTTGTAAATAATTTGTATGATTTTACCAATATGTCTTTAAATAATTTGTTAAAATAATTTGTTATTCACTGTATTAGTTAATCTCTTTTGTTGATCTCTAAGGACTGGAATGAAATGAATTTATAGAGTGCACAAAACCCAATGGTGCCAAAGTGCTGGTTCATACTAATGAACACCAACTGAAAGACCAAGAGCAAAACTTATGGGAGAGAGAAGGGCCAGGTTCTGAGATGCTTGCAAAACATGGAGAAGGGCTCCAGGGAAGCGATGTGCACAGGCGTAGTATTCCACAATTTAGCTGCCACAACAGAGAAGGAGCGGCCACCTCATCTGGTTTTACAAAACCTGGGGACAGTCACCCTCCTGTAAAAGGATGACATGCGAAGTCTATTAGGAGTATACCACTGGAAGGATGTTCTAAGATGCGCAGGTCCTTGATGATGGAGAGTAAGGAAGACCATGCAAAAGGCTTTATGGAGTACTCGCTTTCTAACTGGCAGCCAATGAAGTGAGCTAATGCCATCCCTCATCGAAAGATGTTTAGGCACATTCTGAATAACCTGGAGCTAATTCAGGGAGAACTTAGTGATACTAAGGTATAAAGCACTGCAGTAGGCTAAGTGAGATGTTATCAAGGAGATGACTACTTGTTGTGATGTGGCTTGGAATGCTGTTGGGTCATGTGGAATTCTCTGACATAGCTTGTTGAAGTCATGGCATTCCACATGGCATCAACGGACTAAGGTGCATGTCTTGTCTTCCCTCTGTGCCCCTTTTTATTACTCTAAATGTTATAGGCGTAACCTTTAAATAAAGGATTGTTTTATCTAAACTTCTTCGTGGGACTCATCACTTCAAGATTGGCGACGAGTTTCTGACGAGCCCGTTTCCGATTGTGTCGGACGTTGCAGTGTTCCTGGGATACTTTCTTCGGGTGACCGTTTTCGGAAAGAAAAAAAAATAAAACAGACTTTACGGAGTTCCCGGGATCATTCTTCGTTTTCCGTTTTATCCTGAAGGTATCTGGGGGCACAGAGGGCATTAAGGAAATTACTGTTAGTTCAACGGCATTTCCAGCACGAGCGAAGACGCGTGTACACTGCGCGAGGCACAGCGCGAGCCAAGACGCGTGTTCATACAGCGCGAGGCACCAGTGTCAGCTTGCGTCCTCGCGTTGAAGACGCGAGCATCTTAACGTGTTCATTACGGTGTCGGTTCTCACCTGATAGTATCGTCAGTGCGTCAAGCTTGGAGACTGCTGTTTGGTCTGCCTTTCTGATCGCTGCCACTGCATCTACGCTGACTTTCTCTAGCTCTTCCTGGGTTTGCTGTTCACCGGATATAAAAGAAGGACTATTATTTATTTTTTTGCCTACTATTGACATAGAAGATGGACTACTTTTGTAGTCTCTTTTTATCAACATTGAAGATGGTTTCTTTGGAAGCACTAATAATCAGCCATCTTTCAATGGACTTGAACATTCATATATTTATATACACAAGTTTTTATTATTGTTATTAACATACTTTTGTTTATTTATTTATTTATTTATTTATTTTTCTCTTTCTCTCTTTACCTTTTTGTTTTTTCTTGTTGTTTTGAAAAACTGGTTAGGGAGGATGCAGAATGTGTTACCACCATCACCTTTTTTGCAAGATCCCGGTGATCCTCCCTTAGAATGGAAATTATGGTTACGTTCATTCAAGGCGTTTTTAGGAGCTATAGACGGTCATAAGTTCAGGCCAGAAAGAAAAAAAAGTTTAATGTACTATTATTTAGGAGTGGAAGGACAGAACATCTTTGATCATCTTCCAGTTTATGAATTACGTGAGGAAGAGGAATTAGATGAGTTCGAGTTGGCGCTTGCGCAACTTGACAGACATTTCACTAAGACTAAGAATGTGGTTGTACATAGGTACAAATTTTTTACAAGGGCACAAAATCCAAATGAGAGTGTGGATTCTTTCATTACTGCGTTAAAAGTACTGGCTGCCAAGTGTGAATTTGAAAATTTTACCTCGCAACTTATACGTGACCAACTGGTAGCAAGGTGTTTTTCTAAAGGATTCAGGAAAAAAATTTCACGTGTAAAGATCCTTCGTTAGACAAGGCTATTGATATAGCTAAAAGTATTGAATGTTTGTTGGAAGATGCTAAACAATTGGAGTTGTCTATGTCAAATGTTTCCATTTCAGGTGCGGTGATGAATACGCAAAATTTTGATCACAAAAAACTGCTACGGATTGAGAAAAAACAAGATTGTACACCACCTTCTAGGAATACTCTGCCTTTCAAAGCCAACTATAAAACTATGTGTTATAGATGTGGTTCTTTGAATCATGTTTCATCTTTCAGGAATTGTCCGGCAGCTAATCAACAATGCAGGAACTGCAATAAGCTGGGTCATTTCTCACGTGTATGCAGAGGTGGAAAAAGAAGTAATATTCGTTGTGTACTGGATGGAGATAAGGAAAGTGTACAAAAGGATGATAATGAGTTTGTGTTAGTTGTCAAAGACAATAATTCCTATATTAGTAAAACGATATTAGATCCTGATATTGAAGTACTGGTGGGTGGTGTGGCTGTCAAATTATTAGTGGATACTGGTGCACGCATTACCATTGTTTCATTAGAAAAGTTCAATGAGTTTTGGAGTGATAAGACCCTTATTCCTCCTGATGTCACCACATTAGCCTTTGAGGGGAGCAAGATTGATTTAGTTGGGTACTTTTGGACCTCCTTGTCTGTTTTTGGTAAGACGCTCCATGGCAAGGTGTATGTAGCAAGGAAAGGCATTAATGTTTTGGGTTTAATTCATCAAGCGGACTTTAAATTAGTTATTAAACCAGGAAGGGAGAAACCTGTCTCGATTGACCGTAGCAACACCAATTGTATTAACACTTTACATGATTCAAAACATTTTTGGCAACAAAAATTCAAACGTTTGTTCCAGGACAAGTTAGGTAAAATTACAAACTATACACACACGATTAGGTTGAAACAAGGAGTAACCCCGGTCAAGCATAAATTGAGGAATGTTCCTTTTAGTGTGAGAGCAGAATTGTCCAATCTATTAAGGGACATATGCAAATAGGGAATTATAGAGGAGATTGAGGCAACTCTATGGTTGTCTCCCATTGTCTTAGCGAAGAAAAGCTCTGGAGACCTTAGGATGTGCGTGGACTTAAGAAGCCTTAATGAAGCAATTTGGGTTGATAGTTTCCCGTTGCCCAGAATAGACGATCTCATAGCTAAAGCGGGTTCAGCCAGTTGGTTTACGAAGTTAGATCTTAAATCGGCGTACCATCAGGTTGAACTTGATGTTGACTCACGCTATCTCACTGCTTTTGTGACACCTGATGGTACTTTCCAATTTTGTAGATTACCTTTTGGTTTGGCGTCAGCTGCGGCTGTCTTTCAAAGATTAATGACTGACATGTTTCCTAATAATTCCAATGTTGTTATATTTCAGGATGATATCTTGATTTTTGCGGACACAGAATTGGAACATGACAGGGTTGTGGAAAAAGTCTTGAAAACTTTGGAAGACAGAGGAGTCACTTTGAGAGGAGACAAATGTCTTTTCAAGACACAGGAGATTGAGTATTTGGGTCATGTTTTATCGGAACAGGGGGTTAAACCAAGGCCCAAGTTAGTGAAAAGCATTCTAGAAGCCCCTGCGCCTAAAACCAAGGAGCAGCTTCTTTCTTTTTTAGGTTTATGTGAATTTTATGCAAAGTTTTTAAAAGACTTTGCCAAGACCACTGAGGGGGTCATTCTGACCTTGGCGGATGGCGGAGGCCGTACGCCAAGGTACCGCCGTCAGAACACCGCACCGCGGTCGAAAGACCGCAGCGGTGATTCTGACATTTGCCCTGGGCTGGCGGGCGGCCGCCAAAAGACCGCCCGCCAGCCCAGGGCAAATCAACCTTCCCACTAGGATGCCGGCTCAGAATTGAGCCGGCGGAGTGGGTAGGTGCGACGGGTGCAGTTGCACCTGTCGCGTATTTCAGTGTCTGCTGGGCAGACACTGAAATACTTTTTGGGGCCCTCTTACGGGGGCCCCTGCCGTGCCCATGCCATTGGCATGGGCACGGCAGGGGCCCCCAGGGGCCCCGCGGCACCCCCTACCACCATCCTGTTCATGGCGGGAGAGCCGCCATGAACAGGATGGCGGTAGGGGGTGTCAGAATCCCCATGGCGGCGGAGCGCGCTCCGCCGCCATGGAGGATTCAGACGGGCAGCGGAAAGTCGGCGGTACACCGCCGACTTTCCGTTTCTGGCCGCGGCTGAACCGCCGCGGTCAGAATGCCCAGCGGTGCACCGCCAGCCTGTTGGCGGTGCTACCGCCGACCTCCGCCATGGCGGTAATTACCGCCATGGTCAGAATGACCCCCTGAGTGTTTTCGAGCCATTCTTAAAAAGAAACAAGTGTTTCATTGGTCTAAAGAGTGTAATGATGCTTTTGACCTGGTCAAGCAACAAATTGTCAATTCTCCTGTGTTACAACCTTTTTCTGATGAAAGAAAAACTATTATAACAGTGGATGCATGTGAGTATGGATTAGGTGCTGTCTTGACACAAGTTTCTGACGGAGGCAAGGAAAGCACTGTTGGGTTTGCTTCTAGGACTTTGCGGGAGGTTGAACAGAAGTATTCTGTTATTGAAAAAGAACTTCTTGCTTGTGCATGGAGTGCTGAGAAATTTAAACAGTATCTTTGGGGTAGACACTTTGTTTTAAAAACTGATCACCGTCCCCTGGTGGAAATTTTATCTGGTAAGAAAATTAAACGCTCCACTGCTCGAATTGCTCGTTTGTCTGCTAAATTATTAGAGTTCAACTTTTCTGTCGAGTATATTCCTGGAGGAAAAAACAGTAGAGCAGATTGTTTATCCCGTCTTCCCATATCAGATGAAGAAGAACATGATTGGGAGACTGAAGTAGAGGAATGCTTAATAGCGTGTATCACTGAAACTTTGGATGAAAATGTTTGGGTCAAGTCATTGCAAAATGACAGGTGGTTGTGCGAAGTTATGCAATATGTTAAGGTTGGGTGTCCAAAAGAAAGAACTCTTCCGCCTGAATTACAACCTTATTGGAAAGTATCGGAAGAATTATCCGTTGAAGGTGATATGCTCATTAGATGTGACAAACTTATTCCTCCAGAGTGTCTCAGGAAGGATTTGATTTTGAAAGCACATGTAGGACATCTTGGTGCCACTATTACCAAAAGGAAATTAAGATCAAATTTCTGGTGGCCCAGTATGGACAAGGAAATTGAGGAGTTGGTTAAAAATTGTCCTAGATGTTGTGTTAGTGACAAGGTCCTTGTTACCCAAGGAATGTCTGATTTATTTGTTCCATCGCCAGCTCGTGCATGGCAGAAAATTGGTTTAGATTTTCTTGTACCATATTATGTATTGCCGCCAGACATGAGGTATTTCATGGTTATAGTGGATCATCTTTCCAGGTGGGTTGAGGTTTTGCCTATCAGAGTCCCCACCACTCAGAGTGTTATTAAATGTCTGAAAGAAGTTTCTAGCCGGGAAGGTTTGCCCGAACAAATAATGACTGATAATGGGGTACAGTTTGTATCTGCAGAAATGTGTGAATTTCTGCACAAATGTGGCATTAAACACATCAGAACCCCTCTCTATAGTCCCCAGAGTAATGGTGTTGTCGAAAGCTTCAATCGGGTACTTGTGGAGTGTATACAAGCAACTCTTAGGAACAATATGCCTGTAGGACAAGCTATTAAAGAATTGATCTGGTCGCATCGCACTACACCTCATGTTGCTACCGGTAAGACTCCTTTTGAGTTAATGAGAGGGAGAATTGCAACTACAGAATTGTGTCCTTCTTGGATAATTGATTTATTTCATGAGGGGTGTGATCTTAAGAAGGGGTGGCAAGTAGCAAAAGACAATTCTGATGTAATGGGAAAGAAAAGGTTGGAGGCAATACTGTTAAAAAAAACAAATCGTGATCTCCAGGTTGGAGATTGGGTTAGGGTTAGAGATCCCTTGTTAGTCAGAAAAGGCTTGTCAAAATTTAGAGATTCCCAGCAAATTTTAGAAGTACGTAAAAATGCTGCTAAGCTGGCTGATGGGAATTGGTGGGGTGTCACACGTTTGGCTTTAGATCCCGGTGTTCATTCTAGAAATAAATTTGGTAGTAATCAAAAGTTGTCTAACCAATTCAATGAAGATGAAGTTGATTCTTGCCATTCCTCTGAAAGTGTGAGAAAGAATGTACACAAAACTATTGAGGAAAAGAATAAGCGGGAACGCCGCAGACCTGTTAAGTTTCATGATTACAGTTTGTCGTGAAAGTAATATATGTCTATTCTTTATTCAGTAGGTTGTTATGTTGTGCTTAGAGGATGCACAGTTTATTAGGTGTTGTTCTTAAGATAATTTTGTTTCAATTTTAGTAGGTTTCTTTTGTTTATGTTAATAGTGTTGTTTTAGTGCATTTGTTTATTGAGAACAATGTTGAATTAAAGAAAGGGGGGAGATGTTGTGATGTGGCTTGGAGTGTTGTTGGGTCATGTGGAATTCTCTGACATAGCTTGTTGAAGTCATGTCATTCCACATGGCATCAACGGACTAAGGTGCACGTCTTGTCTTCCCTCTGTGCCCCTTTTTATTACTCTAAATGTTATAGGTGTAACCTTTAAATAAAGGATTGTTTTATCTAAACTTCTTCGTGGGACTCATCACTTCACTACTGCAACTCAAACTTCTGGTGGGATTAAAGTAAAAATGTTCTTTAAATCCTGATGATAAAAAAAACAAGTACTGGTGGTATGACTGGCCTGTGAGTCACAATTGAGAGAGTTAAGTTTTTCAGCCCCGAATACCAGGATCTCCGTTTTCACAGCATTCCATTTTGGACAGTTATGTTTCATCCAGATGCTGATGCCATTCATAGACTGTTTGAATTAATCTGCTACCACATAGGATAACTCCTGGAATGTGAACAAATGGACCAGCTCAGCAAGGGGGAAACATATAGATTAACAAAAGTGGGGCTAAGGGAGGATCCCTGTGGCAGCTTGCAGGAGAGCCTAAAGGTCCCTGTTCTGAAATCTCCAGAGCTTATTTAGACTCTATTTGTTAGGAAGGAGCAGAGGAGGACGAAGGCAGTGGTCCTCACTCCCACCTGCTGTAGTCGCTGGAGCAGGCAAAAGGGTGATATAATGCTAAATGCTGCCAGCAAATTAAGCATCACCAAGATGGCAGATTGCGTTAAATGCTGCTGACACATCAAGCATTACCAAGATGGCGGTACCACCCTGGTTGACCTGGCCACGGATGGAATCAGCTGTGGCAGCAAGTGCAGACTCCGTACTGTGGCCACTCCTAAAATCATTGTGGGATAGATCCAGAAGTTCCCGAGTGTTAATGAATTTGACCAGCCCTGGTTCACGTATTTTTATAGCATTTTTGCAGGAGTGGGCAGCGAAATAGGACAATGTTTTTTAAGTTCTCTGGGTCCCCAATAATAGTTACTATTCATACCTTCTGCACTTCAACAGGATTTTGATTTTAAAAAAAATCTTTGAACTATACCCCTGGTCTCCTAGTGTTCTTTAGTGTGCCTTTCCATTATGAAGGAGAGTTTGAATTCTACTAATTGTCCCTGTGATATCTCATAGGATTGATTGTTACCTAAAAATCACCCCATTGTTCTCTGTGGGTTGTGGAGTGGTGCAGTCCAACTGTTTTTTTGTCTCGGTTTGGCACACTGATAAAGTCCTTAAGGCAAGGGGGTCTAGAAAGGCTATTTAATGGCCGTGTTCTTGAGATTACAGCAAACATATCAACTGGTATCCTGTTCTTGGAATGTTCTTTTGGATCTTTGACTAATTCTGGATGACACAATCAAGATATAAACTTATTACCATTAGTGGAGATGTCTATAGTAATATTAGTTACCTCCTTCACTAAAGATAGGTGTGTGTAATTTTTGCTGTAAGCTTGTCAGGCTCTTGATTTATAAAAGATTATTGCCTGCTTCAACTTCAGTTTTTGAGTCTCATGTTTCGACTCTTTATTATAATGGCATAACCTATTCTGATAGGGGAAATTTCAAGGCACCATTTACAAAACATCTCTTTTCTAGTGGTTTCCCCAAACTGGGGGTCTGGAGTACCTTTTGTTAGAAATGCACATGCTGCATAACCTTTGTACATCTACTTCTTGGATTTGCAATTCTTTGCTAACAACATTGATTTGATATAAAATATCATACCATCCAGAAACGGCAAAATTGAAGTCCATGAGTTGCTCAGATAGGTAATGTGTTTCGTGTTAGATACCTGCATCTATGGCATTTGAATCATGTATTTCTGTAAAGGCATCATAAATTTATTTTGTTTGGGTGCACAACACTTTTACACTTTCGATACAGCTTTCCCAATGAGTTACAATTAATGGGGGTTAGACTTAGGTAGTTACAGATTTAGTAAATTCTTCCATCATTGAGATGAAGCAGAAAACAGAGTGTGGGTTCTTGCAGTACTCCAGAAAGTGAAACAACGTCTATAGATGCTGTGGCTGCATCCAATATCACTAAATTCATGGAATGACAACCCATTGGAATAAAAACTACCTTGAATTCATTCTGAGTATTCTTGCCTGGACACCTTTATCTTGACCTTTCATGTTGGCAATGTTATAGCCTTGACCTAGTAGATTGTGTAAATTCAAGCCATGCTCTATGAGCACTCCTAACAACAGTTATGTTAGTCTTTCACCTGTGGAGCCATTCACCTCTTTAAAACCAACAAAATGTTCCTTTACAGACATGTATGCTTTTTGTGGGATCAGTAAACCGTATGGTAAATGATAGCTTTTCAGAAGGGCTTATGTCAGGTGTGCAGTCTAATATGACAGAAAAATATTGTGCTGTTTTTGCTCAAAGCAGAATATCATTAAGCACTTTGTTTGCTAAAAGATTCATTATTTCAATCTGTATCTGTTTTCCGAGATATTGGTTGGTATTCTCCTTTGCCCAAACATTTCTCAAATGTTCTTGGGCACAACATCAAACTTGCCAAGAAGTTGTACTCATCCAAAGAAATTTTCATTATTTGGCATAAGCAGTTTATGAGAAGATCCCCCTAAAGGGAAAGTTGTGCGCCAATAAAAATATAATTACTGACATAAACCTTTCTAGAAACCTCTCCAATTAATATTTTCTTGGTTTATTGTTTGCTGATTTGACACATCTACACCTTTATTTAACCAACGTCTTACTTCTGTTTCCAATCAAACACAATGAACTGTCATGGGATCAGGTGATTTTTCATGCTCCTTCAAGTTAATACTAATGTTTCTCCAAAACCTGTACTTCCTAGTGAAGTTTGTGAATTTTCAGGTGAAAAGCGTTTGCAGCAAAAACAATATGCACAGTCTGAAAAAATGTTTAATGAACCAACTATCTGCTCTTTGTTCCTTCCCATTGCCCAGTTTCCTCATCTGTAAGATTTTAGGAAAATGATGTCTATTTTTCTCTAAAGCAAATGTTATATTCTCAATTTTAGGTGGTCCAGAAGTTACAATATTATCAACACAAAAGGATGATGGACGAAGTGCTGAACAATGCAAACACTCACTCCCAGTCACAGATCTGGGTTTAATCCAGCGTTCTTCCGCTCACCGTACCACCCCAGTTTGGACCCAGCCATATGCAAATCAGTCTTGACCCTGTTCCTCATGGGAACAGTTCAGCCCAAAATGCCAGGCCAGGTCCTACCTGGATCAGAAACAAGCATCCTGGGATCAGTTTCAGGGTATCACCCTTTGTCAGCCAGGCTAGCTTGAATCCAGGGGCACAGTGAGAACGGGACCCAGGTCTGAGCATACCCTTCCTACTAAATGCAACTTAGGCAACACAAAAGGATGATGGACGGAGTGCTGAGCAATGCAAAAACTCCCCCCCAGTCACAGATCTGGGTTTAATCCATCGTTCTTTTGCTCACTATGCCACCCCAGTTTGGACCCAGCCATATGCAAATCAGCCTTGACCCTGTTTTACATGGGAACAGTCCAGCCCGAACTGCCAGGCCAGGTCCTCCCTGGACAAGAAACATGCATCCTGGAACCGGTTTCAGGGTATCACCCTTCATCACAGGCTAGCTTGAATCCACGGGCACAGTGAGCACGGAATTAAATATTTTCCACAAACATAGAATTTATTTCTAGCCAGAGTGCTGGATCAGCTTTGTCATACATAGAGGATGACGCAGTATTGTGTTCAGGTAACAGTATACTAGTTTCACTATTTAATGCAGCAGCCGAGTTGACTTCAATTTCTTTTTCAACTGAAGCCAAAGATCTCTGATTCAAAATTTGTAGAATCCTGACACTTTGAGGAGGATGATGAGGTATTGTGCTCAGCAGATTCAGATGCAAAGCATCTTGGTTATTTAACACAGCTGTCACGTCATCTTCACGTTCTTTGTCAAATGAATTAAACAATGATTCTAATTCAGAATTCATAGAATCCAGACACTCAAATGATGACCCCACCAACCATCACATCTTTTTTTTTAGCTGGTTCACCAAGTCGTAAAAAATGTCTCAAGCTTTTTTACAGCTTTCTGTTTTTGTGCTTTTCTTTCCACTTTACTCTTCCAACCTTGTGCTCCTGATAGCTTTTTTGGGTTCATTTATTCAAATTACATTTCCTGATGTTAGATTTCAGATCTGAAATGTAATTATTACTGAAGCAGGCATTGCATCCATATTGGTACTATCTAATCCACTTTTCATTTTAGTTGCAGAAAGTTATCTCGTTGAGGAAGGGCCCTCCAGACTGAGATCATGTAAATGGAGTGAATGTTTTCATAATAAAATGTTCGGTGTGCAAAGAGTGTGTTAGCGCGTCGGTCCTTAATAAGTAAACTTACAAAGGGACGCATATGGGTCGATGAACCTTTTGACTCATTTAAGATGTTCTTACCATAGCTCCAGAACAGAAACAATAATCAATACACAATAATCAATAATCATTGGTCAAATCAATATTCGAGTCAGTAATTGTCACGCACCATGACTTTTCAGCCATGAATAACCCCACCTTTAGTAAACGTTTAGTACGTTTATTTCCCTTATATTAACAATGCTAAAGTAATTTAGGTTAACCTCAAAATCAAATGACACATACATAAGAATACAGATTGACCAAAGCGACGGCAAACCAAGGCATGAGCCACAATACATTATAAACAACAGTGCAAATCAATAGCAGAGTCAGCTGCAATAGAGATATATGATACATTAAATTCCGCAAGATAGCTCATCAAACAGTTCTCCCTGCAATTTGTCAGTCGTCATGTGAATAGCCTCAACTAACCCAGATTAGCATCAGCATGTGGGGCTTCATGCAAAACACTTTAGAACACAAATTTAGGAAAAACATCTAGCTAAGGAAACTATCAAGACAGCGCAGTTGGTACCTAGAAAGAAAAGGCATTAAATACAATTCTCCTCTGTCACGTATCAAAGTCACCTAAACTATCCCCTAATTCCCTATTGGTCAATTAATCATACATTTATACATTATCCAGTTTTATTTCTACACCAAATCCATGAATTCTAATATTTCGCTCCTCACACGAAGTTGATTGGTCCGCTTTACGATGTCCTCATCATCCGGCTCGTCAGGTAACAAATTATTGCATCCTCGTCTCCAGTCAGTGTCTTCATTGTTCGCATCCTGGGAAAGTACATCACACACATTACACATCACTTGTTACAATTTTAAAATCACTGTCTCCCTTTAGTTGGTTCTCATGGAAAGCTTCTGCTAAGCATTTTAATAATACAATGAACATTTCACAGTTAGTTTACTCTGTCAGCATTTTCTATTAAACGCTAAGAAATACAGCTTCTGCATGAGGCCTGGCAACTAGGCCAAGGCACTCGCAAAATTAAGGCCTACAGTTAATAGCTAGAACATACTTCATAACCCTTAGAATGACATATTACTACATTAATCCAATACATTTTCAATATTTCATAAGTATTAATCATTAATTATTACTTTTCGTGAATACTGGTGGCCATACTCCGAAGTCACAATTTCAAACGTGTGCATCGTTTTTCTCTACGTTATTTATTTTCTACATAATTCATTATTCAAAACACATAAACATTCATTAATAATTTCTAATTAAGACATCTGCTTCAGCAATCCCTCCTCTGATGACTGTCATCACACTAATTACCACCCAAAAATTTATAATTCTGTTTCTTTCAACTTTTTTCTCCTCTTTGAATTTTCCTTGTAAATTCATTCCCTTTTCTTTTCTTCCCTCCTCTGATTCTTCTTAGACCTTTTAAATTTTATTCTTTTGCATAATTTGCACAATCCCCATATCCCAATTAGAAAACCCACTACAATTAATATCCTCTGTAAAACTTTCAATAGTACCCCATTACAAATACTGCTTAGCCAGTTTCCCACTGAAGTAAACCCTTTGCCAACCTTTTCCCAAACACCTGGTTCTTTCAATTCCTTCAAATCACTACTTGCATTAGTTAGATTAGTATGTAAGTCTCTTATCTCTTTACTATTGTTAGGAATGTACGAGCAGAAATGCGTAGAGTTAATTATTTTACAGACTCCGCCATCCTTCGCTAAAAGAATGTCTAAAGCATGACAATTTTGAAGAGTCACAGCTCTATCCGCAGCCAATTCAGTATCTATCAGGAGTATAGCCCCTGAAAAATTTGTCAGCATGTTATCCACAATAGTAGACAACTTTCGAATCTTGATCGAATTCAGGATGACTCTCACTGAAGGAATCACCGCCCCAAATATATCTCCCACTATTGCAGAAGAGGACTCCCTCCTCTGTCTCTAATGATGTAATTCAGTAATTTTTGGAAAGTTTTTCAAATCCTCAATCTGGTAAATCTTTGGGAAAACTAGCCCCAAATAACATGTCCCATACCATCCTCTTGGAAGACGGTAATATGGATTAAGTCCACAGATATAATAGATCCCCAGAATCGCAGGGTCCTGCCCATTCAACATAAATGTCCATTTACTCTGAAAGAAAAATACATGCCTACATTCACTGAAAATGTACAACAGGACAAGGATCCGGTAAAGATTTTACCAATGAGAGAAGTTCCAGGAGGAAATTTTGTGCACGTTCCTTGGTGTAGGAGCGATATTCTGTTGTTCCCAAATGATTATCCAAAATTGAGGGAGAAGCCAGTAGGGTGGTATCAGCAGACAGACAGGTTTGTGAAGCTCGCAAAGTGTTTGTGGGAGGGCTTTAACAGCCAACTGGAAATAGTGGTTCCAGCTGTTTTGTGGTTTGAGTGAAAGAGAGCTGTAGATTGGCCAACAAGTGAACCGGAGACAGATAAGAGTACAGGTGCACCGTCTCTTGAGGGAATTAAATATTACTATAAGTTGATCGAGTTTCTGAAGACAAGGATTTCGCCCCAAAACATTGATTGGCAGAGAATTGATAGGACAGTGCAGGAAGTAAAGGAGTCAATACATGTATACTATGATAGATTGTTGAAGGTGTTTAAGGAGTAAAGTGGCAAAGAAGCAATTGAGCCGAAAGACATGCTGCATTTTGTGTTCAGATTTGTGGAAGGACTGAGGCCCGATATAGGTCAGATGATTAAGAGTCATTTGATTTGCTGGCAGGCAAAGCCGATTGATGAGGTGTTGCAGTATGCAAAATACTGTAGTGATGAGATTGAGTTGAAGCAGAAAAAGTTGAAAGAGAAGGCGATGGTGATGCAGATTAAGACAGCTCAAACAGGAGTGCAAGGAAGTTTTGTGCAGTAGATACCACAGCAGCAGGGAAATGTCATGTTTCAGCCTCAGATGAGAGGCACGGGTCATAGAGGCAATATGAATCGTAGTCCAGATTTGAATACTGTAGTGGTTCAGAGTGATGTGCAGGGGATGAAGAAGCTATTGCCGTGTCACATTTGCAGAGCCGTGGGGCATTAGAAGCGGGAGTGTCCGATGATGGTGCAGGAGGGTGTTGTTCAGCAAGGTAACTACATCAATACATTCCAGAATGTGAGAGGACCAAGATTAAGGGGTCCTAATACAAATTTTCAGAATAAAGCGAATCAAATGCAAAATTTCCAGCCCATGCAGCAGGTGCAAATGCCCCGAACACAAGTGTCACAGTTGCAGCCAATGCAGCAGCAGGTTCTCATGGACCTAGACAGCAAATGCAGATACCTCAAGCCCTCATGGAGCAGCAACAGATGATGCTTTCTCAACAGGTCACGGGTCAGAGACAAGACAGAAGTAGTAACACAGTGCACCAATTCCCGTTACACAGTAAGAATGAAATAAATGGTGAATGGGTGAGTGACCGTTCAAATGAGGAGCCATGTGTGCTTGCAATATCTTTAGACCCTATGTGAGGGGATAGGTAATGGGTCACAGAGTCTCATTTCTGGTGGACACAGGAGCTACACGCTCTACAGTAAGAAGTGCAGAGGTCCCGAATCTGCCCCTTTCAGGAGGAACAGTTAAGGTTGAGGGGGTAGCAAATCCGTATTTGACAGACTCGATCACAGACCCAGTGCAAGTTGAGATTGGCAATTTCCAGGGATTGCATACATTTGTGATCTGCGATTCGAATCCGGTATCCCTACTGGGCAGGGACTTGTTGTGTAAGACAAAGTGTTTGATTACTTGCTCAAATGATGAAATTGGAATCCAGACAAGTAGTGATGATGAGGAAGACCCAGCTCCAGAAACTGAGTGTGAAGCTACAAATGAGGAGTACCCATTAATTGAGTTTTTCCCGATGTTCACAGTGAAAGAGCTTAATTCTGATTTGCAGGGAACAGTACAAGAGAATGTGTGGGATTTGACAGGAAAAGAAGTGGGTTTGATCAAGGGAGTGGAGCCGATTAAGGTTACCTTAAATCCAAATGCAGTTTTCCCGCAACTTCCACAGCACAACATACCACAAGATGTCCTGATGAAAGTGGCTCCAAAAATTGCAGATTTTGTGAAGCAGAGAGTTTTGAAGGAGGTGTTGAGCAGCCCATGTAATTCACCGATAATGGGTTTGAAGAAGCCATGTGGGAAGGTTCGAATTGTTCAAGATTTGAGAAAAATAAATGAGATTGTGGTCAAGTGTTGTCCCGTAGTGCTCAATCCAGCTGTGATAATGTTCCACATTCCATGTGATGCAGAGCGGTTCACATTTTGATTTGTCACAAGCGTTCTTTTCTGTGCCTCTTCATGAAGATAGGCAATTTCTCTTTTGCTTCAAATTCCTGGATCAAGTCAACTGCTGGTGTCGACTTCCTCAATGGTACACAGAATCACCTTCCTTGTTTAACCAGATCTTAAAAAAGAATTTAGAGTCATTAGAGTTACCTTTTCAATCGACTCTAGTACAGTACATTGATGACTTTTTGATTAGGTCAAAGACAAGGGATGAGTGTAAGTATGACTCGATTGCCCTGTTGAATCATTTGGGAAAATATGGACATAAAGTGTATCCACTGAAATTGCAGAAATACTGTCAGAAGGAATTGAAGTATTTGGGCCACCAAATTAAGAAAGGGTTGAGGAAAATATCCAGAGAGACAATCACAATGATACTGCAGATAAGTCCCCCGACTTCACAGAGAGATGTCAGTATGTTCCTGGGAACGGTGGGCTATTGTCGCCAATGGATCCCAAATTTTTCAGAGATTTGAAAACCAGTGCAGAAGCTGACTCATAAGGATGTCACCGATCCCATAGTGCTAGACCAGGATGAGATGAAAGCGTTCACTGAATTGAGAGAGAGTTTGTGCAGAGCTCCAGTGTCGGGTATGCCTTATTACACAAAACCTTTCACATTGTTATGTCATGAGCATGATGCATGTTCATTGTCTGTCTTGGCTGAGGTCCATGGAGGTGCTCATCACCCAGTAGCATATTTTTTTAGCTACCTTGGACCCAGTTGCAGCAGCCTTACCAGGTTGTTTGCGTGCAGTTGCCGCAGTTGGTCAGAGTCTTTCACAGTGTGAAGGCGTGGTGATGGGATATCCCCTGACTGTAATGGGCCCACACTCAATTGAGAATCTACTGACAAGGACGAAAACCCAGTACTTGACTGGTGCTAGGTTGACTAGGTATGAGACGAGTATTTTGGGTGCACCAAACGTGACACTGAAAAGATGTACAGTGCTGAACCCGGCAACTTTACTTCCAAGTGATGCTACTGAAATTAAAAAAGAGTAAGGTGTGGAACAGGATTATCTCGTAGTAACTGAATTGTGCACAAAACCGAGACCTGACGTTAGAGACCAAATGACCAAATTGTTTTTGTTGATGGTTCTTGTCTAAGACGCAAAACAGGGACACTGAGAGCAGGATATGCTGTGTGCACAATTACCAGTACCTTAGAAGCTTCCTGGCTTTGAGGAGTGTATTCTGCTCATGTAGCGGAATTGGTCCCTCTTACTAGAGCGTGCCATGTTTCTGCAAGATTGAGAGTCACTATCTGTATGGATAGTCAATATGGATTCGCAATAGTTCATGAATTTGGTCAATTGTGTTCACAGAGAGGTTTTCTGACCTCTACTGGATCACCAGTGAGAAATGGTGAGAGAATAAAGGAGTTGATATATGCGATTCAACTGCCTGAAGAACTTTCCGTGGTGAAATGTGCACATCTAAATATCACAGGACTACGTGTCATTGGGGAATGGATATGCAGATCAAGTCGCAAGGTTTTGCACATTGAACTGTATATTGTTCAAGGATGTTGGAAAATGGGTTATTGGTAAGGGCAGGTAAGTACCTACACTTAGCAATAGGCCACTAACCTTCACTTAGGTCCAGTTAGGTCTCAGTAAATTAAACCCAGCTCAACCCTTGGTAGCTTGGCAACGAGCGACAAGGCTAAACTTAGGAGATCCAAAATCAATTTATAAACATAGATTATATTTTCATCCTTAAAATGACACCAAAGCGAATAAATCGGTTAAGGGGAACTGGAGATATGATTTTTTTAAATAATTAATGCTTTCTAGCGCATAGAAGCAACTAGAGCTCAACGGATTAAAAAGGTCACACTGGAAAGGAACAAAGTCCAGAGTTCAGGCCACCCATGAGGTAACACTGTCACACTTACTTTCAGAAGTGTTTGATTCAGGAAAGTAGTCCACAGCACCAGCCAAGGGTTCAGAGGCTCTGGTGTGCCTCTTGGGGTCTGGGACTACAACTCCCACAATGCACCTCTTCAACTTATGGAGTTGCTCCAAACGTCTCCAAACTTCTGGCTCTTCTTCCAGAGGTCCTTTTTGTGTCCTTGAAGTGTCCACAACTTGATCCAAGGTACCGGAAGCTCTGAGTTGCTTCTTGGGAGTTGGGACTACAATTTCCGGAATGCACCTGGTCAGAATCCTCAAATGGCCACTGGACGCTGGTCAGCTGGGCTCTGCTTGCAGGACTTGATGCAGGGGACTCTGGGCAGCTCCTTTGTACCTAGTAGCAAACAGGGAGTCCCTTCTTGAAGCAGTAGAAGACAGGTAAAGTCCTTTTAGTGGTGAAGCCCAAGTGTGCAGCTGGTGCAGTCCTCCAGAGTGCAGTGTCCAGGTGCAGGTCAGGGGTCCAGCAGGGCAGTCCTTCTCCTCCTGTACTTCTTCTTTGTTGGAATCTGATAGGGATCTCAGGTGTGGGTGCAGGTCTGCCAGTTTTATCCCTGCTCCTGGGTGAAAAACAGGGGGGTCCTGGTTCTCCAATTAGGTGCAGGGTCCTTCCCCCTGTGATGACCACTTCCTGGGAAGTGTGGCAAAAATCAATCCCAGGGAGCAACATTCCTCAAAAATCCACCATGGCTGAAAGTGATTTCTGGAGGTCACATCTGGCTGACCCCACCCACTGGTGTGGCTAAAAATCCTAAACACACCCCTCTCCTGCCCTCTCCTAATCTAATCAAGGGGGCACCTAATTGTATGGGTTTGCAGGATGTGAGGGTGTTGCTGGGTTGCTCCAAATGTCTTTCCCTGCCTTTGAAGACCAGTTTGGCAGCCCTCCCCCTTCCTGCTTTATCATGTGCTGAGGGGAGATCTCCTCCCCCAGGCACATCTCTTTGTGTGGAGCCAGGCCACTTCACACCTCATCAAGGCAGCCTGGCCAGGCTGCCAAAGGCTGGACAATCAGAGCACAGCAGCAAAACACTGCAGGGCTGAAGTTGGCAACTTTTCAGGTAAAGTTTAAAACTCTTTACCTGAAAAGTTATATTAAATCCAACAACTGGAAGTTGTGGGATTTATTATAACAATTAATTTGATACCAAACTTGTTGTATCTGTTACTTAAGGGGACTTTTAAAATTAAGATAAAGTCTCCCCATTCTAGCCTATGGAGGCCATTCACTACAATGAGGGAAAAACGAATTTGGCTGTTTTACCTCACCAGGGCTTATAAAACTATTTTTATAAGGTCCCTGCTTGTAGTTACATGGCACCCAGCCCTAGGGGCATATAGGGCACACCATAGTGGTGACTTATATGTAAAAATAAGGTAGTTTAAGGCTTTGGAACTACTTTTAATTGCAAAGTCGAATTTGCATGTTACTTTAATTTAAAAGCAGCCAGCAAGGCAGGCCTGCCTTTAAAATGATACTGGGCACCTCAGCAGTGCACCTACCTATGCTGGGGACCCTAAACCTACATGCCCTACCATATACTAGGGACTTATAGGTAGGTTGACTTAGCCAATTATAATTAGCCTAATTTGCATACTGAGTTTACACAGAGCACAGGCCCTGGGACTGGTTAGCAGTACCCAGGGCACCATCAGAGTCAGGAAAACACCAGCAAAAAGGGGAAAATGGTGGCAAAAAGTTAGGGTGCCTCTGCAATCAGCCCTGTGGACAAGTGGGAATTGTTTCCTGAAGAAGACACAACATGTATGAGTTTTGCATTAAAAGTGCTTGACACTTTGGAAGGGTTAAAATCGTTACAGAGTAATGTTGACAAAGAGGAGAAACGTTCATGGAGTAAAATGAAATGTGTTCAAAGACAAGATGAATTGTGGGTATCCCAGGAGGGTCCATTGGTTCTGCCAAATAGCCTATTGTCCCAGATGGCAAGGTACTATCATAGTCATGCACACATTGGGAGGGATGCTATGGTTCGTCTGTTCAAAATTGATTGGTTTAACCCCATGTTTAGACAAACAGCTGAAGCAGTATGCCATTGCTGTGTCATTTGTCAGCAATTAAATGCCGGAAAAGGGACAGTGGTTAATTTGAGCCACATTGGAATAGCAAGAGGTCCATTCAGCAGAATGCAATTGGATTTCTTTGAGATGCCTGTGTGTGGAGTTTTGAGATATGTGTTCGGGGATTGTTTGCATCTTTAGTCATTGGATTGAAGCGTACCCTACACGGAGAAATAATAGTCTCACTGTAGCAAAACTTCTGCTTAGGGAACTGATACTGTGTTTCAGATTTCCGATCTCTTTAGAATCAGATAGGGGAACTCACATCAATAAGGAGGTGATTAGGCTACTATGTGCAGCATTGAACAATGACAGAAGTTGCATTGTATTTACCGCCCTGAAGCATCAGGACTAGTGGAGCAGATGAATGGTGCTTTAAAGTCAAGAATTGCCAAAATGTGTGCAGCTACGAATTTGAAATGGCCTGATGCATTGCCTTTGGTGTTGATGTCAATGAGAAATACACCAGACAGGAAGACAGGAAGACAGGATTGTCGCCCCATGAGATCCTCATGGGCAGGGCAATGAGGTTGCCAGCTGTACCAGCCAATGCACTTATCAACATTACAGATGATATGGTGTTGGATTACTGCAAGGGTCTGGCTGATGTAGTCCGCTCTTTCTCTCAGCAGGTGGAGACCACCACACTGCCACCGATCCACAATCCAGGGCACGACCTGAGAGCCGGAGACAGGGTTGTTGTCCGAAAGCATGTGCAAAAGACGTGTTTGTAACCTTGTTGGAAGGGACAGTACCAGGTGGTCCTAACGTCTACGACAGCTGTGAAGTGTGCTGGGATCCCGAACTGGATTCACGCTAGTCATACGAAGAAAGTGGCATGTCCACTAGATCATGAAGAAGCAATGTTGAGAGTACCAACAGATGTGAGACAAATTACAGCACCAGAAAAGGAGCAGGGAGGATCTGAGACTGAACCTGAGCGTGTTGCAGACGGTTCCATCACTCCTGTGAAAGACGAGGGTGGAGTCCTCCAGGAAGGTGCTGGAGAACCTATCTCAACTGAACAGCAGGACAGCTTAATGCGGGGGGCTCTCCCAGAATCAGATGATTCTGAGAGACAAACAGAGCAATTGCCAGACCCAGAAGGGGAAGGAGTTGAGGTGGATCAGAGTCAAAGTGGTCCGACTCCTCCTGAACCAGTTGCAGGTCCATCAAGAAAAAACACCACAGAGAAAGAAAAGGATTTGAGTTCAATCCTGAAGAGAATACTGACAGAAGGTTCACTGAAAGTAGATGACTGGCTGAAATCGCAAGTGGAGAAAAGGAAAGAGGTGATTGTCAAACCAATGATAGAGGAAGAAATAGATACTACTAGAAAGGAAGAATTAAGTGAAGGAGAGCTGAATGGTGATTGAAAGTTGAAAGGGAGGAGAATAGCAAGTTGAAGATATGCAGGTCCTGAATGGGCGTATGCAATTACAAATGAATGGCAACAAGAGTTTGTCTTTTTGTTTTGATGGGGAAGTTCCAAGTCAATATTTTGAGGTGACATGAAACGGATCAAGGAGCTGAACTGTTGAAACAATCTGAGAAACATTTTTGAGAAAAGGGACTTTTAAAACTAACCGGAAAAAGACATTGATACCCTGATTTGACTTTTAAAACCTGATTTTGACAAGCTGCTAACCGATTTTTGACAAGGAAGAAGGGTTCTTGGAAGTGAAACTGAACTGCTGAATGAAGAGTTGTCTATTTATGACTTTGATAAGCAGGTTAGAGATGCTAGGCACTGTAAATATATGAGCATTCGTTTGGCAATCATGTGTGGGATATTGTTTATAGTAGTGATTGTGGGTATGTCTGTTCTTGATGCGCAAGGAGCCAACCATACTTCTGCTTTTGAGACTACTACACTAACGGCTTTAGAGAAATTGAAGTTGGATGAGAAGTATTTGCATGATTATACTAATGCGCAGGGAGAACTTTCTTCTAACGTTTTCTATCGCTTATTGAGTGTGTATGTTGAGACGATAGATGCGAAGGATTGTCTTGTGTGTATGCAGATTCCTTCATCAGTTGAGAAAGGACTCACCTATCATAGTTTACCGTTAACATATGGAATAAGTTGGAGTCTGGTACTAACAAGGTTCTATAACCAGGAGTATATTCAGTATTTCTACTCTAATCATGATCTTGTGTTTTTGTTTGTTCCTATCATTAGATATCTGAGTAGAGTAGCTAAGGATGATGACATAGTATTAGTTGGAAGATTCTTTGAACCTACATTAACATAACATTTAGTATAGCATATGTGCACAAAAACAACCTAATATGCTTGCTTACATCTTTAGAGAAGAGCTTCTTATATCATACTGATGACAGGAGAAGGGCGCTGAAGGGGAAATTAGAAAAAGGCTTAGAAAAAAGGACTTACAAGAATGATTATGCTTATAGTGCAAGTAAAACACAAGGGAAATTAGCTTTAGATGCATTACACGTAGGGAAGCTTTGTATTTATTGGCCAAAGTCACGGACTAACACTTTATTTGCGGGTACGAGGGAATGTAGGCATGTGTTTTTTCTTTCAGAGTAAATGGACATTTATGTTGAATGGGCAGGACCCTTGCAATTCTGGGGATCTATTATATCTGTGGACTTAATGCATATTACCGTCTTCCCAAAGGATGGTATGGGACATGTTATTTGGAGATAGTTTTCCCAAAGATTTATCAGATGGAGGATTTTAAAAAGTTTCCGAAAGTGACTGAATTACATCATAAGAGACAGAGGAGGGAGTCTTCTTCTGCGATAGTGGGAGATATATTTGGTGCAATGATTCCTTCAGTGGGAGTCATCCTGAATTTGATCCAGATTCGAAAGTTGTCTACTACTGCGGATAACATGCTGACAAATGTTTCAGGGGCTATGCTCCTGAGAAGATAATGAATTAGCTGCAGATAGAGCTATGACTCTTCAAAATCGTCTTGCTTTAGACATTCTCTTAGTGAAGGATGGCGGAGCCTGTAAAATGATTAACTCTAGGCATTGTTGCTCATACATTCCTGACAATAGTAAAGAGATAAGAGACGTACTTACTAATCTGACTAATGCAAGTGGTGATTTGAAGGAATTGAAAGAACCAGGTGTTTGAGAAAAGGTTGGTAAGGGGTTTGCTTCAGTGGTAAATTGGCTCAGCTGCATTTGGAATGGGGTACTATTGAAAATAATACAGGAAATGCTAATTATTGTGGGTTGTCTATTAGGGATATGGGGATTAATTAAAAGTATTACATTGAAAAAGTCCAAGAATACTCAGAGGAGGGAAGAAAAGAAAAGAGAAAGAATTTACAGGGAAAATACAAGAAGAAGACAACATTTTGAAGAAATGTAATTATAAAGTTGTGGGTGGTGTTGAGATGGGGCCACTCACCTGAAAAGCAGGATGTCTTCAGGGGTGATGGTATGCCCCCCACCCTCCTGGAACACCTCTCGGCACTTCCTGGTGGACACAGAAACCCCGGCAGGTGTCCCAAAAGGAAAGGGGGAGTGAAAGAGAAAGAGACAAAACACCGCCACGTCTTGCCGGTCCAGCTAGGCACCCTGTATCTTCGGGGGCAGATTAGTTGTTGACAGAGTGATAGTACAGTTAGTACACTCAACTTCCTTGAAACTGAATCTCTCTTTCTGATATGGGCACGGGAGCGGTAGAAGAACACCGGGATGCTCCAGCACTTTTCTTGGATAATAATAACTATTGGCACAATTACTAACACTGCATTACCAAAAACCCAGACTGAGTACCATAACAATAAGTACTGCGACACTAGGGCTGGCTTCACAGAGATTCACTGTTGCACACTACAATTAGAACTGTGGTTGCACTTATCATGCACAAGAAAGACAAACAAGGGCATAAATTATATCGCGTATAACTTTCCTGCATGCATAGGGTTAAACTAAAAGGAACAAAAACAATCCAAGAATTACAAATGTCCACTCTGGGTTTAAACAGTTAGGGTGGCACAGTTTGATTTGGTTTCCTCAAACCTGAAACACAGGCCCGAATGACACAATTTAAATCCAATAGGTA
This sequence comes from Pleurodeles waltl, assembly GCF_031143425.1. NCBI lineage: Eukaryota > Metazoa > Chordata > Amphibia > Caudata > Salamandridae > Pleurodeles > Pleurodeles waltl. The sequence continues at coordinate 729,598,061 of NC_090440.1, read as the reverse complement.
TGCTATTAGAGAAAGAAAAGTCACCTAAATGCTCTTTTAAAATTGCACTGTTCAAGATAAGCACATTGCCAAAATACGAGGTCTGAAATACACCAGCTGTTCTAGTAAAGCGCTGCGCTCAAAGAACAAACTCCCTGGAGAATACTAGTCACTTAGCTGCAGCCTTTTCCGGAGTGCTGGAGGAATGCCTGGTGTCAGCTGGTACAGGAACGAAGAAAAGAATTGCCTCAAAAGTCCTGAATACGAGGATGACAGCAGGGGCTGGACATCCAAATCAGATGCTGAGATTAGGAAGCAAAACAAAGCCAAGCAGGGAGGCATGCTTCACTCTGCTATTTATAGCCAATCAGGAAAGCAGTTGAGTTTCCACATGTGGATGAGTCACCACACCCAATTAGAAGCACATGTCTACTCCACACCCAATTTAGAAGCACATTTCTACACCTGCTCACATTGGTAAAACAAGCATTGATAAAACTAATTGTGTAACACAGCACATTATGAATAATTAGAAACATGAAGGTTTAACCAAGAACAGAGATATGATTTAACCCTAATCCCTGGGGATGCTGACAGATAACGCAGGAGTCACCTTGGGGATTCCTGACAGGTGGTAATTGGTGTGATGAAACATTTAGGGCCTCATTACGACCTTGGCGGAGGGGATAACTCCGTCCCAAAAGTGGAGGATATCCCGTTCGCCATTTTACAAGTTCCATTGAATATAATGGAACCTGTAATACGGTGGGTGGGATATCCGTCACGTTTGGGATGGAGTAGTTCCCTCTGCCAAGGTCGTAATGAGGCCCTTAGTCATCCAAGGAGGGATTGCTGAAGCAGGTGTCTTAACTAGAAATAATTATTGAGTGTTTATGTGTTTTGAATAATGAATTATGTAGAAAATGAATAACGTAGAGAAAATAATGCACATCTTTGAAAATGTGACCTCCAAGAATGGCCACCAGTGTTCACGAAATGTACTAATTGATGATTAATACTTATGAAATATTGAAAATGTATTAGATTAATGTAGTAATATGTCATATTTAGGGTTATGAAGTATGCTTTAGTTTATAAATTGTAGGCCTTAATTTAGCGAGTGTCTTGGCCTAGTTTTGCCAGACCTCATGTAGAAGCTGTATTTCTTAGCGTTTAATAAAATGCTGACAGAGTGAACTAAACTGTGAAATGTCCATTCTCTTGTTAAGAGTGCTTAACCGAAACTTTCTGTGAGAACCAAGGGACAGGAGACGACGTTCCTAGTAATGTAACAAAATGTGTGTGAGATGTACTTTCCCAGGACGCGAACAATGAAGACACTGACTGGAGATGAAGATGCAACAAATTTGTTACCTGATGAGCCGGATGATGAGGGCATCGTAAAGTGGACCAATCAACTTCATTTGAAGTACGAAATATTAGAATTCATAGATTTAGTGTAGAAATATTATTGGGTAATATATAAACGTATGATTAATTGACCAATAGGGAATAAGGGGATAGTTTAGGTGTCTTTGATATAACAACACGACAGGAGAGAATTATTCAGACCAGATGATCATACTAGAGAGAGAGAGATTTTAGGGAATTACTGCAATATTGAGAGAAGAGACTCAACATTCTGTCATTGTGCTTATACTCTCTGACTGAGAGTCTGATGCTTTGCTGATCGATTGATGACCTGAGGACAAAGACTGATTCTGCTTGCTGACCCATACCGTGGATAGCTCGATATGACAATGTGACTGAATTGCGTTTTTATGCCTTTTCTTTCTAGGTGCCAACTGCGCTGTCTTGATAGTTTTCCTAGCTAAATGTTTTTCTAAATTTGTGTTCTAAATTGTTTTGCATGAAACCCAACATGCTGATGCTAATCTGGGTTAGTTCAGGTTATTCACCTGATGACTGATGAATTACAGGTACAAATGTTTGACGAGTTATCTTGCTGAATTCTATGTACCACATATCTTTATTGCAGTTGACTCTGCTTTTGATTTGCACCGCTGTCTTAGAATGTGTTGTGATTCAGGCTTTGATTAGATTGCGTTTCTTCCTTCCCTTTGGTCAACCAGTGTTGTTCTTGTATGTGGTTCATTTGATTTGATTAATCTAAATGACTTAAGCATTGTTATTAAAAGGGAAATAAACTTACTAAACTTTACTAAAGGTGTGGTTATTCATGGCTGAAAAGTCATGGTGCGTGACAATTACTGACTCCATTGATTATTGATTTTGACTATTCATTATTGATTATTGCATATTGATTATTGATTATTGTTTATGTATTGGAGCTATGGCAAGAACATCTTAAGTGAGTCAAAAGGTTCATCGACCTATTCGCGTCCCCTTGGAAGTTTACTTATTAAGGTCCGACGCGCTAACACTGCTTCCCATTTCTGGGATCGTAGGTCACAAAATATAAGGCCCTTATAGAACTGGTAAAAATAAGGTAATTGGTGATTTTGTTGTGTTGAAAAAAAGTGTGTGCCCCATTCAATGAGCTCAACTACAAAGTGGCTTGCCCAGGGAACCGTCAAATAGTTTAAATGTTTAATCTGCTAAGTGTTTATCTACTGTCAAATCACTAAAAATTCCTGCAGTCATGGACTTTGTAATTTATGTCCTATATATCACTTCCTCTCACCAGTACATAAGTGTACCTTATTGACATCATTCATCAAAATCACATATAGAACATTAGTGGCAATAGGATTCGTGATTCATCTACATTATGTTTATATTAAAGCAATGTCCCCACACAGGTATAGATCATGTGCTCACCAGATTAATTGGGTACAGCTACAGTGTCTGCAGTGTTTCTACTTTTTTAAAAATGTTTTATTATTTTATTTAAACAACAAAAGGTAAAGCCAGTTACACATCATACAGCAAACAAGTAGGTCTAGTAGATTCACAAAACACAAGTAGAGTTTGTATAACATTGAAAGGTGGCATGTCAAATGCTGTAATATCACTTACATGAATTCCTATCATGGGATGTGAAGGGGAAGGGGGAGAAGGAGACAATATAGCGCCAGTCATGCAAGGCAGGGAGTTAGTTTAGTATACATGCATTGTCAGGCCATACAATGTGAAGAGTAACAGTCATGGTATTGATATGAGGAAGCAGGCATTGGCCACTGTGGTGCCCCTCAAATGCAGTTGCAATCAGGAGATGGGTATGTGTTTATGGGTCCCAGTCTTCTCTTTCAAGTTGGCAGTGTATCGTTCTTAGCTTCGATGTTCATGATATCATGTCCCAGTTCGAGGCTCTCACCAATCTCCTAGCACGCAGAGAAAGCAGCACATTCAGTTCTGCACAGGCCATTATTAATAGTGTATTAGGCCATCTACCAGTGTCTGGGCTTGCGGATGCCTTCCACTGCACTGTAATGTGCTGTTTAAAAAGGATGAATCCTAAGCAATACAGGTGTTTATCATCTTTGGTTCTGGGATGAAGACCAAGGAAACAAGACTCTGGGGTGGAAAACAGCATGCATCCCGACAATTCGGACACTGTATTTGTAATCTCTGTTCATGCCCATTGTAAAGGAGCTCCCAAACCTTGTGGTAGGAGGCACCCTTGGATAGTCTACACCTCGGACATTCTGGCATGGATGTGGCATACAACTATTTAATACGTTGGGGAGAGAGATATGCTTGATGTATATAACTGAATTGAGGAAAACGGAACCTGGGATTCCGAGAGACTTCTTTCATGCCCTGAAGTATCCTTGCCCAGGCTTTATTGGATAAAGGATTAGGAAGCACCTCACTCCATCATGCCCTGGCTTCGCTTATGTCCGCCAGATTGTTTGACAAGAGAGCCCCATATAGATTTGAGGTGGTGCATCCCACCTTGTTTATGGAGTACCTGAAGAAGCGATGAGTGGGACAGTTCCTCCTCTCCGATCCCCCATGTTGTTCTCACATTATGATTGATGGTCTAATATGTGATGAAGTGTCCCACTGTTATAATATACATGTCCATAATGGCTGCAAAGAACATTAGGATACCGTCTTGGTAAATGTCACCCACAGAATCAATTCCCTGCAGTCCCCCACGGTGTGAGGTCACATGTACTAGCCAATCCTCAATTGCCTAGCAGGCTTTACCGTGCAACTAGGGCTTAATACATTGTCAACCGGATTCAAAACACCACCAGCATAGCTTTGCCGCTGTCATTAAGATCGATCCCTTATGGGGTCGGCAAGGAAGATCTGACAGCTAAGAGTATACACTCGCTGTGCCTAGCCTAGACTGATCCGCATTGCACTCGGCAGTAGGGTGGGTGCCCAGCCAATGCAGAGGCCATTGCAACTGGGTACTGCATAATACAACTCAAAGTCCGGAGCGCCCAATCCCCCTTCAAGAAATGGGCATTTTGCTATAGATAATGTCACCCACCGACGTCCTGTGCCCCATATCAACTGCCAGAGGAGACCACTTAATTCCCTGAAGAACCTTTTGTGGAGTCCTATCGGTAAGCCAACAAAGATATATAGTAGATGTAGGACTAACATTTTAGCAATCGCCACTCGTCCCATCAGGGATGAAGGGAGTGGGCACCAGAAGGTGAGGAAGCAATGTATTGAGCGCACTTCCCTTCCTGTGTTGCTGTCCTCTAGTGCTCAGTCAATGTGATAAATCTGGATGCCAAGATATTTAAACGTGTTGTAGCACTATCAAACACATTGCTCTGGAGAGGTGTCTCTATACTATTCCGTAGTGGGGGACAGGGGAAACAGAAGGTAATGAAGCCCTGATGTCACGTTGATAGACAAGCACATCATCTGCATAGAGAGGCATAGGCCCTCCTTATGAACCTGGCGGTCATGACCGCCACGTTCGCTGCGGTGGTCGGACCGCCACCGATGCAGTGGCCCAAGTGCCATATTATGACCATGGTCGGACAGCCAGCACCACCAGGATTAGTCATCTCGGTGGTCTGGTGGTCATGGTGGTCCTAATCCACCAGGGCAGCGCTGAAAGCAGCGCTGCCCTGGGGATTCCGACTTTGTTCTCTGCCAGCGATTTCATGGTGGTAGCACTGCCGTGAAAAGGAAGATGGAGAACAGGTGCAGGGGGCCCCAGGTACTTAGCATGGGCAGTGCAGGGGCTCCTTGACCAGTACCATATTCACTGTCTGCTTTGCAATCAATCAACATTGAGAGGGTGCAGATGCACCCTGCGCACCATAGCATTGCCGTCTGCTGTATTACGAGCCGGAGACAATGCTGTAGGATGTTTCCTGCTAGGCCAGCGGGCGGAAACTGAGGTTTATGCCTGGTGACCCAGCAGGAAACTCGTAATGGGCCTGGCAGGGAGGCAGTCACAATGGGGGCAACCTCCCTGCCCGAATTCCGACAGACAGGCTTTTCCATCTGCTGAAATCATAATGAGGCCCTTAATGTCATGGATGTTGAGCTCTGGTATGCCCCATTCCTGTGTTCACAGCCACAAATGGCAAGCCAGTGGCCCCTTCACGACCACAAACAACAGATGGGATAACGGGCAGCCTTGTCTCATGCCCCTCAAGGTGAAAGCTGTCTGTATCATTTGCCCCATGCGTACTCTGGCCACTGGTACATATCCATCTTATGAACCCCTCCCTGAAGCCCATGTAATGCAACTTTGACAGCAAGAAGATCCAACACAAAGTGTCAAAGGCCTTCTTGATATCAAGACATACCGCAACCCTGCCATATACCCCGGGGGTGTATTGTGAGTAAGCCATGAAAGACGACAGATAATACAAAAGGTGCTACATCCTGGTATGAAACTGAAATGGTTCTTGGGAACCACGACTTGAATTAACAGAAGCAACCTATTGGCGAGCGTCTTACCAAGCACCTTGCAGTCCAGATTTAAGAGAGACAGTGGGTGGTAAGACTGGACATCCAAGGAATCTCAACCTGATTTGGGGAGAACAACTATTAGTGCTTCACGGGAAGTGGGCCTTAGTAAGCACCTCCAGGAGGGGCTGGGCAATGTGTGCGGAGAATGTGGCATAATACCCTACGAGCAACCCATCCTTTCCTGGGGGTCTTATTTCTGGCTACCTGGGCAATAGCTGCCTTGATCTCTTCTAGGTGAAGCAGTTCATCCAAGTTCGCTTTATGGAGCAGTGATAAACTGGGCAGTGGAATTCAGGACAGGAAGCCTTGAAAAAGGGCAGGGTTGGTGGGGAGCCTATCTCTGTACAGTGTGTGATAATAATTGCAGAAAGTATCATTGCTATCAGCCTTCATTGTGGCAAAGGAGCCGTTGACATTGCGTACAGCACTGATTGGTTATTATTGTGGATTGTTCTTAACCAACCACACAAATAGTCTATAAGAGTGGTCACCTACTTCATGTTGCCTACTCATACAATATTTTTAATCATGCTTGCTCAGTCTTTACTTTGCTTCCCTATGCCATATGCGCAAATACCTGAGATGGTCAATTCCTGTACCCTGTTGGGCCACCGCCTTTTCAAGTGTTCATAGCTCCGCTTCTATTTTCATTAAGTCTTCATACAGTGTGCGCCGGACCCCCTCCACCTCCAGGTAGCAGTCACGCAGCCACGCAGCAAACCGCAGTACCACCTTACACGCATCCCATTCCATAGCTCAGATTGGAGTGGAGCCCTTGTTTAGGTCAAATTACTAAGTTATGCAAGTGGAAAGATCCTCCATAAAAGGGGCATCTAGCAATGCTTCTGTTTGTAAGAGCCAAGTAGGGATGTGAACGTGGCCAGATACTCTGACCTAGTAACCAAGGGTCGCAATTGATGAGTGCAGAAGATTAAGTTGAGGCTGGTGTGGAGGTCATGGAGCAGTGAATAAAAGGAATATTCATGGTCTGTCGGGTGGCCCAGGCCCCACACATGGTGCATGTAGAAGAGCTACATTTGTGCGTCCGCGCTTGAGGTAGGCGTGGACATGGAGACTCTCATCATGTTAACGAGACTGGTGGATTTGGGTAGCAGCACCACCGAGCGTGGGAGCCTGAGCCTGAGTCTGATCCTGCGCTGCGTGACAGCTGTCAGCCTAACCCTTCTGTTCAGCTAGCAGCACCTTACCAGTACGCAAGAGTAAAGGTGATTTGTGGCAGCCCTTCACATAACTTCTTGGATTTCTCAGGGAAACAGTTGTACAGATCATACCCCTTTCTCTTAGTCACATGTCTCATACAGGCAAAGGACATATAGAAGCAGGACTGGGTTCAATAAGTTTTATTGAATCAACTGCATTATATGTATAAAGGCATGTATTGCAATTATGAGGATGATAAAAAACATAAAAGTAAAGCAATGACAAGGAAAGTGAAACATAGGAAAAGTCCCACCATACTGTCACAATAATGGTTCTAGAATCTCTACCTGCACTAATATTCTATACAAGAGCTATGCAAGCCCTAATCTACCCATCCCCCATGCATATGGTTGCAGGTAATGAAGAGGTATGTTGGTCTACTGAGAGGTCTCTCACATATAGGAAGAGGAGATGTCAGATCTCAGCAGAAACTGCAAAGTCGGCATGCAGCTCACAATGGCAATGAGCTGGAAATCCCCTCTAACATTAAGGGGGCTATGAGGTGTTTTATAATAAAACTTCAGATGAAACTGCCTGGCGTGACATAACATATATTTCTGTATATAAAAGTTGGGGACATGATGAACGCTTTATACCGGCAATAACTAATACGCTTATCATAGTCAGCCTTGGAGAAAGCACAGAGGGAATATGTTGTGCAAGAAAAAGTATAAAATAATTCTGAGCAGAGGACAACTGATAAAATACTAAAACCATCACCACTAAAAAAGCCTTTGCTAAAATAATAAAATGAGTAAAATGCGATGTATATAGATAAAAGGGCACAAGCTGTAGGCCTAAGCTAAAAAAGGCTAAAATAATGTCCTCGTATCCTAGCTAAAGAAACCTTACAACACCTTCCCCATTGACGGTTCAAAGTGTAAAGGTCTCTAATAAAGCCTACAGCAGAATCACCGTATTTACATGTGTTATATTTAAAAGCAGGCTAAAACATATAAAATGTTGACAAGCCAACGGAACTAAAATGCAGGCCAAATTAAAACCGGACAATTCAGAATTATAAACTTATAAAGCAAAAGGTCAACAATTTAAAAATAATCATGGTCTTTTACAAAGTCACCAATTTCATTAAGGGCAATGAAAGCCATAAAAAACTCGACTTCATCAAATGTTAAGGAAACCCAATTAGTTGACAAGGAAGGCGAGAGAGCATTCATGTTCCAGTGCCTCAGCTCCAGCCAAAACTGTAGCATCCTGTGCAGTGCCAGGCATTGTAGCACCAAGATCCAACTTACTCCACAAATTGAATCTCATAGGAAGCCATCCGCAGCAAACACAATCTCAATGTGCATGACTGGTAATGAGTCCTCAGCAAGAACATCAACAGATCAGCGTTAAAAAAAGGTATGCACTGCATAGCAAGACACACTTCTGATGTGTGTTCGAAAGGGCACCACAAGCAATGAAAGACTGGCTGCATTCAGTTCAAAACTGGTCTGAATCACAGAGATCAGTTGCACTCCAGTTCTTCCAGGAGTAGTGCTCCGATATACTGCATCATGAGATGATGACATAGTTGGGCTGGTGGATGTGCCATCAGTCCTCCTTGTTGAGATGGGCAGCCATTGGGAAGGGAGAAAAGCATTAGCAGAATGCCACCAAGTAATGCAAAAGTAATATGGAAACCCCCGAAAATAGTCAAGAAAATAGAGTGTATGGCTGAAGGTATAATGCAAAATATAGAGTAGAAGGTACTGAAAAAAACAGAACCAACAGCCTTAAAGAAGTTTGCAATCCCAGCGGTGTTGGCTGTTTTAAGAATGTGCCTCATTAATTCACTGAAATGTCTTGGAAAGTTAGGGTCAGATTTAAAAGCCCCTAGCACCAAAATAGCATCATGTTTTTTACGCTAATATGGCCCAACGAGGACAAATTCACCACACCAATTTTACAAAGTGGCACAATGCTTGCAAATCCTGTAAAGCTCTAAACTAGCATCAAAAATTCTGACACTAGTTCTCTAACTACTGCATTAGGGGGGTGCTACGGGGTGCAGTGCCCCTTTTTTTAAAAACAGGTCCTTAGTATTTAGAAGGGACTGTATCTCTGCAGATGACCGTGCTACTTGAAGAGCGTAGGTCTCGCGGGTAGAAGTAAGCACCACGTGTTTTTGAAATAAGAGCCTTTAATCTACTTAGCTGGTCAAAATTTACATTAGACGCTTCAATATGAGGCCAAATGTCTGCTACTTTCATCTATCGCATGAGGGAAAAAAGCACATTAACGCAACAGGTGACACATTTGGAGACCAAAACTAAGTAAGCAATTTCAGCTCGCATCTCACAACAGTTCTCTTTGTTCAGAACCACATAACTCCCATTTGAGAGCACCTGGAACACTGGATGAATCAAAGAGACAGGTACTCTCTTCAGATAACATGCTAAATTTGCAACAGAAGCATTAGGTGTTCTGTGCAAGGATAGCTGTTTACTAATCATCGAATGGCTTACAGAAGTCTTGCACTTACTTCCGCTAAGAAAGACCTCTTTCATTTCTTTGAAACATTTGTACTAAAAGTGCAGCTCCCACACCTCGTGAGTGTAACTATCTCCTAACCTTTCATATTTGCCTACTGCAATGTGCTCTAAACATGATGTGAATTGCAGTGTTGAAATAGGCAGATTGCTGACCCTGTGAATTAACCAGACAGCAGATGGTATTTCGGCCACTGTAAAAGGCAACTTTTCTAACTGTTTGACATAAGTCACTTCTTTCTTAGCCATTATTTGCTACTGTCAAGTTAGATTAAATGTGGCAAACAGGTCTTTCGAGCTCATGTACTACCATGGTATGCAACCACTTTTTAGCACTTGTAATGTCCAACCTAACTGCATAATGGACCTTAGTTGATTTTGCACATGTTGTAAAGACGCCATGCCAGTTTGTATAAGATTGATCTCAGAAGAAATAATGTTGTTCAGTGTGTATATGCTGTTGGACAAGTTGTTCATTCCATTACCCACAACGGCGAATGCTTTACGTAAGTTTTCCTGATGTATTTGCCTTAGCCGGGCTGCGGCTTCTTGTTGGGAAAGTTTCCAATTTCTTTATAAACTGCATTAAAGAAGCACTTTTTCCATTGTTTTCTGGGGCCCAATAGAAAATTCATACATCTGTTAGGAGAGTGAGGTGTACTTTTACGTCTACTAGGGAGGAAGATTTTAGCCACTGTTGGCATAACTTTCCTACGCTGTATGTGGTCATGATTTTACAGTGTTGTGATGATATTTAATGAGGAATAGCTCACTCTAAAAGCCCCTGTGGAGTTTACAAAACGTGCAGGAAAACCACCCATCAGGACCTGAAAGTGTTATGTTAAATGTTCCTTTCTTGATCCACCCATCGAGCTGTTTTCAGTGACGTTTATTATCTTTTGCCATTTATTACATTTAGCTGGTGAGGGAATACTGGGCGCATTCATCTCCTTAATTTTTGCCAAGCCTAGACAACTAGTTTGCTATAAGTTTCACTTAAAAATAACATTTCCATTTGAATAAGGCATGCTCTAAACAAAGCTTCCCTTCCCTTAATTTGCCATAGTATAGTTTCCCAAACACACTTTAAATCAATCAACTTCAACCAATATTCATAGCTTTCTATAGCCAACTGGGAAACAAAGGGATCAGAATAAATCAGTCTGGTATCAGTTAACAAAATACTTTGCATTTTCATCAGCAGTAATTTGAAATAATAAGACTCAGCATTTTTGACATTGTGACCAGTAAAATATGCAAACTTTTCTAGATATGTTTTAGAACTCTCCACTGGTGGGGTAGGAAAATGTTCCCATTGTGTATAATTATAAACATCTCTCAGGGTGCTGGCTGAATGTATAACATGATGTCCATGATGATTGTAACAGAACATACCACCATAATTTGCAGTTGTTTGATAAACATCTTCACTTGCAACTACAGTATAATATTCAAGCTCAGAAGGCATAGAAACAACTGTTTTCCATCCCAATCATCAGACACTACCCCTCTGTTATTACATAATTCATTGAAACTTTAAACACATATAGGGGGCCATTCTGACCCTGGCGGCCGGTGGCCGCCAGGGCCACCGACCACGGGAGCACCGCCAACAGGCTGGCGGTGCTCCCACGAGCATTCTGACCGCGGCGGTTCAGCCGCGGTCAGAAGCGGCAAGTCGGCGGGCTCCCTCGGGGGGATCCTTCATGGGGGGATCCTTCATGGCGGCGGAGCGCGCTCCGCCGCCATGAGGATTCTGACCCCCCCTACCGCCATCCTGTTCATGGCGGGAAAGCCGCCATGAACAGGATGGCGGTAGGGGGGGTCGCGGGGCCCCTGGGGGCCCCTGCCGTGCCCATGCCAATGGCATGGGCACGGCAGGGGCCCCCGTAAGAGGGCCCCGCAAAGTATTTCAGTGTCTGCCTTGCAGACACTGAAATACGCGACGGGTGCCACTGCACCCGTCGCACCTTCCCACTCCGCCGGCTCGATTACGAGCCGGCATCCTCGTGGGAAGGGAGTTTTTCCCTGGGCTGGCGGGCGGTCTTTTGGAGACCGCCCGCCAGCCCAGGGAAAAACTCATAATACCCTCCGCGGTCTTCTGACCGCGGAGCGGTATAATGGGGGCGGAATTCTGGCGGGCGGCCTCCGCCGCCCGCCAGAATCAGAATCACCCCCATAGTGTTTGAAGGATCTCTGTCGGCATAAAGATGTCAAATGATACTTTATCCCAAACAATCCCATCAGGAATCGGTAGAGCTAAAATGTTCAGTAGGGGCAAGTCTCTTCGGACCTTTTGCAAAGATAAATGTGGTGTTAGGACCTCATCCACCAATTCAACAGCAGAGCATTCAGGAAGATAGTGACCATGTGTCAATAAAAAGAAAATGATGACAAAGTAAATTCAAAGGAGAAAGGCAAGTACTGTTAATAGGGCCCACAGATAGTTTCATAGACAAATCAGATAGTTCATTTTAAGGTGAGTGAACATCCTGCGTGCTTTTGATACAGGTACTACAGAAGCCATAGAAGAAACAGTGAAAGAATCATTGATGTCTGCAGAATATCTAGAAGCAGTTTGTGCAAAGACTGGAGCCAATGTTAAAAAAGGAGAACTGGCAAATGGTTCTATTGGTGGTTCGCAGTAAATTACTCCATCCGTTTGGGTTGAATTAGAAGAACACAGTTCAGAAGTATGGGCGTTTCTTGTCACAGAAGCAGTTACTGGTACTGACAAATCATTTTTCACCCTCTTCAAGCTCAGGGAAGTGTCAGCATTGTTGGCTAAGACATGTAGAGGATTGTTGTTTAAAACTTGCAATGGTACATCCTGGTTGGTAGTGAGAGGGGTTAGTGAACTACTCAAGAATCCCTATGTCTGCTGTGTAGAATGGACACATGGTGTAATTTCACATTGTTGATTGAAACAAAGCGGTTAGAACCAGGCATCAGTGGTAAGATGACAGTTCTGGTACCGTGTACTACCACAACAGGAAATGGTGCTCGATATGAAGGGACAAATCATTTTTTCACAGCAATCTTTTCTCAAACCAGATCCCCAACTTTTGGAATCCAGCTGGACTGTGTTATTGGTGCATCCCTTAATCCCACGGTGGCGGCACATGCAGGTGAGTCATGGGACTGCTGCAATTCCTGCAAGACAGTGACATGTTCAATTATATCAAAAGGTGTGTCTGCTGCCACCACACCAGAGCCATCAAGATCTGGGAGTTAGATAGGTATGCTGAACAGAATCTCGTATGGGTGCACCCTCCCAGGGACCTTCTAGGCAGATTTTTTACTGCTGCCTGGACTCCACATAGGTAGTTAAGCCAACTACAACGTACCGAGTACTCTTGCTGTTAAGGATCGCTGTAAGTCTTGGTTTTTTCACTCCACAATACTGCTATCCCTCGGTATGATAGGGAGATGAGTAATGCAATTGGACCCCCAACGTCACCATGGTGTCTCTGAATGCCCTTGAGACAAAGGCATGGCCCTTGTCTGAATGATATACTGCAACTGCATATGTCCTGGTATAGTCTTGCAAACGTTTAATAACAGCTCAAGCGTCAGCTGATCATTGTGGCCATACTAATAGAAATCTGGACCAAGAGTCAACAGTGACTAGGATGTATTTGCATGCACCATCAGGTGTCAGAGGACCGCAGTGGTCCAGGTACACACATTGTAGTGTTTTTTTTTTTTTATTAAGAGGGGGCGTCTGTGGTGGGTGCTTGACGGTGGATTATTTTACTTGTTGGCAGATGTCACAACAAAGGACATACTGTTTGGTCTGCTTGTATAGACCTGGCCCCCAGTAGCCGCCCCACCTGCATGGGGAGAAGCAACTCCCTCATGTGCTGCTTTTATTAACTCTGATCTTTGTTCTTGTTTGGGGATCACTTGATCACCTACCCCTGGCATTGGTACAAAGGCAATGTTCTGGGCACTTATGTGGTAGGAATATTTGGCAGGATATGCCTTTGGCTGCTTTGAAAGATTCAGCTGAAAGCAAGCTCTTGCTAGTGTTTCAACACCCAACCTCATTTGTGAACAAGTAATTGCAGCAGCAGAAGCCATGGCTACTGCTGACTTGGATGCGTCATCAGCCAAGGGATTGCCTGCAACATGTACTCCTGAATTTTGATGACCCAAAGTATGAACCTTATAGGCATTGGGTAGCATTTCTTTCAGATCTGCTACTTTCCCCCACAATAATCTGTATTTGATTGTGTTCCCTTTTGAATCTTTGAACCCATTTTGGTGCCAGTAATGCAGATAGTCATTAAAGGACTGGACACAATAGTACGAATCACAGACTATTAGTGTTAGCTGTTCAGGATCCCTATGTTCCAGTGCCAATACAAGACCCGTAAGCTCTGCCAGTTGTGCGGTGCAGGCCCCTAGGGTCTGTGTATAAATGTTTACAGGAAGGAATTTTCCATCCTTCATTACACCAGTCACAGTCGCACAGGCTGCAGAGTAATGTTGTTTGGTGCCTACTGCCGGTTGTGCTAAATCAACAGTTTAGATTAACATTTGATACTGGTCCAGAAGCAGGGTGTTTGTCACTGCTGGGTATTCAAGCTCATATTGGAGAAATTCCTGTGTCTGCAGTTTTGGGTCAAAAATATAGTCTACATCAGTGGCAGTCAATGTTGTCCATTGTATCCATCTCGGATTTTGCATTTGGAATGCTGACTTTTGCAACTGTTTCAATGGCTGCTATGTGGGTAACAACAATAATGCATTTCCTCTAGGCCAAAGGTCTCTCCTTTATGACAGCTATCTGAACAGCAGTCAGACATTTTTCAGTGGGAGCGAAGAGTTGTTCAGCTGTGGAATACAGGTGTGATTTATATGCTATAGGTACAGTATCACCTTCATTGAATGTTATATTGGTGAACCCGAAGGCACCAACAATTACTCTGATGACCAAATTTGTTTTGTTACACGTGTATGTAAATGTCCTGCTGCAGTGCTCTCAGAATGCGTGTGTGTTTGACTGTCCAGTATTTACTTGAAAAGTTTTGGCATATTAAATCATACAATGGTTTAATGTTTTGTGCATTGTCTAGAATGTACATTCTGTCAAAGTTGAAAAAGCCCAATAATGAATGCAGATTTTTGATGGTGTTTGGTGGTTGTATTGTGCGCATTTATCCAGAAAGTGGGGTGCCAGGCTCTTTCCTTCATATCCCAGAAACAGAACACTGAGAAAGGTAATTTTAGTTTTTGGGAATTTAATTTATAACCTATTTTGGCAAATCCCACAACAATGTTGTTTAACCTTCTTAAATGTTTCATGAGATTGTCATCTGTAAGGTAGATGTCACCTACATAGGCCAACACCTCGGGGTCAATGGCATGTAAGATGGATGTTGCACATGCTGAAAACAATCCATGACTGTTCTTATACACTTGTGGGAGCCTACAACATTTTCTTTGCAAGCCTAAGGCGCTAACTTTAGTTAAATCCCTACTTTCAGGCACAATGTTTTGACAGAAGAACCCAATGGAGATATCCAGGGTTGTTTTGTATTTTGCGCACACTATATTGTTATAGTCCTGTGGTATGTGCATTTTGAATGGAAAATGTGCACGTATGACTATTTAAGTGTGCGTAATCTAAGACTATTCTAAAGGAATGGTCCAGCTTGGCTACGGAAAACAAGAGGTTGTTCATTGGTGAGACATAGGGCTCAATTACACCTTGGTTCTCAAGTTTTGTGAGTATTTCTCTCACTGGTACTTTAGCCTTATGCCCAATGGGGTATTGAGGTTGAGGCTGTGGTTGTGACCTAATGGGTATTATGTGGTAGGGAGAATCTTTGTCCAGCCCTACATGATTGCGATACGTCACTGGGGCTTGTGTCAATGCCCAATCTACTACTTAAGCTTCCCTAAATCCAGAGGAACAAGAGGTGAGAAAAAAGGTATAAAAACTTCTTCCCTGAACAGATGATTGCGGGCAAATTCTGGTGGCCAATCCATTTCTGCCAATAGAATATTATAGCATAGTGTCAATATTGTTTCCTGAATATTACTTTAATTGTGCTCTCAATGTCTCCTTCGAGTTGCAATTTCAATTTGTAAACTCTGGTGTGGGGGGGGGGGTACACGTGTGTTGTCAGTTTCAACTCTGTATAGTCATTAGTTGCTGTTGCATCCAGAACCCCTTGAAGATTCTGGCGAACTATTGTCACCTATGCTGCTCTGTCTAGCGGAGTCAGTGCCCACTTCCTTTTTTTCATTAAAGCTCTCAACATGCCTGGCATTTCTGGCTGCCACCTTTTTCTTTTCAAATTGTTGTTTCTATTGGGGCGGTTTCTCTTCCTTTTTTATGGGAGGTTCAGAGGAATGTTGTGAATGTTTTCTCATTTTCAGGTATTTGTTTCATTGTTCGGAACGCCCCCATCTCTCACTTCGTATATCTGGTGAGTTCTGAACAGAATTAGATTGGCATGTCTCAGTATATTGATATCTATCAGATCAGGATTTTTTATAATATCTCTATTTTTCAGATTGTAGCATTTCTCAAAGGTTTCCGGGCACAGAGATTCTCCTCTTTGTTTCACATTATCTTTATTTTGTTTTTGTTTATCCCAGCATTTTTTTTAGATCCATCTGCTTGCTTGATAGAATCATTATTGGATTCATCCTGTTGTTGCGGTTTACTCGGTCTGGCCCCTAAACTACAGTTGAATAGGTTTCGGTGATAATTTTCGGTAGCTCGCGCTCCTGTACAGGAACATCCTGGAGTTGCATGCAGACTGCCAGAGCTACTGCTTCCCTTTAAGTTTACTTAATATTATTGTGGATATTGTGGCAAAGTTGCCCATTAATTGCATCCCCAAATGTAGGGCAGGGGTAGCCCCATATTCAACTTGAAATTCTTTCAACACTTCCAGAAGATTTGCAAGTGATGGTGGTCAGTGTGCAGTAGTACAGAGTGCAGCAAATACTGAACCCCATGTAGTTGAGTTATCCACTGAGATAACCATCCCGAACGGCCAACACATTGTGACAATTCTATGTTTAGATTGGGGTCCCGTGATGGGAAACATTGCTTCCAGAATGCTTATTTCTTCACATTTGGTTGGTACCTTACCCATTGTCAAATGTACTGTTGTAGGATTAATGCCTGCTTTGACTATATGTGGTTGCACTGGAGCAGCCCTTGCTGTGCAGTATTTAATGTTTGCATTACAAATTGTATTAAGCGCCTATATACTTGAACTAAATCATTATACAGATGGCACTCTTCCGCTACTAGGGAGTGGTGTATATGTGGCCAAGTGTGGCTAGGTAGGACCTTCATTACTCAAGAATCCTAATCTAACTTTATGTGCAAAGTGTGGTAGGGCTCCATCAAGTCAGTTTTGGTGTACTTGATAAGATGGAGGTATTTCTAAATATACATATGCTCTGCATTGTGTGGGTGTGTTAGCAGACGTGTATGGACGAAAGGTGCGTGTGTTCCCATCTATTACTGGAAAAGTGACCCAAGGGTAAAAAAAATTAAGTTCTTTATGCTGGATTTGCCTCACCTACAAATGTAACTGCTCCTCCCTCCTCTGAAAGGCCATTATTTAATGATTTATGAGTGGGAGCCTCATGTTTGCTGCAATTACAGTTGTATGGTTCAGAGATAGGGATGCCTATTGGGATGTCATCCTTTTAAAGGTTCAAGCTTGAACAACCTACAGCAACAATAGGTGCTTCCTATCTTAGCCGAGGACAATAGCCCTAACAACAGGGACATCTATGAGAAAGGTAACTACGTTGTCTTTTACCATGTAATGAAACAGAGATAGTTGGGAGATCTGTAATTCAGTCCGGAACCATTGGTGGTGCCATGTCGGGAAGTCTCTCGCTATGGTGACAAGACTGCTGGATTTGGGTGACAGCATCACCAAGCACGGGGAACTGAGTCGGAGTGTGATCCTGTGCCATGTGACTGCTGTCAGCCTAACCCTTCCGCCAGCTAGCAACACCTCACCAGTACCCAAGAGTAAAGGCTATTTGTAGCAGCACTTTGCATGACTTCTTGGATTTCTCAGGGAAACCGTGGCAGTACAGATCATACCCCTTTCTCTCAGTCACACATGTCTCATACAGGTAAAGGACAAGCAGAAGCAGCACTTGGTTCAATACATTTTATTGAATCAGCTGCATTCTATACAAAAAGGCATGTATTGTGATTATGAGGATGATTAAACATAGTAGAAGCAAAGCAGTGACAAGGAAAGTGAAACATAGAAAAAGTCCCACCATACAGTCACAATATTGGTTCTAGAATCCCTATTTGCTCTACTAATATTATATACAAGAGCATGGCAGTGTGTAAGCCCTTATCTGCTCATCAGGCCCCCGGAAGGAACCCATCCCCCAAACCTGTGGTTGTAGGTCGAAGAGCCCACACACATATAGGTAGAGGAGGTGTCAGATCTCGGCAGAAACTGCAAAGTCAGCATGTAACTCACAATGGCAATGGGCTGAAAATCCCTCTAACGTAATGGGGGCCTGATGTGACAAAATGTATATTACTGTGTATAAAAGCTGGGGACATGAGGAACGCTTTGTACCGGCAATACCTAATAAGCTTATCATAGTCACCCTTGGAGAAAGCAAAGAGTGAATGTTGTGCAGAAAAATAAATAACAGAATTCTGCATGGAGGAACAGCTGATAAAATAATAAAAACATCGTCACTAAAAAAAGCCTTTGCTAAAATAATAAAATGAGTAAAATGCCATGTATATAGATGAAAGGGCACACGCTGCAGGCCTAAGCTAAAAAGGCTAAAACAACGTGTTTGCATCCTAGCTAAAGCAACCTTACAACAATGGTGCTGCTTAATAGGGGTCGCAATGCCACGCATGTTCCACGTCACCACTTGGAATTGTTGGGAGAGTTTATCAGTGCAAGGTCTCATGAAAGGATGTTACAAATGTGCTGCCTCATGAAAGACCCCAAAGTGCAAATAATATTTGTGCTGCATAACCATGTTTCAATAACAAAGCCTTCATTACTACCCTCCCTGTGATCATGCTCATGGTCCTTCCTGTACATGTTCAGACTGTGTGAGAACAAACAAAAACAAATATTACAAACATTTCGCCCTAAAAGGTCAGACGAAAAAAGAAGCCTCCGTCCTACAGGTCATCTGCTGATCGCGAATTAATCTTCAGGCCTCGATTTTATCCCAGCAGCCAATGAAGATGAGCAACCCAAGTCCGATCCTGACTTCAATAGATGCTCATATTGTAGTGGAGCAAAGAAGTTTGTGTTGTAGAGTGAAGCCTCGGACACCGCTCAGGCTCGTTCCGTGGCCACTTGATCTTTGGTTAGTTTTGCCTTGATGGATCTGCACTTCTGCCATCTGGATATGTGTACTAGCCAGCTCTCAAGTCCTCGGGTGAATCACACACCAGCCCCTTGGCTTGGAGCCAGGTCCACGCTTCTTCCGGAGAATAAAATAAAAGAGATGTTTCACCATCAACCACCCTGAGTTTCGCTGGAAATAAGAGTCCATATTTGAGTTCCAGCTCATGTAATCATTGCTTGACCTTTGAGTAAGAGTTCTGGGGGCGTTGCATCTCCTTTGTGAAATCAGGATATGCTGTGATCATTGCATTATCATATTGCCACGAGCCCTTAGTGTGAAACCGCTGTAACAGCAGATCTTAGTCTCAGTAGTTGAGTAGGTGAGCTATAACAGGGAGCGACGGAGAGCCAGGAAGAGCATCCGATTCCGGCATCTGATGAACTAATTAAATTGAAAAGAACTTCAGACCTTGTTGCCGAGTACTGTCTTAGTGAACAATTCTTCAAGTAAGAGTTCCATGAAAAGGCCCTCAGAGCTTTCGGGAAAGGCCAGTTATTGTGTCTGGAGCTTCCTTCTGTGTCTTCTGCCCTATGATGTATTTTGTGGAGGAGGAGGTTGCCAGTCTTCAACTGCTCCTCAATGTCCTGCACCTTAGGTTGCACCTTAGCTAGTGTGGACTCTGTGTTGTTTACTGTCAGTCACTTTACAGTGGTCAAGACATAGCAGATTCACTCCCAGTGAAACAGTGTCAATGTGGTTTCCCAGGTTAAGTTTTAATATCCAAGATGGTCTGCAGCACCTTGTCGAAATGATTGCAATGAGCTTGCAGGGGTACTTTGAGATGCTGTAGGTTATCAACTGTCCTGTCAACAGTTGTAGGAGAAGTCGTCACCTCCTCAGCACTGCTGGACAGTGCTTTGGAGATCCTGAGCTTTCCCATTATGATATCCACTCCTGGCGATCCTAGAGGTGGCCAAGTGGCAACAAGCACAGCGGATGGCCAGCAGTTACATGTTGGACACCCTTCAAAATGGCCCAGGCTATATCAGACAGGCATATCATCTTCTCATGGGAAGGTTGTCGTGGGTGAGGCCAGAAAGGAGACCGAAAGCTTGAGGGAGAGCAGTCAATATCAAAGCCAGTCCAGGTGTACCGGGATCATGAGAAACAATATAACACACTAGCTACTAAATAATGCATGCCTCCAGTCACATTTACAGAGCAGTGGAGTAGTGCTGCCACCAGCAGAATTCATGCATCAAAGTTCACGATTCAATTAGGGCAGGAGTCTCTCTGAGGGAATAAAGCAAAGGTAGGTGTCATAATATGTCATGTGTGTGGCCTTAAGGGTAACAAGAAAGCAGAATGTGCCCCGTGAGCCTTCCTCATATAAAAAGGGCAAAGGAAACACCCAGGGGTCCTCCAATTCTCCCCACTGCAAACACAGCCCATATGTTGTTATGAGTTCCAGTCTGGCGACACCCAGTATTATATGCTTAAATGGTGGGGCGGTACTTCACTTAGTGCATAATCACTGAGGTAAGCAGTGCAATTGCAGCCTATGATGCACTCAGGAGCCAGCATGTATAGTTTGAGATGTGTTCAGCATGGCAGCATAGCCTCTGTGCCGCAGTCAGCAGTCCACACACATGTGGAGTTGTGGCCCCAAAGGAGGTCATTCATTTCAGGCAAGCAGGGCAGTACTCAGTCACTCACTGAGGGTGGTTGTTTTATAAGAGATGCTTCATGGCAATCAGCAGGTGCGCATCTACAAGGGTGAATGGGCTCGGGCCTCTGGCAAACAAACTATGTGCCCGCAGCAGGGCAGCGTCACACAGGTGCCCCCAGTCCCAAAATACCTCAACCACGGCATCCTTGCCAGGTATGAGCTGCACTTTCTGCCACTCTAGTCCCACACCCAAGTGAGTGGAGCCCCTTGGTCACTGCGGCCCAGCGGATCAACAGGCCCACACAGCGCTGGTGCCGGGAGATGTGTGGGAGGCACCGCAGCCATTAGACATGCTTCCCTGTTAGGAGCAAATAGGTGGCCTTGTCAGTTATTAAAAGGAGCCACACTGCTTCCCATGCCAGGTTACTGTCACTCAAAGGGCCGCTCATTCCCATTGAGCAGGCACGGCACACAAGGTGGATCAGGTATCACTGTTGGGGGTGGGGGCTACTCACTGCACTGCATCCCAGAGCATGTGACGATGCTGGCAGCAGCCATTGAGGAGGTGTCCTGCACAAACAGGCCTCTATTCAAGGGCAGAGGCGCTTGCAGCAGGCCTCATTGGGTGCCTTGCAGTAGGTGACCACACTGCTGCATGACCCAGCCAATGTTCAGGTTCCCAGGAGGCAAGTCAATGGTGGAATAGGTGCAAGGCATGAGCAGGGATGGATGGAGTAGGATATTTATTACGGGCCATCTTAGCAACGTACCCTAGTTTTTTCTACTTGATGGTGCCCTTCTCTTATTGTCTTCTTTTGCAAAATATCCCAAAATTAACTGATTTAAATCCACATTCAATCAGCAGTGCAGCCAGCGTGTCGTTGGCACCAGTGCAACGAAAGAAATAGTTCACCTGGCTGCCGTTTGAATGGTATAAATCAAAGAAATTAAGGGTTCCAGGGGCCTCTGGGCCTGGGCGTCACTGCATCTGCTGCACCAATGAAAGCTATGCTCCTACATTCAATTTCCTTAATGAAATCTAAAAGCAGGGGTTTAAGTCTGCAAACAGAAATATGTGAACTAAGGTTGCCACATTACACAGAGAAAAATACAAGGCATTTGTTCACGTTTAAAATTCTGCAAAGGCCTAAACACGTTACTCAAATAGAAAGATATACATTATAATTTTTATTATTTACAACAGGCCAATCAGTGTTTGCTATAGATAAATTATTGAACCAGTCTGACCTTCTATACATTGCTGAGAGCAAAGCTCGGCTCTTCGTGTCACTACCAATGGCAAGATCAATTAAATTAAATCACCCACAAAAGTATTCACGCAAGGCTTATTCTTCTTCTCTCTGACTTCTGGGTGCGTGCCATAAGGAAATAATTCACTGCAGTGCACGGGCCAGCCACAAGACTGTGACCCATGCCCCTGTGATCTTTTAACACTGTTTTTCTCTTCTATTTTTACAAAATCAAACATTGTGGAACAGAGAGATGGACAACTGTGTCACAGTGCAGGGTTTACAATGCAACCTGCACCTATTTTGGAGCAAAAAAGTACCCCTCTGACCTTGGCACCTGGTGCGGTGGCAGCGGTAGCACCACCCTAAAGCCAGCGCTGGAAAGAATCCCTGTCTAAGTCTTTGAATCCATCATACGGGCCACCTGTTAAAATTTTCGGGGTAGCAGGCATTTATACAGTCATTTTGCTGCCACTTCCTGGTGCAAAGAAAAACAGCAAGGTTTTGATCAATCATATCAAAAAGCACTATGTGACAAAATCTGTTCATCACACCCCCCATTGACACTACGGTGCCCCTTGAGTAGATCAACACATCCTCTTCCTACTCCAAATAAACTACCAAAGAAGAGTACAGCCACATTGAAATCTTCAACCCCATTCCAGGGACTGATGAACCTGCTTGCTATGTGTCCAGTTTTACACCTAGTGCCAACTTCAACAAGCACATTTGATGCAGTTGCAATATTGATTGCAATATTGATACTTGATACTTGCGAACTCTGCAACAATGGTTTATTATCAATCACTAACGGAACATACATTAATTGAGATAATACCAGTACAAGAGATTGTGTTGCACAAAAATATCCTCATACAGACTTTGAAAGAAAATATATATTCACTGATCCTGATAAAACAGTGCAATATCCTGTAACTCAGGAATTGCAGCTGCATTCTTCTTCTGATAGAGCACAACAGGTTTATTATGCTGTGACCATCATGGCATATCCTGTGACGGATAGTATTGTTTGGGAAAGACCTCCTTATAAGATCATGGATCTGAAATGAATTATTTAAATTCCTAATGTTTAATAAAATATCGATTGATGGCATTATAATTCCAAGCCCCTTTGCAAATTCATGGGACATAAACGTTGCCAAGCAGGTAATGCTAGTTCTAGTCACATGTGCCTCTTTAAACCCCAATACATTGATAAATCAAACAGCTCCTGAGCAATATATAGTTATGCACAATTGGAACGTTGTATGGCCCCGCCAATAAATAGCCCTAGAAGTTTTCAAAAAATATTTCTTCGTTCTAATAGCGAAGACCGGTCTGACCATAAAGAATCAGAGAAACTCTTATCACCAATCACAGATTTATTTATTCTACCCAGTGCATTGATTCACTTGCAAAACAGGGTCATGCATACTGGAAAGAAAATATAAATTAGACATGGGTAGGGAATCAAGCTTTGGCAGACTAAGGTCATTGATACTCTGTTTAGAGCATCCATGATTCCCAGAGAAATTGTTTTTGAAACAAACCTTTACTGCAAATAACATGCATGCCTGAACTTTGCATCTGTTGGAGATTTAAAAACAGTGTCCATTGCAAAAAATCAATTTGATATATTTCTTAAGCTGGAAATGGAAAAAGAACATTATGAATAGGGTGATTTGAATAAAATGATCCAGAATGGAACATATAATTTAACTGGATTTAACTCAGAGGGAATAATGGCAAAAAGACAATTATGTGTTTATGAACAATAGCCTTTCCAAAGCTGCTGGTCCATTAGCAAAGCAAACAGGTGCGATCCTTGATGTACCATATTCCACTGTGACAGTAACCAAGTATAGTTTTAATAAATTGTGCCAAAGATGGTTAATTCATTCCAGTTTAAGTGTTGTGAAATTACCTCTCTCAAAACCGAGGGGCCTGACTCACAAAGATACACTTTTGTGTAAGTTTACTACTTTTTGGTGTTAACAAACTTTGTTAACAAACTTTGTGCAGAGTTTTAAGGCTCTACAGTCCCTATGGATATGTGTGTGGAGTTTTCTACCCCGACTGCAGCGTCTCCAAGTATGTGACATTAGTATTCCCTGTTCACTCTATTGGTACACCTTGTTTTAAAAAAAATATTTTTATTAGCGTTTTGTCAACAAAAAATCGTTAAACAACTTGCCTCTCAGCTCCCTCCCCCAGCCCCGTCCGTCAGCTCTGTTCCTGGTACACCGTCCCCTCTGGACATTGTCATTCTGGGTCCCCGCCATTCACAGCATGGCTCAGCACGTGTCTCTATGTGTATCAATGATGTTGTTCCTCCTCTGCAGCTGAGTCCTTCGAGGATGCACTCTGTTACTGGGATTCAGTTTCGGTGTCCTTCAAGCGAACAAGCAGGGTCCCACTGCTGTACCCCGCCCACACTCCCGGCCCCTTTCGCCACTTCTTGGTGTAAGGTCTTTCCCTCTGCCTCGGCCCATTTTATTAGTGTGTCCCGCCATCTTGGTACATGGGGGCCTCTGGGGTCCTTCCAGTGCATTGTAATCTCCCTTTTTGCCAAGATCAATGCCAGATCTATGTATTTAGTTGTGATTTTCTTCGGGTGGGGTCTGGGGAAACCCCCCAAAAGTGCCACCACTGGAGTAGGTAGGCCTGAGATTCCTATTCGTCACTGTTGTAATGTTGTGGAAGACCTCTCCCAGTATTGTCTTAATGCCCTACACTTCCATAACATGTGTATCAGATCGGCCTCTCGTTCCGCGCACCGAGGGCATGCGCTGTTTGTATTGTTATACATTGATGCTATCTTTGCAGGGCTGAGGTATGCTCTGTGGTATACATATAAATTAATCAGCTTAAATAGAGCATTCCTGGATACTGTATGAACATGTGTTGTGATTTTTCCCCATTGTAAATCGTCTATTTGTTCCTCAATATCCCCTTGCCAAAGGGTCCTTACTTTTTCTAGGGGGGATAGTGTGTCTCTTTGCAGTGTTTTGTAAAGTGTGGATACCACTTTCTTGTCTCCCCCTATTGTGCAGATGGCATGGCATCCAGCGTGTGTGGGGGGTTCCTTTAATCCTTGTTTCCAGTGTCGCTGTAGAAGTGTTGTGAGTGATCTGTGCATGAGGAACAGCCCTGAAGGACTCCCATAGTGTGTCATCATGTCTTCGTATCTCATCAGTACTCGGTCTTTGAAGAGGTCCCCCACCACAGTGACGCCAAATGTCCCTAGCTTTGTGATCCCCGCAATAGCATTTCCCCCAAGAATCACGGTCAGGCAGGACAAGGAAAGGGTCGGGGAATATGGGAGTGTGGTTCGTGTGCACTGCAGGCTGCATTTCCAACAGCTACTCATGACCTGAAGGTCTAGCGAGCTCATCCCCCAGGCGTGAGGAGTATCCCTGCGAAGGTCGTGGAGGGGCAATCCCCCGGGCGACTCCCGGGTGTCTTCTGGACCGCTGTGAGAAAATAGGGCTGATTGCAGAGGCCCCCTAACTTTTTGCCCCCATTTTCCACTTTATGCTGGTGTTTTCCTGACTCTGATGGTGCCCTGGGAACTGCTAACCATTCCCAGGGCCTGTGCTCTGTGTAAAATCAATATGCAAATTAGGCTAATTATAATTGGCTAAGTTAACCTACCTATAAGTCCCTAGTATATGGTAGGGCATGTAGGTTTAGGGACCACAGCATAGGTAGTGCACCCATAGGTGCACTGCTGAGGTGCCCAGTGTAATTTTAAAGGCAGGCCTGCCTTGCTGGCTGCTTTTAAATTAAAGTTATATGCAAATTCGACTTTGGAATTAAAAGTAGTTCCAAAGTCATAAACTACCTTATTTTTACATACAAGTCACCCCTAAGGTGTGCCCTATGTGCCCCTAGGGCTGGGTGCCATGTAACTATAAGCAGGGACTTTATAAAAATAGTTTTATAAGCCCTGGTGAGGTAAAAACAGCCAAATTCGTTTTTCCCTCATTGTAGTAAATGGCCTTCATAGGCTAGAATGGGGAGACTTTGTTTTAAATTTTAAAGTCTCCTTAAAAGATGCATACCAAGAATTTGGTATCAAATTAATTGTTGTAATAAATCCCACAACTTCCAGTTGTTGGATTTAATATAACTTGTTCAGGTAAAGAGTTTTAGACTTTACCTAAAAAGTTGCCAATTTCAGCCCTGCATTGTTTTTGCTGCTGTGCTCTGATTGGCCAGCCTGTAGCAGCTTAGCCAAGCTGCCTTGATGAGGTGTGAAGTGGCCTGGCTTCACACAAAGGAATGTGCCTGTGGGAGAGAATATCCCCTCAGCAGAAGGTGAGGCAGGAAGGGGGAGGGCTGCCAAACTGGTCTTCAAAGGCAGAGAAGGACATTTGGAACAACCAGCAACACCCCCACATCCTGCAACCCCAGACAACTAGGTGCCCCCTTGATTAGATTAGGAGAGGGCAGGAGAGGTGTGTGTTTATGATTTTTAGCCACACCAGTGGGTGGGCTCAGCCAGATGTAACCTCCAAAAATCAGATTCAGCCATGTTGGATTTTTAGAGAATGTTGCCTTCTGGGATGGATTTTTGCCACACTTCCCAGGAAGTGGTCATCACAGGGGGACGACCCTGTACCTGATTGGAGAACCAGGACCCCCCTGCTTTTCACCCAGGAGCAAGGATAAAACTGGCAGACCTGCACCCACACCTCAGATCCCCACCAGATTTCAACAAGAAAAGAACTAAAGGAGAAGAAGGACTGCCCTGCTGAACCCCTGGCCTGCACCTGGAACCTGCACTCAGAAGGACTGCACCAGCTGCACACTTGGGCTTCACCACAAGAAGGACTTTGCCTGGCTTCAACTGGTTCAAGGAGGGACTCCCTGTTTGCTACAGGTGAAAAATTGCTAACCAGAGACCCCTGCACCAACTCCTGAAGAAAGCGAGCAGCTGACCACTGCCCAGTGGCCAAAAAGGAGTTTGCGCCAGGTGCATTCTGGGAGTTGTAGTCCGCACCCCCCAAGGACCATCTCAGAACTTCTGGACCCTTGGGGTGAGCTGTGGGCCCCAAAAGAACCTTAAAAGAACATCTGGGTGAAGCCCCAGAAGTTTGGAGAAGATTTGAGATTTTTTGTAAAAAAGCTCCATAGAGGGACCGACCCGCCGCGGAAATTCTAGCCGGCTTGCCTCAACCGCGACCCGGCCTGATTTGGTGGTTCGTCCCACTAAAGAAAAATCTCAGAAAAAGAGACTAAGTCCGAAGGTAAAAAGTTGACCGGGACCTCCCAGCCATGGTATCCGAGAAGGGCTCCATGGACGTCGGATCAAGATCCAGGTTTACCCCGGTCGAAGGATTTTCACCTCGAAAAAACGACTAAGTCCGAAGGTAAAAATCTCCAAGGAGGAATCCAGCATTGCGTATCCGGAGAAGGGCTCCAGGAGGTCGGATAGGACTGGCTGGTTCGTCCTGCTGAAGAAAATCTTCAAAATAAAGACTAAGTCAGAAGATAACTTTTTAACCGAGGCCTCCCGCGACCTGTAGCCGAGCAGGGCTCCATCGCGGTCGGCCTGAAAGTTTGACTTTGCCCCGGTCGAGGTGCAACCAGATGACCCGATTGGCGCTTTTTGTTTCTAAGCGCTAGAAAAATAATAATTCTTTAAAAATTCATATCTCCGGTTCCCTTTTATCCGATTTTATTCGTTTTGGTGTCATTTTAAAGATAAAAATATAAACTATTTTTATAAATTGGTTTTGGATTTTTAAACTGTTTCCTGTGTTTTATTTAATTACTGTTTTGTGATATTTGAATGCTTTACACACTGTCTCCTAAGTTAAGCCTTGACGCTCGTTGCCAAGCTACCAAGGGTTGAGCTGGGGTTAATTTACTGAGACCTAACTGGACCTAAGTGGAGGTTAGTGGCTTGTTGCTAGGTGTAGGTACCTACCTGCCCTTACCAATAACCCATTTTCCAACATTTTTGGTGGCAGCGGTGGGATCCTGTAATTGTGTTCAGTATCACGTTACAGTTTTAAGTAAAACAAATTAAAAATCCTTTAAATTGTCTTAGTGCAAAAATTCTTTTTTTTTGTTTTTTTTTTAATTAAATTATTTTTTTAATTTTTAATTTGGATTAATTTCTATTATTGATTTTTTGTAATTTTTCTAAATTATTGTTTCCAATTTTTGCAAAAAGTTTTTGTTGACACAAAACCAGGGAACCATGGAGCTTGATCTGGCTAGCCTACCCACACTGACAGTAGTCCAGCTTAGGGGTTTGTGTACTGAAAGAAGGTTGCCTGCAACCACTGACCTCAGGAAGCAAGTCCTGATCAAATCCCTGACAGCATGGGCTGAGGCCCAAGAGGTAGACCTAGGGGAAGCTCCAGAGGAGGAAGAAACAGGGGAGGGTGCTAGCTCTAACCACTCAGGGGAGGGAGGGCATCTGAGCCTAAGTGAGGATGAGGAAGAAGGGTCCTCAGTACATACAGTCACTAGGGGCAGACCCAAAGCTAGTGGTGGGAAGGGGGTCCTTTCAGGAGGAGAGAACCCATCCATCAGGGAAAGAGAGCTGGAGGCCCAGCTAGCATATATAGCTTTGGAAGCAGACAAGCTGGCCCTAGAAAAGAAAAAGTGGGCAAACAAGGAGAAAAGAGATGGTGGCAGCGATAAAGAAGCTGAGGTGTCCATGGGTGGGGGAGTTTGCCCCAGATTACCCAAGGGGGTGGTTCCTGCTTATGTAGAGGGGGATGATATAGACAAGTGGTTGGAGGCCTTTCAGAGGGCACTCCAAATGAGAAGGGTTAGGCCTCAATACTGGGGTTCCCTTTTGTGGGAGTTGGTTCCCAACTCTGGGAGGGATAGGCTTCTGACCTTAAGCGGGGAGGAGGCAGATTTGTACCCTAGTATGAAGAGGTGCTTAACCAAGAAGTTTGGTCTGACCCCAGAGCAGTATAGAGTGAAGTTCAGGGACACCCAGAAGGTCAGTACCCAGTCTTGGGTTGACTTTGTAGACACCTCACTAAAGGCACTAGAGGGCTGGATTATTGGTAAAAAAGTAAATACTTATGAGGGGTTATACAATCTGATCATGAGAGAGCACATCTTGACCAATTATACCCAAGAAAGGTTACGCCAGCATCTAGTGGACTCTAAGCAGGCCAACCCTAGAGAGCTAGGGGAGGCAGCTGATGAGTGGTTGAGAACCAGGGTGGTTGTCAAGTCCCAGGTGGGAGACTCCAAGAAGGGGGGGTCAGGTCCCCAAAAACCTAAGGAGGGAGGTGGTAAGCCCACCACAGAGACTCCCTCTGTACCCCAGAACCCTAAGAAGGAGGAGAGTAAATCCCACTCCCACTCTGACAAGCAGAGACAGGGAGACCCAGGGTTAAAAAATGTTCTTGGACAGTAGGGCTTGCTTTGACTGTCAGCAGACAGGTCACTTCAGAGGAGATGCAGCCTGTCCAAAGAAGGTGGTTAGCACTGGGCTGTCCAGTGTAGCCATGGAGGAGGACTCCTCAGATGATTAAGTCCTCCTAGCATTGAGCTGGGAGACAGGACCAGATGGTAAGCTGGTGATCCCTGAGGGTGGAAGTAGGCACTTCCACCCCATTCAGGTGAATGGGATCCCTACCACTGGCCTGAGAGACACCTGTGCCAGTCACACTATAGTGAGTGACCGGTTAGTGACCCCAGACATGTATGTCAAAGGAGAGACAAGGAAAGTCAGGATAGCCACAGGGGAGGTCACCACCAAACCTGTAGCCATAGTGCCCCTAGAGAGGGAGGGTATCCTTGACTGGTTTAGGGTGGTAGTCAGTGCTGACCTCCCCCTAGATTGTATCCTGGGCAATGACCTCCCAGAGGTGGGTCTGGTCCCAGATGGGGCGGTCGCCCAGGGCGCCCCCCCAAACCAAAGTCCTGGGGAGTCAGTCCCTACAGTTAGGAGACAGGGGTCCCCAAGAAAAGGAAAGAAGAAAAGGAAGGGTAGGCCACTCTTAAAGAGAGTTCCAGGGAGCCAAAGGCCTTCTGCCCCAGTAGGGGGGGAGCCCAGAGTTGGCACTGGTGAGGCCTCCCCTGACCCCAAGGAAGTCCTGAGTAGTCAGGCAGCTGTCCAGGTGCAGGGTGTTGCCCCTGCACTGACAGAAGGGAGAGTGGAAGGAGGGTGTCTGCCACAGGAGGTGGTAGCCCCCCACTCTAGACAGCAAGAGGGGTGCCAGGACCCCAAAGTTGCCCCTAAAGCAGCTCAGCCACCTGTCAGTGGAGAGCTTAGGGTGTGGTTCTGGGTACTGACAGCTGTCAGTAGCCTCTGCTGGGTGCTAGCCTTCCTGGCAGCACTGTACTTGGCCTGGGAGGCAGACCCCAGGGCCAATAGCAAAGTAGGCCCCCTGACCCTGTTGGTCATGGTGGGCTTGCTCAAGTGTTGGGTGACCTCTTTGGGTAAGCTAGGTGTTGCCCTAGCAAAGTTAGGAGTAGGGGAGGTGGGCACCTCACTACCCAAGTTGGCAGAGAGAGAGGAGGAAGACCCCCCTAGAGAAAAGTTTCAGTTTGAGATGGGTCCTTTCACTGTTGGGATGGCTTCACTACCCAGAGGGAGTGACCATGGCAAGGAGATGTAAGGCAGAGTAGGCCCTGCAAAGGGACAGACAGTTTTCTTCTCTGTCTTCCTCGCCTAACAAGCCAGGAAGACTCTCCCAGGGTTGGGCTGAGTCTCCTGGGCGTGTGGGCTGGGGGGGGGCTTGTGTGAGAAAACAGGGCTGATTGCAGAGGCCCCCTAACTTTTTGCCCCCATTTTCCACTTTATGCTGGTGTTTTCCTGACTCTGATGGCGCCCTGGGTACTGCTAACCAGTCCCAGGGCCTGTGCTCTGTGTAAAATCAATATGCAAATTAGGCTAATTATAATTGGCTAAGTTAACCTACCTATAAGTCCCTAGTATATGGTAGGGCATGTAGGTTTAGGGACCACAGCATAGGTAGTGCACCCATAGGTGCACTGCTGAGGTGCCCAGTGTAATTTTAAAGGTAGGCCTGCCTTGCTGGCTGCTTTTAAATTAAAGTTATATGCAAATTCGACTTTGGAATTAAAAGTAGTTCCAAAGTCTTAAACTACCTTATTTTTACATATAAGTCACCCCTAAGGTGTGCCCTATGTGCCCCTAGGGCTGGGTGCCATGTAACTATAAGCAGGGACTTTATAAAAATAGTTTTATAAGCCCTGGTGAGGTAAAAACAGCCAAATTCGTTTTTCCCTCATTGTAGTAAATGGCCTTCATAGGCTAGAATGGGGAGACTTTGTTTTAAATTTTAAAGTCTCCTTAAAAGATGCATACCAAGAATTTGGTATCAAATTAATTGTTGTAATAAATCCCACAACTTCCAGTTGTTGGATTTAATATAACTTGTTCAGGTAAAGAGTTTTAGACTTTACCTAAAAAGTTGCCAATTTCAGCCCTGCATTGTTTTTGCTGCTGTGCTCTGATTGGCCAGCCTGTAGCAGCTTAGCCAAGCTGCCTTGATGAGGTGTGAAGTGGCCTGGCTTCACACAAAGGAATGTGCCTGTGGGAGAGAATCTCCCCTCAGCAGATGGTGAGGCAGGAAGGGGGAGGGCTGCCAAACTGGTCTTCAAAGGCAGAGAAAGACATTTGGAGCAACCAGCAACACCCCCACATCCTGCCACCCCAGACAACTAGGTGCCCCCTTGATTAGATTAGGAGAGGGCAGGAGAGAGGTGTGTTTATGATTTTTAGCCACACCAGTGGGTGGGCTCAGCCAGATGTAACCTCCAAAAATCAGATTCAGCCATGTTGGATTTTTAGAGAATGTTGCCTTCTGGGATGGATTTTTGCCACACTTCCCAGGAAGTGGTCATCACAGGGGGACGACCCTGTACCTGATTGGAGAACCAGGACCCCCCTGCTTTTCACCCAGGAGCAAGGATAAAACTGGCAGACCTGCACCCACACCTCAGATCCCCACCAGATTTCAACAAGAAAAGAACTAAAGGAGAAGGACTGCCCTGCTGGTCCCCTGGCCTGCACCTGGAACCTGCACTCAGAAGGACTGCACCAGCTGCCCACTTGGGCTTCACCACAAGAAGGACTTTGCCTGGCTTCAACTGGTTCAAGGAGGGACTCCCTGTTTGCTACAGGTGAAAAATTGCTAACCAGAGTCCCCTGCACCAACTCCTGAAGAAAGCGACCAGCTGACCACTGCCCAGTGGCCAAAAAGGAGTTTGCGTCAGGTGCATTCTGGGAGTTGTAGTCCGCACCCCCCCAAGGACCATCTCAGAACTTCTGGACCCTTGGGGTGAGCTGTGGACCCCAAAAGAACCTTAAAAGAACATCTGGGTGAAGCCCCAGAAGTTTGGAGAAGATTTGAGAATTTTTGTAAAAAAGCTCCATAGAGGGACCGACCCGCCGCGGAAATTCCAGCCGGCTTGCCTCAACCGCGACCCGGCCTGATTTGGTGGTTCGTCCCGGTAAAGAAAAATCTCAGAAAAAGAGACTAAGTCCGAAGGTAAAAAGTTGACCGGGACCTCCCAGCCTTCGTATCCGAGAAGGGCTCCATGGATGTCGGATCAAGATCCAGGTTTACCCCGGTCGAAGGATTTTCACCTCGAAAAAACGACTAAGTCCGAAGGTAAAAATCTCCACCGAGGAATCCAGCATCGCGTATCCGGAGAAGTGCTCCAGGAGGTCGGATAGGACTGGCAGGTTCGTCCTGCTGAAGAAAATCTTCAAAATAAAGACTAAGTCAGAAAGTAACTTTTTAACCGAGGCCTCCCGCGACCTGTAGCCGAGCAGGGCTCCATCGCGGTCGGCCTGAAAGTTTGACTTTGCCCCGGTCAAAGTGCAACCAGATGACCCGATTGGCGCTTTTTGTTTCTAAGCGCTAGAAAAATAATAATTCTTTAAAAATTCATATCTCCGGTTCCCTTTTATCCGATTTTATTCGTTTTGGTGTCATTTTAAAGATAAAAATATAAACTATTTTTATAAATTGGTTTTGGATTTTTAAACTGTTTCCTGTGTTTTATTTAATTACTGTTTTGTGATATTTGAATGCTTTACACACTGTCTCCTAAGTTAAGCCTTGACGCTCGTTGCCAAGCTACCAAGGGTTGAGCTGGGGTTAATTTACTGAAACCTAACTGGACCTAAGTGGAGGTTAGTGGCTTGTTGCTAGGTGTAGGTACCTACCTGCCCTTACCAATAACCCATTTTCCAACAACCGCCGCATGCCATTCTTTAGCAAGCCATTGAAGCTGGCCTGCAAGGTAATATAGCTCCATGTCTGGGGCTGCCAACCCCCCTTCCTTTGTAGGTCTTTGGATTTTGTGCAGGGCCAGTCTGTGACGCCCTGCCCCCCAGATAATGCTAGTGAGGATAGAGTTAATTTCTCTGAAGGTTGAGCGGGGGATCAATACGGGCAAGGTCGAGAAGCCATACAACAATCTCGGTTGGGCCACCATCTTTACCAGGGCTACCCGGCCAGCTACCGAGAGAGGCAGTGTCTCCCAGAATTGGGCATCTGCTCTCAATTTCCAAATCGCACTATTTACGTTGCCCTCTAAGAGGTCCCTCAGGTCAGGGCATATCTTGACTCCAAAGTAGCGGAAGGTGATTGAAGACCATCCCAGGCCGCGGTCATTTACAATTTGGGGTGTCTCTTTTTGTAATGGGAAACGGAGGGATTTCTGCCAGTTGATGCAGAGCCCGGACATATCGCCAAACCGCTCCAACAAGGACATGGCTCCTGGTAGGTCCATATTCGGATCCCTCAGGAATATTAGCATATCGTCCACGTAAAGAGCGATCCGGTGCGTGTAATCCCCTATGATTAGTCCCTCATAGTGCTCTCCGGTTCTGGCCATCTGTGCCAGTGGCTCCATTGCAATGGCAAAGAGCAATGGCGATAGCGAACATCCCTGCCTTGTGCCCCTGCCAGTTCTGTACAAACTCAAGATTGTTCGGCCTATGTGAACTCGTGCTGTGGGAGACGAGTATAACAGCTTTGTCCACCTGAGGAACCTCGGGCCCATACCCATCCGCTTCATTACTGTCTCTAGGTAATCCCACCTGAGGCTGTCAAATGTTTTTTTTCGATATCCACCACTATTATTGCTGCTGTGTTGAGGTTTGGGGAGCCTGATTGCATTATTTTAATCAGTCTTCTTATATTAATGGCGGTGTTACGATTTGGGATGAAACCTGTCTGGTCGGGGTGGATCAGTTTGTCCATGTGGGGCAATAGTCTCGTGGCGAGGATGCGACTTAATATTTTGTAGTCCATGTTAAAGCATGGATAGGGGTGATATGAACATACATCTGTGGGCGGGCGACTCTGTTTAGACAGTGGAACCTAGCTCGTGGACTGGGGTAGGCTTCTGGTCTCAAGCGCTTCTTTATAGAGATCGCTCAGCCGCGGTGCCAGGAGGTCTATGTATGCGTTGTAAAATTCCGCGGGCAGTCCATCCGCCCGGGGTACCTTCCCTCTGGCCATTGCCTCCACCGCCCTAGTTACCTCCCGAGGGGTTATCACTTCTCCCAGTGTTTGTTGGTCATCCCTTCCAAGGGTCTGGGGTCGGATACTTTCCAGGCATAGCAGCTGTCCGAGCTCCAGGGGCGCTGCTTGGGGGGTGTAGAGCACCGAGTAGTATTCGGTAAAGCTAGTGTTAATCTCACCTTGTCTATATATTCTCCTTCCCGCCGAGTCCACTATCTCCATTATCAGCGACTGCTGTCTCAGTGAAGCCGCAAGCCAGGCCAGTAATGCCCCTGCCCTGTCTCCTTCTGCATGCTGCCTGGCAAGGAATTTCTTATAGTCAAAGCATCTAAGTTTTTCAAGACCTACTGCTATTTTATTCTTAGTCTCGGATATAATAAGGGCAAGTTCTGGGTTATCTGGTCTTTTACGTTCCAGGGTTCTCAGTTCCATCTCATGTTTATCAATTTCTCCCTCTAGGGACTTCCTGACCCCATTATTCGAGATAAACACTGGCCCCCTGATAGTCACTTTAAACGCTTCCCACTCTTGAGCTCGGGAGGATGCTGTGCCCTGATAATGTGTAAACTATTTTTTTATTGTGTCTCTAATGGTTTGCCAGAAGGCACTACCTTCTAGTGATTCCACATTGAGTCGCCAGTACAGTATATGGGGACGTTCTCTCCTCCAGTCCAGTGTAAGCAGTAGCGGGTTGTGGTTAGATATTGTGCGGCAGAGATACTCTGCACTTTGTACTGTGCAATTCATGTCAGGTGATGTCAGGAAAACGTCCAGTCAGACGTGTAGATCATGCATGGGCGAGTAGAAAGAGTAGTCCCTCTCTTGAGGAGGGAGGTGCCTCCATGAGTCTATCAAACCCCAGTCCCTTTGCCAGTCAGTGAAGCTCGCTGCTGTCCTAAGTACAGGGGAGCGCTCAAGAGGTGGGTGGGATCTATCTAACTTGGTGTTTGCTATACAGTTAAAGTCGCCCCCCACCATTGTTGCCTGGGTATGGTGTGGACCCCATTTGTGTGAGATTGTGTTTAGGAAGGTGTTCTGGTCTTGGTTAGGGGCATAAATACCTCCGAGTGTGACGTCCCGTCCCCCCAATCGACCTGTCTAGGACGTAACATCCATCTTTGTCTATAAGCACTTGCGTTTTTTGGAACGGGACCCCTGGTCCCACCCATATCAGGCCCCCGTGCATATGCTGAATATTCTGTGGCGTATATCTGACCTCTCCATCTTTTCGATAGCGCTGAGACCTCCTTTCCTATGAGGTGTGTTTCTTGTAAAATTGCTATGTGTATTCCTCGTCTTTTGAGCTGGTTGTAGACTTTATAACACTTATTCATACTATTCAATCCCCTGACATTCCAGGTGAGAAATGTGTAGTCCAATGCTCTATCCATGGTCTGTGTGTGTGTGTGATGCGTAGGTGTTGTCACCCTCAGCTACCCTTTTCCTGCATGACAATGACCATGGGTCCGGCTGGGTGGACATATGACCTGGAGCTTAATCCCCTGTTTTATACCTATTAACTACTAACATAACGGTACTCTTAATGTCCAAACTCCCTCTCCCAGGACCGGTATTTTAACTTTCCCCGTCCAAACCTTCCCCAACTCGGTAAACATTGTGTGTGGGGGTTGAGGCAAGATCTGTGTGCTTAACCCGTAAGCCCCCTCCCATACCTAGTTCGTTTGAGTTTGTGCCTTTCTCCCGAGCTCCCCAGTGATACTTGCGGTTGCAGTGTGGTGGTGAAACTTCAGGGCCGTACCGTCTATTATTTAGTTTCAATGTGTGTGGGCTTTGGCAGGACCCGGCAAGTTCTGCAGTTGCATTGCGGCCCAGGGCTCCAGCCATATTTTTCCTTTGAGTCACGCCACTTTATTTGTTTCTTCTGGGCGTGTGATAAATACAACTGTCCTTCAAATGATCTTGTCGGATGTCCCCGGGTGATTCTTGGTAGGTTGTCTGTTGTGTCCTGTGATGAGCGTGAGGCATTGCCTGACAATGATTCCCAGTCTGATTGAGTCTCAGATGGGTGCGGGGAGGAGGACCCCCCCTGTCTCGGGATGCTACGGCTTTCACCGCCTCTTGCCTCTATTGTAGTGCCTGGTGGCGTGACGGAGCTGCGGCAGTCAGGCGTCTCCCCTTCTTCCTGCTATGTTCCTTGTATAAGCCGGCAGCTCCGGCCCGGTTTTCTCTTTCCGTTGTCCCCAGTGAATCCATCCATTCTTATGCTTGTTGCGGTGACGTGAAGAAGAGCGTGTCATTGTTTGTGATGATCTTTAGTTTGGCCGGGAACAGCATGGTATATCGGATAGCTCGCTCTCTAAGTCGTCGCTTGTCCTCCATAAATGTGGCTCTTTGTTTCTCGGTGTCCCTAGTGAAGCCCGGGAAGACCATTATCCACTGGTCGCCCATCATAATCTCCCCTTTTTTCCTAGTTTGTGAAAGTATGAAGTCTCTGTCTTTGAAATGTAACAGCTTTGCAATTATCTGGTGCGGTCTGGCCCGGGGGGGGGGAGATCTTGTCGGCACTCTGTGAGCTCGTTCTATTGCGAAGTATGGCGACAGGCCCTCTGGGGCCACTTCTCTGCATATCCACTGCTCCAATATGTTTCCAAATCTGGTGCCTCTTGTTCTGCTTTCTCAGGGAAACCCACCAGGCGTAAATTACTTCTCCGTGCCCTATTTTCGGCGTCTTCTAGTGTTTTAATTCGTGACGTCAGTGAAGTTATTGTTTTGGTGATCTTCAGGCATTCTGAGGTGAGTTGCTCTAATGACTTTTTGTTGGTAACCACTCTATCAGTTGACGTCTATGGTCATCTCTGAGGAGCGTCAGATCCACAGATAACGAGTATATTTTGAGTTCTAGCACTTCTCTGGATGCTTGTATAGCCTGTAGCAAGGTGTCCAGCATGGTTCCCTTCCCAGATTCGCCAGTTCCACCCTCTCTCTGGGAGCCACTCTCCTCCCCTTGGCTGTCACGCTTTTTGGGTTTACCCATTTTGGGCAGCTTGCTCCCTTTCCCCGGGCTAAGGCCCACCCTGTTTATGCCCTGACTGCCCTACCGGGGTACTTCTCCTCGATGTTTCTAGTCAGGATCTGTTCTATATTGTTTCTGGGCTTGACTGTTTAATCTATTATCACTGCGGCCCCGTGTAGTGCCAGTCTATGTGTAGGAGTCTGCCGGGATCTCCTCAATGTCCAGCTGTCGTATGGGTGCGGCTGGGCCGCACACGCGGACCCAGCTTTGTATTTTGGGGTCTGATCTCTAGGCCCCATGTCCAGTCTCCTCGTCGGTGAGCCCAGTAAGCGCCCCGCTCCCGTGGGCCCCCTGCAGCCCGCTATTGCAGTGTCCTCCTCTCTGGGCCCCAGGGGTGGGGCTGCCGTCTTGCAGTCCTCCCACGGTCGTCACGCCCTCGGGTCCCGGCACCGGCCCCGGGACCAAGGATCCCAGCTGTGCCCCCAGCTCAGGACCGTGCAATCCCTTCTTTCCCCTCCACACGAGGCAAGGGTCAGGGGGATATCTCTGGGGCTCCCCAATCCCGCCATAGGTCCGGAACCACGTCATAGGAGCGGCACCCTACATCTACAGCCCCTCTGATCCTCTAGCAGAGCCTTGCGACATAGCCACCGGGTGAGCCCTACTCCTCCGGCTCGCTTCACGGGCTCATCCACTGCGTTTCACCGGCGCCACCATCTTGTCCAGCGGCACCACTTCGCGGCCCGGGCCGATCGCCTGTCCAGGACTGTCCATGCTCCCCGTGGCACGGTTCTATTAATGCTCCAGGGGTTCGACCACACGATTCAGGTCTTACCCAACGTAGGCCGGGGTGACAGGATTATAGTGAGATGGTCGGAGGCCGCCGGGAGCTTCGCTTTACACGTGCTGCTCCATCGGCCTCAGGCCACGCCCCCTCCTATTGGTACACCTTGTTGCCACTGTTTGTTGATCTTTATAATGGTTACTATTCATACTG
Organism: Pleurodeles waltl; assembly: GCF_031143425.1. Taxonomy (NCBI): domain Eukaryota; kingdom Metazoa; phylum Chordata; class Amphibia; order Caudata; family Salamandridae; genus Pleurodeles; species Pleurodeles waltl. Next base: position 729,559,772 of record NC_090440.1, on the reverse strand, counting down.
AGTGCACTAGTATAGGATATCGATTTAAAATAATATATCTTTGAAATATACCCTGACTTCCTAGTGTTCTTGAGTTTTCCATTATGAAAGACGGTTTAAGTTTCACTAATTGTCACTGTGATAGCTCATAGGCCTGATTGCTAACTAAAAGGCATCACATTCCCCTCGTGCTAAGTGGGTTGTATGTTGCTTGCAGTCCAAATGGCTTTATCTCAGGTTGTTACAAGTCCTTAGTGACAGAGGGGTTTAGAAAGCCTATTTCCAGGGGGGGGGGGGGGGGGGTTCTGGAGACTTCATAATATGTGGCAGATGTGTATGATGCATTTACTGATATTTATTTTTTTACTGAAATGGGAGTTAGGTTCTACCCCTAGCTGTTGACCTCTGTATCACAGGTCTGACTGTTGTTGGAATTAGGAATTGTACACAATGTCTATATTTTGAGTTCAGTTAACACTAAGCAGTATATTAATAAAAACACACAAGATTCAACTTTGCTGGTGGTTGTGTCCAGCAGCCAGCCATCTGTAATTTTGCTTGGCACACTGTATTTTGATTTATGTTAATTGGCATCTGCAAACAGAAAATTGTAGAGCAAGGACAGAGAGAAATATTTAATAAAGGTTTCATTCAGGACTTAAATTGCAAGCCACAATTACTGGTGTTGCCATTTCTTGCTTCTCCTAATAAAGACTGCTGCACTATCACTTCTTTATACAAAGCATGCATTAGGAAAATATGAATGTTACAGGATTAAATGCACTCCTGAAATGTAAAATAGTCTCTTGTGCATTGTAAACCATGCACTCATTAGGAAAAGGAATGATAGACCAGAAACCTAAAAGCATGAGGTAAGAGAGAAGATACTCCTTCTGGGTGAGCCAGAACCCACTCAATGTCTTTTTGGAAGCATTGGTGACAGTAGGTCTCACAGGCAGCTGCTCTGTCAAATCCAGACATAGAAAATGTGTTTTCAGTCTCTTTTGATGCACCAATGGCATAGATATCCTCCGTAAGTGTTCCAGAAGAGAATTACATAGATCATGCACTACCTGGTCTTGAAGGGACTGTGGGCAGAAGAAAAGAAACAGAGAGTGAAGGAAATAATTGCCTGTGTAGTGCCAAAGTATAGATCAGCCCTATGAATCCTTACCTGATCTGGAGGAGGTGGAAGGTGGGCCTCTGGCAATGTGGGCAATGAAGCGAGACACATCATCCATGTTGTGCCAGATTTAGGTCAGAAAACACCACAGTCTTTACAGACTCCAAGAGAGTTCATAGGCAACAGTACATGGCTGCAAGGGCTCCTTGGTTGACGATTAGTACGCTTTCTGAATCCCCCCCAGCCATATACTTCTCCAATGGTCTCCTTCTCTCAGAAGTCCAGTCTCAGGACTCTTGAAACCTCTCTGGTAACAGCTAGTAATTCTCAGCTGGTATGATTTCTAAATATGTTACTGTACTCAATTTTATCTTTGTTTGTGAAGTTAAATATGGCAGGGGTCTTGACATGTTTATTTAGGCTAATAACACTGTAGTGACTGACAAGCTCCTTTTACCTGATTACAAATGTAGACTGAATCCAGAAACCCCCTGGAAGAACAGTGTTTATATCTTTGTCTCTACACTCCCCCTGTTTCATGTTTCATGAGGGATTTGCATTTTCCACCATGACTACAAATAGGTTGGTGAAGAATTAAAGGGAAGTAGGTGGATTTGCTTCAGGTATCTCTGGTCTGGAATAAGTACAGAAAAACCTCTTGCACACAGCCTTGCTTTCTTGAAATGTGGGACCCACAAAGGATGACTGTAAGAAATTGGGAAGTTGGTTGAGGGAGGAAAATCCCTATTTGAGCAGCAACCACAATTCTGGTCAGGTTAAAGTCACAAGCAAATAACAAATTAACCTGTGCTCAACCCTCTGGTAGCTTGGTACAGAACAGCCAAGCTTAACTTGGAGTCAATTTCTAAATTACTTATTGAGCAATTCACACAGTATTAAAGTGACACACAATACAAGAAAAATCCCACACCAATTTAGAAAAATAGAGTACATTTTTAGAAATCATTAGAGGTCTAAACAGCAAAAATCCAATCAGTAATAAAAAGATATGCAATGTTAAACATTCAAGTGAAAATACTACTAAAAGACATAAAGTGCCAGTTGTTCTTATCCGGTCATGCCGAACCGGGACAAAGTCAAAAGTTTAGGCCAACTATGTTGGAGCACTGGCCGGTTACAGCATCCAAGTTAAGCCTGCTAAACAAGGGTATCTTAATTCCTGGTGCAGAGTGTTATGAGATGCCATGTCTTGGATGTGTCATGCTGCCGGGGTTATGCAAGGCCCTTGTGTGTAAATGTGTTGCATAGCATCAGTTCTGGGAAGCTGCAAGGTTGTGATGCAAGGTTCTGCATTGTCATTGAGGATGCAGTCAACGAGTGGCTTGCAATGCGAGGTCCTGCGTCGAAGATGGATTGCGCACTGGCTGGTTCTGAAGAAGTTGCGGGACTTGTGATGCAAATACCTGCACCATGGTTGCATCTCACAGTGGTTGTCCTGAGGGGCCTGTGGACTGCGATGCAAAGTTGTGTGTCAGGTATGTATCGCGCAACGATTCTGATGCAGAGTTTTGGGAGGGGATGCGTTGTGCTGTGTCAGTTCTGGGGCCACAGCTAGACTGGCAGAGCACGTTCAGGTCTACTTCCAAGGGTCCAGGATTGGGGTGCCAGCACTTTGGAGGGCTGAACTCGCAGCAGGCAGAGTCCAGGTGCTGGGTTCAAGATTGTTGGATCCTGGCCTGTCCCTGAGGCTCTCATCAGGAGGCCAGCCAACTAGCCTTGGAGTCACTCTTCTGGTCTTGGATTCAAAATACAGGTCCTGTCCTTTTCACTCAGGCAAGAGGGCAGCATATCAGCACAGCAGCACAGCAGGGTAGCAGAGTGGATGTCCTTCTTGCCACAAAGTAGCACAGGAGTCCTTTTTCCGAGTCTTCCAAAGGTCCAGATGTGTACTGAAGAGCTGCGTCTGAGGGTCCATTATTTATACCTGATGCCCAATTTGACATAGGAGAAGTTTCTGGAGGTTTCCACCCCCCTGAAGTGTCAGGCACCCCCTTACTTCCTGCCATGGCTCCAGCTTGTCTGAGGCCAAAAAAGACTTGTGGCAAACCCTTTGTGAGTGTGTTCAGGCAGAGCCTTTGTGATGTGCAAGTGTGGTAGGTGATAGCTCTTCCCCTTGTAAGTCAGAGTGACCCTTCCTGCCAACACCTAGCTTCCCTACTGTCTTATTGCCTGCGGGCAATAGAAAAAGACCAGCTGCCATCTACATCTACACCTACAAACACACACAGATGATGGATGGAATGCAGAACCAATCAAACATTCACCCACAGTCACAGATCTGGGTTTAATCCATCAATTATTTTGCTCACTATGCCACCCCAGTTTGAACCCAGCTATATGCTAATCAGTCTTGACCCTGTTCCCTATGAAAACAGTCCAGCCTGAACTGCCAGGCTAGGTCCTCCCTGGACAGGAAACAAGCATCCTGGGACCGGTTTCAGGGTATCACCCTCATCAGCCAGGCTACATCAAGTTATGTGACCCACAGGGAGGCTGCAGGCACCAAGTGGTTAAAATAGGAAAAGGCCAACTTTTTAAAAGTGGCATTTTCAGAATTGTGACTTTAAATCCGACCTTAAAATTGAAGAGAGCTTTTAATTACAATTGTTTTATTCACCAAACTCAACCTGTTTTCCTTCTCCCAATTGAAAGTTGTCAATAAATGTAATAAGGAAATTCATTGTTAACCTATGGGAGAGGTAGGCCTTGCAGTAATAAACACATTGTATGAGATTATCACTACCAGGGTAGGTAAACTGAAAAACATTTTAAATACGCTGCATCCTGGCATGTGGGATGTTCAGGGCCTTCCCTAGGGGTGACATATTTGTTTAAAAGGAAGGCGTGGGCATGGCTTTTTTGCCAGGTCAAAATAGCAGTTTACATCTGTACATGGGCTGCAATGGCAGGCCTGAGACATGTTTTACAGGGCTATTTAAATGGGTGACCCAATCAGTGCTGCAGGCTCACAATTCTTACCAGGTTACAAGAGCATCCCTTAAACCCATGGGGGACCTGGGTAAGTAACAATCTTATAGCAACTATGGTTCTCATTGGTATCATTCGCCAGGCTAGCTTCCATAACAACTCCTGTATGGAGCTTTGACTCAAAATATGCCATTTCAGTAGCATGTTCAATAGTTTGTTTGAATCTCCTAAAGCTTTGCTCGTATTCCTGTGACCAGTGAAATTAAACATTTTTGTTAGTCACCTCTCTCAATGGAGCACTTACAGTGGCAAAGTCTTGTATGTATCTTGAATAGCAACTGGCCATGTCAAGGAATGAGCGTAACATGAAAACATCTTTTGGGGGACTGGCAGTTGACAACACTTTAATTTATCTGGATCTGGTGTCATGCCACCATCAGAAAAGATATGGACAAAGAAGTTCAGCTTTTTCTGATTGAATTCACATCTCAGCATTCAGTGTTAAACCTGCATCAATAAGTAAACAACACACTTCCCTGAGCACTTTATCATGCTCCTTCTGTGTATCTCCGAAAACTAATATGTCATCGCTGTAGATGAAAGCATTCATTACAGTCTGTATGACACGTCGAAAGATGTCTTAAAAAATTTGGCAGCTGATGACACACCAAAACGTAGCGTCTGATTGAGATTTTGATGGATGAGTTACTCCGTCACAACGGTGATGGATATCCCACCCGCCAAATTATAAATCCTTAGATTTCCTACGTGACAGAGTAACCAATCCACCAAAATATAAATCAGCCCTGTCTCTTTAATTGAAACAGACCAATATATGTAGAAAAGGTTGTAAAGTACCTGCAATTCTCCTCGAGTTCCAACTGATGATATCTTTTATTAAATCAAAGCGAGAGAAGACCTCTGCACCATTCAATTGTGTATTCATGTCAGCAATGTGCGGACCTGGATGTTGTTCTCTTTCAATTGCCTTGTTCGCTTAATGCATATCCACAAAGATGCGTACAGCTTCTTCACTGTCCTTTTAGGTACTACCACTATGGAAGAAACCCATGGAGTTGGACCAGTAGAATGCTCAATAATATCATGTTTAAGTAATGATTCAAGTTCCTTTTCAACAGCTTCTTGTAAAGAAAATGCAATTCTTCTACCTCTTTGAGCACCAGGACGAACATTCTCATTAATATGCAATTGTACTTTCATATTCTTAAGTTTTCCTAAACCATTAAACAACAAAGGGAAATAACTTACTATTTTGTGATGAGAATTTATGTTGTAGTGCACTGAACTCAGTCCCATATATGCAGCTGTGCTGAAACTGATGAAGCAGGCACTTGATGTACCTTGAAGCACATGAATAGGCACTTTCTTCTTCTTGTGCTTCATAGTTGCTACGAATGAACGTTTACTTTTCATATTTATACTTTAGTTTTCAATGGTGTCAGTCGTGGTAATGGAGATAGTTCATTTTATTTCTCTTCAGCCATAATGTTTATTGACACATCACTGGCGATAATGAAAAATATGCCATGAGAATCTGCTCCAGACTAAGAGTTTCTCCCAGAATTTGTTTTCTGAATGAATCTGTCAGGCATACTTCAATAACTCTGAGACGTATTGCTTCCTCATTAAATTAATTGAACTTACAGTGTTTGAGTGCATCTATTCTCTCAACAAATTTGTCTATGGTTTCACCAACTTTTTGTTTTTCTTGACTAAAAATGCACCGTTCGTAATCTACATTCAGCATTGGATTGAATTTGAGAATCAAGCCATATTTAATTTAACAGTATGTAATTTTATCAGCTCATGCCATTTTCTTTATGACTTCTTTCACACCTTCATCAGCAATATTTTTGAGGTATTTGATAATCTTTTTGTTATCTCTTTCTTCTAACACGTCAATGAAATCATCAGATGTGTCTCTATCCAGGGAGTCCATCTTTTGCCAATATTTTGCTTTTTGTCAGTATCAAAAGGTGGAAGTCGGTTCAGGAATGCAGTAGTATTATCACCATTTGTGGGACTTACTGACTTTGATATCGGAGTCCTCTTAGTTCATCTGCTGTCCATCAGGACCGGTTCTTCCATTAATACCATCAGCCAGGCCCTCTGACGTGCTGGCCTCTGGGTCATCTTTAATAACTGCAGGAAATGTGGCCACTTTCTTGTTATCCATTGGAAGAATAGCCTTCTAATGTTCCAACCACCGCTACTGGTATGGATGGCTCTGTAAGCACAACCCTGGTGTGCTTCTCCTTGGACCACTCCTCTCCTCACTGCTGCAGAATGATGACTCTTTCATTGGTTTTGGTAACCAGATGACCTTTCCTTGTACTGAAACTACTGCATTTTCAGATGTTCTTTTGCGCTTTTTAACACCTGGTTGATCTCTGTCTCACAGTGCTTCTGATCGCAACTGTAGTGTGTAATTTGCTGTCACTATTTGCAGCACTTTCAAAACCTGGTTGTATCCACCTTCAGTAGTAGCACTTCACATACTGTATAGGTTTATATTGTGTATCAGCGCTGTATCTCTCTGCATGGCCTTGCTAGTAGGTTCTTGGCCACTGATGCCTAGACTTCCTTAGTGAGGCTTTCTTTAACTTCAAATGCTTCACACCAGCTAGAGGTGTGCTTTGACTCCACAAATGCCAAACGTCAACTCTGCACTTGATGGAGGCACAGGTGGCACGTATGAGCAGTTTGCTTTAACCATGGCAGACTCTCTGGGAGAGCACTGTTGATCTTCGGGTTACATATTCCCTATCTTGTCGCTAGTTGTAGCGCCTTCCCCAGCCTGGGTACACACCAGTCAATATGCTACACATGAAGCTATGTATTACACGTCTGCGTGTAACCCTAGCACGTCTTTATTCATCTGCGTGTAACTGCAAACTCAACTTTTTAAACCTGCATTCACTTCACTACGTTTTAACATTTATGTCACAGCTCTATGGAGCCCTTTAGGAGCTAAAAGTGTTCCTTCATTCTTACTCACATGACACTACACAGGCTGACCCTAGATTTTGAAAAAGGCTGTGAAGAACATTGGGTTCAAGCTGGGTTCAAGTTGGTTGTGCCCGGTAGACTTGGATCTCAATTTGAGGTCTCAACATGTTGTTTTACCAGATTAAACATTTGGCTAAAATCAGATTCTGCCTCATACTTGCCTCCAGAATTCCAGCAGCCACCACATTCCCTACCATACAGCTGGACTGGGTAAACCCTCTATTTTGGACTTGTTAAACAGAAAAACAGAACATGGCTGCACATCTGATTATGTGTACATAAACCCTTCATTTCAATATGCCCCTTGTGTCAGCTTTGCACATGCTCCCAATGTCCTAATACCCTCATTTAGAGTTCAAAAGATTGCTATGGTGATCCATCATTACCATCTCCTTTCAAAAGTTGACCACTTTACGGGTGAATGAACGCATGATACCTTGCTGTAGCATTAAGTGTTGTGCCTGTTCACTCATCGACTTGTAATAAAGTACAGTTGTCCTTATCCTGTTCAGGTTAGAAATGTGATAGCTGGCAGCTTAGCTTGTGAGACACACTGCAGGGGCTGTGCTGCCTGAAACTGTTGACCAGGCTCAGCAGATGCCAGAGTAGGAAACACATTGATAAAAGGGCTAATCCATATTGACTTATTTCATGTTCATTGTTTAAGGATTAGTTAGGCAAAGAATCATATGTTTTTGAATGACCTTTCATTACGGATTAATGGACAAGAAATGAAGTAAATCCAAGAAGGTGGTGTAGGGATTCCGAAAGATATTTTGCTATTTTTGATGGAGTGCCGATGTACGGATCTATTTTGGTTATTGCCAAAGTCTATTTATCTCTGTCATTTCACTCAGTTGCTTGTGCACTCCACTTCAAAGAATCACCCGGGGAGGCTGGCATCTTACAGCCCCCACGTTCAGGGTTGGTGCTTGAAAATATCCTTACAAAGCTCCTCCCACTGCTGAATCTTCTAAAAAAACGATCTTTTTGAGCGAAAAACTGCCAACATCCACAAACAGTACACCACCTCCCTTTTCACTCCTAGGTATGTTTTATTTTCTCTGGGGTCAATTATCAAATGGAACATAAGGTTCTTCCCACAGAAATGCAGCATATTGTGCCATACATTATGCAAAAGACCTTTGAGTGTGCTGAAACAGGCAGCCTTCACCTTGCTGATGGATGAGTGAAACAAAAGTCAGTGCAGTACCTTGGTGCTTCCTTGCTGCCCATATCACATTCAATTTAGTGCCACATACATTATGGTGACAGTGAGTTTGATGTTGAATGAGGGACCATATCACGGCAGTGTGCAATTTCAAATCAGAAGTCTCACTGGCCACTCCTTCCTTAAATTCTGCACCAAAATCAGCCTCTTCAATATCAAAACACACTTTTCAACAAGAAAATTACATATTTTCTTAACAAAAGCATGATTCTGCCTTTGTCAGTTATTTAATTTCCCCACCTCTTTTATGCTTTCAAGTGTGTAAAAATGTCATTAGTTTTATATTCATAAAAAGAAATCTTCTTTGGGCATCAAGTTCAGGTCTGGAGAAAACAAGGACATTTAATTCAAATACAGTGAATACAGATCACTAATTTAATATTTACTTAAAGCTGGAGACAGAAGTGGCTACACATGCCATCAGGAATTTATCATATGGAAAGAAAACACGCTGTTTCTCCATGCAGCACAGCCAAATTTACTTTTAAAGTGGCCTTTTCACTTTTAACGTGGCCTTTTCACTTTTATACCTGCAGGGACAGCTCAATTTATGTGAATATCTGGTTTCCTTCTCTAAAGTACACTTAAAAATAATAAATGCATATTTGAGTTAGTTGTGTGAGATTTGTAGGTTTCTTGGTTTCTAGATTGTTATTCTCCACCTGATTGAGGAAACTATGTAGGAGCATATTGAGGCGGGTGCCCTTAGTTGCACCACAGGCAGGGCTCCACTCCGTCACTGGAGTCGTAGGTGCAGCATTGGGCTGGCATATGTCAACGTCATCAAAAGACACAGGGAAGGCTTCAGAGGCCCTTTAAACTGGCACGCCCCTGGTTCAGATCTATTTGTCCCTTCCAGCAGGCCCAACACAGCTGAGACTGACTCAGATTGCCATCCGTCCCTTTTTTGGTGGGCCCCTGGCAGCAAAATAGTGGTGAATACCAAGAATTTGGACTCTTAGAGTGGACTGACCCGCAGGCGGGATGTTTGTTGTGTGGGTTCTACGCTGGCGGGAGAGGGGACTGACTTGCCAGTGTTCCTGAACTCTCTTGCCTTACCTGCGATGACTGGTTTGAACTTTGGGGGCCATGTTTGTGTTCAGGTACCCTGGCTGAGCTGATACGCTGTGCGGTGCCATGGGATTGGTAGCACTCCTCTGGGATGGAGGAATGGGGAAGGTTGGTAAAAATGTTTGCTTGAAAAATGCCTTCTACTGATTGTGCATGGCTGCCCAGGATGGAACCTGGGGGACGGTGCAAGTTGGGGCCTTCTGCCACAATGCGCACTGTAGGCTTCGCGACAATGAGTTTTCGAGGATTATGTTTGCTTACTAATGTAATCAGGGGCAGCTCCTGTCGGGGCAAAGGGGTGGGCGGGGGACACAAAAGAAAGACGCCAAAATTATAAATTCGCCGCACCACTCTTCTGGCTCCACTCACTGCAGGCACAGGCTCCCAGCCTGCCCTGCAGCCAATCCGAACCCTGCTCTCATGCTGCAGGCAGCATTAGGATTGGCCAGAGTGCCCTGAGTTTGAGTTCCCAGGCAGCCTTGAGAGCCTGTGCCTGCTGTCTGAAACCCAGCAACACAGCTTGGGTTGGAGAGAGCTCAGTGCACATCTGTGTTTGGCTGCCCTGAGACGGGCGGCCAAACACACAGATGCACTGAGGGGAGTGCACACCACTCACCCCTCCCTGCTTGTCGTCCCCCATGGCCCTGCCCCTTGACAAATAAAATTATAATAAACATAGTTTGTTATCATTTTATTTTTCAATTTGCAGCTGCTCCTGCTGCTGGTGGGGGAGGGGGAGGGGCAGTGGCAGTGCTCCTCAGCTCAGCCATAGCAGAGGAGCTGCCGCTAAATGTAATAGCGCTTAATATAATCTTCTGCTTCTGGCTTTGTATTATCTTGGTATTATCGCATAAGTGAATATCTTGTGAAGATTTCTTGTTTTCGTGTTGGATCTTGTACAAGTTTAATGAAGTCTAATGTATTGATGTGAATAAAGGGGTACTGACTCCAGCTTTTGACAACATGGCAGTGTGACATGCTTCCCCCGTCACTGACATGCAATCAGGGCTCGTTCTTAAAGATGTTACTCTTTAACTATCTCTTTGAGATGTATATTGGTCCTCGACTGCAGCCACAGGCGGTAAAACCAATGCTGCATCTTACACATTGGTCAGAGATGTTGTTTTTGGGGATGTAAACAAGCAGATAGTCCTTAAAACTGCGGAACGGAACACAGAAAGTGAAAGAACCCACCTGGAACAGTGAATGTCCTCTCCAAATAGACCGGGATGATTTGGACGGAGACCTTTAAGGAAGGTGCCAGAGAAACCTTTTACCTCTCCCCTACCTGGAGGCTTTGCTTGACATATGAATTGCGTCGTCGTCAATCATTAGTGCAAGCATGCCCCTTGCACTTCAGAAACAGCTCACATGAAATATGGCGCAGAGATATTACCCATTTGTCATCAGATTAGAAACTGACCTCTGTGTGAACCGCAGTTCAGAGGAGATGAACCAGAGCAGCTATGAACTCTTAGCAGTCAGGGCAGCATTCAGTGATACAATCCAGAAATGCATGATATAAATACTGTGCACCCCTTTCCTTTTTTTAAAATGCTAATACATTGTTTCATAAAACTGTTTTTACTTATTAAAAAAGGAAATCTTTGTTATCATTTTTTTTCTTTTGCAAGCTTTTGAACTAGCCATTTAGAAAAATCTAATCAGTCCAGAATCCCAGGTAATGTGGTAATTAGCATGAGGATGGGTGATATAGCTTCAGGGTGCAAGTTTGCCAAGTTACTTCTTACTGAACAAGTTCAGTGTTGCAAGGGAGAGAACTGTTCGTTGTACAAAGTTAGGCCTTTACCAGAATGAAAAAAAGCATTAAGACGAGCACAGAGATCGATGAAAACAAATCATACTTTCAGCCTTGGGCAAGAGTCTTCCTCTCTCTTGCTCCTGACTTCACCGGAAGGAATGTTTATACCGACTCCGCTCACACGAAGAGACCAAACCCACCTTGCCCTTTCCGGTTTTGCCAATGGTTCGGGTTCATTTAGTCCTGCATGCCTCCCTTCCCTTACTGCCTCTGAAATGTGGTCAATATCCCCCTTGATTTTTTTGTGTGATGCACCAACTGCGCCCTGCATCGCAAACACTCTCCAGTGATCCCAGTAGCACAGCTCATTCACATCGCATTACCTTGTGCTGTCTATCACTGTTGCCACGGCAATACTCAGCTGTCGTTGTTCATTCTTACCTTGTTTGATTGCTATAGTTTTGTGCATGTGTAATGCTCCCTCCGCCCCGCAGATGAGCTCCCTTCTGTTGAATCGTGAAATGAAATGCAAAGTAACTGTTAGCAACTGTAGTTAGCAGCCAAAGAAAGTGCCAATTTAGAGGGAGTTGCAGGAGAATCACCTTTCACCTGTACAAGAGGACTCATCATGATGCTGTGGATCGGTACAGCTATATATCGTCACTCTACTTCCTGTTTGTTTAATGAATGCAGTGTTTCAGTGGTGTTAGGGCTGTGCAGGCAAGAGCTGCCTGTAGCATTTAGGTGTTAGTGGTGGAGCATGCATGGGATGTAGGTACCATATCTCAATGGAATTAAATGATATCACGGAAATTATAGTAACATTTTATAAAACATTATTACTACCATTTTCACAGTTTGTACGCGCTGTACTTCGTTTGCCTATTTTAATGATACTCAGAAGAATAAAAGGTTGAGTTGGTCCAGGCAGGACTTGAACTTGTGAATAGCAGGCCACACTCAGATGCCAACAATCTGCATTTAACTTGCTGAGCAGCTTATTTTGTTTGAAGAAGGTACGATTTGATGAGTGTCTCAATGTTATGCAATGGTGGTGCTAGAATTTAAAAATTAGGACTGTCTCTCATGTCACAAAAGTCATCAGGATGTGACAAATTAAAGTTTATGAAACAAAATGAGAGAAAAACTTACCTAGACAGCTGCAGTGACAAGCATATTAAACGTGCAAGTGCTTATATATCAGAATTCAACTTAGGGGCCTTTTGAATTAAATCACATGTTATAAGGATAAATCTGATGCTAAAGTATAATTTAGACTCTAGACTCTAGACTAACAGTGCATGTAGAAATGATATTGAATTTCTTGTGATTAATGAAATGTTAATGAATGAATGTAAAAATATGAGCAATTGAGAAAAATGCAACTTCTGTGTTATATTTAATAAAATGCAACATGTTTTTTCATGTATATGAAATGTATTATTCATACTGATGTAATATTTTTAATGAGAAACTCATACATTTGCATATTATGTGTTTTACTAAAATGTATTAATTAATGCATTAGGCCTGCAGAGCTTGCATTTTGCAGTCACGTAATAGTGTTGAATTATTTATTTTACAACGTGAAGTCTTCTTTCAGATTTTGTTCCCATGAGAAGCAAAGTCCTTTTGGAATAGACCCCATTGTTTAAACATGGAAAGATTAAGGGGCATATTTATACTCCGTTTGCGCCAAATTTGCGTCGTTTTTTTCGACGCAAATTCGGCGCAAAACTAACGCCATATTTATACTTTGGCGTTAGACGCGTCTAGCGCCAAAGTATGAGTAAAGAGCGTAATTTTTTTGTGTGAACGCCTTCCTTGCGTTAATGAGATGCAAGGTAGGCGTTCCCGTCCAAAAAAATGACTGCGACGCAAATGCGTCGTATTTATACTCCCGGGCAAAAATCACGCCCGGGAGTGGTCGGGGCAAAAAAACCCGCATTTGCGCCTCTTTTTAACGCCTGGGTCAGGGCAGGCGTTAAGGGACCTGTGGGCTTAAAATGAGCCCACAGCTGCCCTCCCATGCCCCCAGGGACCCCCCCTGCCACCCTTGCCCACCCCAGGAGGACACCCAAGGATGGAGGGACCCACCCCAGGGACATTCAGGTAAGTTCAGGTAAGTATACATTTGTTTTTTTTTTATATATATTTTTTGGCATAGGGGGGCCTGATTTGTGCCCCCCTACATGCCACAATGCCCAATGACCATGCCCAGGGGACATAAGTCCCCTGGGCATGGCCATTGGGCAAGGGGGCATGACTCCTGTCATGACAGGAGTCATGTAAATGGCGTCTGGGTGTCGTTAAAAATGGCGCAAATCGGGTGGAGGCGATTTTTTTGCGTCAACCTGACTTGCACCATTTTTAAGACGCCCTAACGCCATTTTTCCCTACGCCGGCGCTGCCTGGTGTACGTGGTTTTTTCCACGCACACCAGGCAGCGCCGGTCTGCTTGCGCCGGCTAACGCCATTCAATAAATACGGCGCCCGCATGGCGCTTCAGAATGGCGTTAGCCGGCGCAAAAATTTTTGATGCTAAACTGCGTTAGCGCAGTTTAGCGTCAAAAAGTATAAATACGGGCCTAATTCCTTTTCTCATGAGAAAAGTATATTGCATGAACATGGACTGAAATTGTATACATTTGTTTCAAACCTACTTGGAGACACAGGGAAAGGAGATGTTCCCATGACAGACGTGGAAATAAATTTTACTGTTTCAATTTGGAGTCATATGACTATCTCTCACTAGATGATATTTATCCAACGTGACATCAACTGATAGCTTAGTCGAATAAAATTGATCTGTGATATTTGACATAATGATAGACTTTCAAACTTTGGTCAGTCTGCAATATTTTCCTGCGAAGGATGAAAAGGTGTCCACAGATCTGGTGGCAGACTGATGGTTATGTCCCAAAAGAGGGAGAGTCATATTTTGTTTAGTATAAAGGAGTTAGTATTGACCCCATCTTATTGCCCAGTCCAAAAATTTCCCACCTTGTAATTCGTCCCATGACCCTTTCCAGAGATAGATGACATTCCAGCTTTGTGCCTACAGGTGACGTGTTGCATGAGTATAAATTGGTTTTTGCTTTTTGATGCTTTTGGCTTGAAGATTGCAGTGAAGTGTGATGTTGTTTAGTGTCTGGCAGAGTCGTCAGAGTCAAAGTGATTATGGCGTTTGTTGTTCAAAAATGTCTGTGGTTGTTATTGTTGACGGGTCTGTCATGGCCTAAGATCCTGGGGTAACGCACAAGTGTAGAAGACACTTGGTTAATTTATTGCCTGCAATGAGGTACATGTCATGAGACGCCATTGACAGTACCAGTAGTTTCCCTTGAATGAGTGTGAGTTGTTGGTTGGTATTTTATTAATCCTAAAGGCCTACGGGGGAATTGTATCAACTGGAGTGAAGAATTGCTGGTCAAGTTTCACTTGTTGTGTAATTGCGAAAGCTACAGTTGAAAGTGTAGCCCATACAGCTTTCAAAGTGTTAGAATTCCTACCTGTAGTGTGCAGACAGGTTGTTGTTTTTTCCTCGCAATATTTTGTATTAGGTGTGAGTGAGCGATTGTGTGATAGACATTTGCCAAGCGATTCCAGCTGCTGAGAGAAGTGAGTGAGACATCATTTTGTTCTGCGCTGGTGTGGGCCAGTTAGTGTGAAGCTGCGCTGGTATTGGTGGACAGTATGACTATAGGAAAGTCTTCCTTTTTGCCCTAGTCACCCCCAAATTGTCTGGAGAGATACTGTTGGTTACTGACTCTTGGACCTGCCCTGGGTACTGCTTACCAATCCCATGGCCAGTGCTGTGTGTAAAGTGGATATGCAAATTAGGCTAATTATAATTGGCAGTATCAACCTACCTATAAGTCCCTAGTATATGGTAGGGCATGTAGGTTTAGGGACTCCAGCATAGGTAGTGCACCCATAGTTGCACTGCTGAGGTGCCCGGTGTCATTTTGAAGGCAGGCCTGCCTTGCTGGCTGCTTTTGAACTGAAGTTATATGCAAATTCAAATTTGGAATTAAAAGTACTTCCAGAGTCTTAAACTGCCTTATTTTTACATATACGTCAACCCAAGGTGTGCCCTATATGCCCCAAGGGTTGGGTGTCATGTAACTATAAGCAGGGGCCTTATAAAAATGTATTATAAGCCCTGGTGAGGGAAAATAGCCAAATTAGGTTTTCGCAAAGTGTAGTGAATGGCCTCCATAGGCTAACATAGGGAGAATGTATTTTAATTAACAAGGTCCCCATAAGAGACAGATACCTTGGGTTTGGTATCAGAGGCATTGTTATAATAAATCCCACAACTTGCCGTTGTTGGATTTAATATAACTAGTTCAGGTAAAGAGTTTTAAAACTCTACCTGAAAGTTGCCAACTTCAGCTCTGTAGTGCCCTTCTTTGTTTGGCCAGCGTCTGGCAACCTGGTCAGGCTGCCTTGATGAGGTGTGAAGTGGCCTAGGCTGAATACAAAAGATGTGCCTGGGGGAGGAGATTTACCTCAGCAGATGGTGAAACAGGATGGGGGGAGAACAGCCAAACTGGTCTTCAAAGGCAGGGAAGCACATTTGGAGCAACTCAGGACCTCCTCCCTTTCCTGCATCCCCAGACAATTAGGTGCCCTCTTGATTAGATTAGGAGAGGGCAGGAGAAGGGTATGTTTAGGATTTTTAGTCACCCCAGTGGGTGGCCTCAGCCAGATCTAACCTCCAAAAATCACTTTCAGCCATGTTGGATTTGTGAAGAATGTTGCTCCTGGGATTGTTTTTTTTTTCCACACTTCCCAGGAAGTGGTCATCAATAGGGGAAGGAGACTGCCTGTGATTGGACAACCAGGCCCCCCTGCTTTCCACCCCAGGTGCAAGTATAAATATGGCAGAGCTGCGCCCACACCTCAGATCCCTATAAGGAAGAACATCAGAAGAAGAAGGACTGCCTTGCTGGACCCCTGACTTGCACCTGGGCACTGCACTCTGAAAGACTGCACCAGCTGCACACTTGGGCTCCACCACAAGAAGGACTTTGCCTGGCTTCAAAAGGTTCAAGAAGGGACTCCCTGAAAAATAGCTAACCAGAGTCCCCGCATCAAATCCTGAAGAAACTGACCAGCTGACCCCTGTCCAGTGGTCATTTTGGAGTTTTAGCCAGGTGCATTCTGGAAGTTTGAGTTGCTCCTTGAGGGTTAGGACTCTGAGCTTCTGGAATCTTGGGGTGAGCTGTGGAATCCTAAAGGGCCATCAAAGACCTTCCGGAAGAAGATCCAGAAGATTAGAGAAGATTGGAAAACTTTTAGTAAAAAGCACCATAAAGGGACCAACCCGCCGCCGAGAGTCAAGCCGGCATATGTCGATCGTGACCAGGCCTGACTTGCAGGTTCATCCAGCTGAAAAGCTCCGGAACCCCAGACTTCCAGGATTTCACCTGGGGCTCTTGGAAAGGCAGTTTGATGACGTAGACTAAAAATTAGCATGCTGTTGAGGGTTGTCTGACGTCGGAGAGAAAAAGCTCCCAAAAAAGTGGCTAAGTCTGAAGATAAAAAGTTGACCGGGTCTTCTCACGCAGCATATCCGAGGAGGACTCCAGAAACCTAAGATCAAGATTCAGCTTTGGCCCGGATGAAGGATTTTCATCTTGAAAAATTGTCTAAGTCCGAGTGTAGGAATCTTCACTGAGGTCTCCTGTGACGTGTTCCTGAAGAGGACTCCAGGGAGGTCGGATCAGATTTCTTACTTCATCCCGCCGAAGAAAATCTTCAGGAAAACGACTAAGTCCGAAGGTAAACTTTTGACCAAGGCCTCCCGCTTGCTTTATCTGAGCAGGGCTTCACCACGGTCGGCCTGAAACTTTGACTTTGCCCCGGTCGAGGTGCGACTACATGACTAGATTGATGCTTTTTGTTTCTATGCACTAGAAAACATTAATTCTTTCAAAATTAATTTCTCTGGTTCCCCTTATACGATTTTATTGGTTTTGGTGTCAAATTAAAGATAAAAACATTTTCTATTCTTATCAATTGGTTTTGGATTTTTAAACTGTTTCCTATGTTTTACTTAATTACTGTTTTGTGATACTTGAATACTTTACACACTTTGGCCCCCATTTAGACTTCGGCTGCCTTTTTGCCAGATCGCCGAAGCCAAACCTGCCAGCAGGCCACCAGTGCTGATGGTCTGCAGACTGCCATATCATGAGTGATGGCCATCTTCCATGTTACTGGTAGAAAGTCACCAGCACTCGTGCTGTCGATCGGCGGTGCAGGTGCGTGTCCCTCTCCGGCACCGCCACGCCAGCAGGACTCTGCCTGCCGTATTACAAGCCGTAATATGGCTTGGTGGAGTCCTGCTGGCGTGGTGGTGGTGGCGGCGGCGAGGGAAGACCGCCGGGTCCCATCCCGTCCCACACACAGACGTTCCCATCGACTGAGGAGGTAAGTGGGCGTCCGAAGTGGGGGGTAAGGGGTCTGTGTGTTTGGGTGCATGTGTGCATGTTTGCGGAGGGGGGGGTGCTGAATGCATGCATGTATGTGACTGAATGTGCGTGTATGTGCACATGATGGGGGTGTCTGCATGTCTATGAGTGAGTCGGGGTGTCTGTGTGGTTGAATGTGAGTGAGTGGGGGTGTCTGAGTGTATGTATGCGTATGCTGAATGGGTGTGTATGTGAATGCATGCATGAGTGAAGGGGTGTGGGGGTGGACGGGTGGGGGAATGTGTGCAGACGTGTGTATGTGTGTGCTGGCAACAGGAATGAAGATTCCTGTCACCGGGTGCATGACTGCCAAGGTTTTCGTGGTGGGGTGACCACCACGGAAAGCCTGGCGATTTGCAGCCCCGAAATCCGGATGGCAGGCTGAGGCCTGCCGCCAGGTTGGAGGTGCTCCCTGCCAGCCGTGGCTGTGCAACTGCACCGCCAGGCCTGGTGAGGTTGTGGAGGCTTGGCGTCTGCCCAGCCTCACAACTCTTAAAGTGGCGGTCCTTACCACCGGCTCCGTGGCAGTAGGACCGCCACGAGGACTGCCATGGCGAAGCTGGCGGTCTCATGACCGCCAGCCTCGTAATGAGGGCCTTTGTCTATTAAATTAAGCCTTGTCGCTCGTTGCCAAGCTACCAAGGGTTGAGCTGGGGTTAATTTATTGAGACGTAACTGAACCTAGTGGGGGTTAGTAGCCTGTTGCTTAGTGTAGATACTTACCTGCCCTTACCAATAATCCACTTTCCAACATGTAGTTTTAGTTGCATTAACAGTAGAGAATTGCAGAATTGTTTGACATACCACTGATTGCAAAGTTATGATCTTGTAATAATCCGTAATCCTGATGTCTTTATCAATAGCTCCTTAGTTGTTTTAAATAGATTCTAGTGATAGTAAAATGTTATAAAAATTATATTTTCCTGGGAACACCCTAAAACTGTTTATTCAAAAAGGTTAAAAAAATCGGTAAACCCATCCAACTATTTAAAACAGTGTCACACCCTTAATAGTCAAAAGTTTAGGTGTTTTATATCTCTCTGAAGTCTGAGTTGAAGTTGGGTTCTTTTCATTGGGCTATTTATGTGGGTGTTCATCTACGATGAGTCTGTGCATTTTCTGGATTTCAACAGTGACTGGGGTGCTGAAGAAAATGGGTTTTATTTGTAGATAGGATTTTGCAGTATTAGGGTGCAATGAGGAGGAATTCTGTTTTATCAGGTTGAGTTTCAACAGATGGGAGTTGATCCTTGAGTCAATCTTGCTGAGGGGATGGTAAAAATTAACAAAATTCTTAGCATAATAAATTTTAGGTAAAGTTGTGTGTGTAGTCTGCATAGAAATGATAGGTGATATTTGATTAACCTAAGACACAAGATAAGGGTTCCATGCATATATTGAATAGGGTGAGAGATAGAACTTAGCCTTGAGAGGCGTCTTGGAGTAGGTCTAATGGGCCACAGGAAATGTTTTACAACTTAATTACGTTGTCACAGTTTCCACAAATGATGTGAACCAAATAAGGACTACACTACTTATGCCCATCCATTCTTCCTGACTCTTTACTGGGGAGTGTTAGTTCCCTCAGCTGCTTTTGACACAGTGAACCAAGGGGACGAGCACACAATATTCGCCTTTGTCTATCATTAGCAGGATGTCATTGATGATTTTCAGGATGATGATGTGGCATGATCTGAAACTAGATTTAAGTTCATCTTGTAGCTTGTTTTCTTCTATGTTGAGTTTGAGTTGCAAGTCAACACCGCTTTCCACTTTGCAAGCAACATAACATTAGTTGAAGAGCAGAAGCTCTTTGGGTCTTTGTGATCTGCTCCCTGTTGTTTAGGAATGGAGTAACGTGACCACTTTGCGTGGGTTAGGGATGATTCCTTGCATCAATGAGGAGTTTGTGATGCTAAACGGGGTGACAGCTATAGAATGTTCAATTTTGTTTTAAAATGAGTCTCGAAACAGGCTCCCAGTAGTGGGAAGACAGCCTTGTCATAGGGATGATCTCAACTCAACTTGGGAAGATCAATTTTGGCTGTAATTATTTGAGGATTTGAAAGGACACTTCTTCTGAATTGGATTACTTTAAATGACGTCCAGGACTAGCTTTATATTTTTGATCTTAACCAAGAAACTGGAAATCTCCTTGCACTTATATTTTATAGGTGGTTGACAGCAAGGGGACCACAGTCTTGAACTATTCTTTCTGTTGTCCAACAGTTTTTAGGACACATTTTGACAGGGTCTTGTGCACCCCTTGTAAACCAGGGTTTCATATCTAAGATGTGTTGTGTATATTTTTACATTGCTATTTGAAGTGTGGCGAGGGTTCTAAGTGATAGATTTTGCTGCCAATTTTGTTCAGTGTTTGACGTTTCTCCTTTCTTCATTTAGTTCCTTTAAGAACCAGGCCACTGAGATTCAGAGATCTAGGTGCTAGAAAGTCTTCAATTTTTGCAGTCTATTTGACATAGTGATTTGTAAGAATATCCACATCGATAGAAATGGGGAAGTTGTGAAATTCATGATTCAATTTGGCTACGAGATTTTCATGGTCTAGATTTCTATGGTCTCTTTTACAGGTATTTGAGCTTTTGGGTTGTCCATTCAGTAGATCGAGAAAAAGATCATAAGCGATTGGACCAATCAATTGGGAGTAGGTGCTGATTTAAGTTTAATTTTTTTCACAATGACGTGGTCAAGATTGTCTCCTTTTGAGTGAGTCACTTCTGAACACAGTTGCCAGAGATAGTTATAATCAAAATGGGAGAAGTGGAGAGATATTGCAGTCATTTAGGTCACTCCAGTGAAGATTAAAGTGTCCAAGGAAAAAGTTGTTGAAAACATTGATTTAATTTTCAGTGAGTAACTGATCAGCAAAGATTGAATTATCTGCTGGACATGGTACAAGAAATAGAGTTTAAGCGGAATACAGTTAGTTGACTTGATCTCCACTGAGAGACATTCAAAAGATGGTTGATAATCCTTAATGAGCGGTATGTAACTGATACTGTACTTACAAAGGATTGCCACTGCCCTGCTATTCTATTTATTTTGCAAAAGTGTTGTAGTGTTTACAAAAATTTGCAACATGTGCAAATTTATTGAGAACATTATTTCTCGTAATTAGTGTTTTTAATGAAGCATGGAGTTGTAACCGATGAATTAATGATGTTGCACTTGAAACAAGTTAGCTAGGTCACAGTAGATAATGAGATAAGTAGTTATGCCACAATTTTGTGCAAGACACCATTATTTTCAATATGGATGTAGTTTTTGGTGTTCTTTTCAATGTGCTCCTTCTCATTTTCTCCCCTCTCAATCAGTGTCCCCCTGCAAGTCATCTCTATCCTTGTCTCTGAGGAGCACCAAGTGAATGCCATCAATTTAATAATTGTATAAAGTTGTTAGAAAGCATGTATTGTGAGTGAAGCTTTTATCGTGTTCTCAAAGTATCATTTTCATTGACCTCTGCTTGAAAGCATTAGGATGTATGTGCACATTCAATGAGCCATGGTTAGAGGGATGTTTCAGTTTGGGATGATCATCTCCAGAGGACACTTCCTGAGAGTAAAGATGGAAGATTTCTCCTACCTTAAGAAATGGGTTAGTGCTTAAATATTAGAAAATCACGTGGCTGTTTCTGATTTGGCAGTGAGACACTAACAATGAACAAGCCATGCTGACTTTGCAGAATCTATTGATAGAAAGTGTGTTTTGTGTACATAAAGTCTTGGGCTTAGCTGTACTGGATAGTTTGTCCTGCTTTCTGGGGATTTTACAGCTTTCTTTAAGACTGCTGTAGCTGGAGACTTCATTTTTCTATGTCTATTTGACTTAGAAACATTATGAGATGTGTCTCTGCTCTTTGAGTTTGACACTTAGAATTATGCTTAGATTCTGCTTAGTTTAGGATTAATGAGTTTTATGATTTAGCACTATTAGTCATTTTGTACTTGGTCCTTTATGGCATTTCATGCATTTTTATCTGTGCAGCATTTTGACAATTCTGTATTAAAATCCACTTTTTGTGGCTTATTGGCCAAGAACTCAGGACCACATGTACAAAGCATTTTGCTTGTCCATTTGCGACTAGAAAAATGCTTTTCGGGAAGTACAAAACCCAACTTTTGATTTGGTAACTTGTTACAGAATCGGAATTCAGGTTTTGAATTTCAGTATTAGGAAGAGGCGTGTTCAGGGCATCTTTTCATAATATTTAATCCGAAATGTATGTATGAATGTTTTGCAACCAAAATGAGGTTGCGAAACATTCGCAAATTACTACCAATTTCAAATTGGTAGTAAGCTATTTACCGTGGGGGGGCCCTTCCCCTTTGTAAATTAATCAGAAAATATTTTTTCAGAGCAGGCAGTGATCCCACAGACCACTGCCTACTCCGAAGAAATGAAAAGAAAATGTTTCATTTTTCTTTTTGAATTTCATCATGTTTTCCTTTGACGGATGCATTTAAAAACTGCGTTATTGAAAAGCTTTCGCAGATATAGTGGTCTTCTGTCCCCAGCAGCCACAATCCCTGTGAGTGCTGGCCATTTCCAGTGGGTTCGTAAATTGCGACCTACCTCAAGAATATTGATGAGGTAGGTCATTTGCAACCCCATTGGGAATCGCAAACAGTGTGCTCAACACTGTTGTACATTTTGTTTTGCGACTCATAATTTGTGATTCTCAATTGGATCGCAAATTGCAAGTCGCAAAACAAAAGGTCATACATCTGGTTCCAAGTCTTTTACACTTTCAACGTTTATTCTGCTAAACTTGTTATTCTGATGAGGAGTGTAGTCTCTAAGCACTAGATCAATAGGCGATGCTGCAGCCAAATTAGTATGGTAAAAATCGGGGTGGTCGAATATTGGGGTTCAAAAAAATTATTGCTGTTCAGCTCCCACAAATGTGCACAATGGAATAATTTTTAGGAACTAATAATTGTAAGGCTGTTTCATTGAGCCAAGTACCTGTTAAAAAAGGATGTCAAGATTTTGTTCCATGATTAGAGATGCTATTTCTAAATTGTGTCCCCTGAATATCTGCAGTGATGCAGGAGGCAATTTAGTGTGAACTGATGTGTAATACGTTTAGCTGAGCTGGTGGTATGACTTAACATCAGATTGTTCTGATTAATACCTTTTTATTATGGTGGCCAGTAGGTTTTCCCCCTCTGAACCCGATGACAGGGACTAGAGCACATCATGAGCATCTCTGCCAGATTTCCTAAGATTGTTGACAAGGAATTCACTGATGCCATTTTCAGAAAGGGGAAAAATAGTTCTCTTAAGGTGAGATTTTCTGTTGCTCCGGGAGATAGACTTGGGGGGCAGGAGAGTTGTGAGGGGTGAAAGGTTTGCATATGAGTGTGTTGGAGGTGATCTTGAAGTAGTGACTATCTTTAGTGTTTCCCTGAGTTCCTTGGTCATTTATTCAATTATGGTAGCAAGATTATCAATTTTATTTCACCATCAATGGGGGATTTTCTTCTGGTAGGACAGAATTTTAAAAGAGATTTCCATGGGGGAGAAAGGTGTAAGAAGTATCAATGGGCAGAGTTTTGGAAGAGGGAGACTGGAGAGGAGTGATTGGGAACAGTCACCATGGATATGAGTGCTCAGAAATTGTGAGGGATTGGCAGCTGGAGATACCCTTGGTGAGGAGTAGATGTTGCTGCCTGCTCTCCTGTAATAAACATCCATAACTTACCTGAGACTCCTGTCATTTGGGAGAAAACACTACAAATCTGGCAACGAGATATCAATGGTGCTTAGCTACGTTGGAGGAACGTCTCCTAACAGGAATTGGGTTATGACATCCCTGGTTGACCTAGCTAATGTTGAAGTTCAGTCTAATTACTAGCTGCCATATCTGAAGGAGGCGCTGTGTGCTTTGCTTGTGAATCCATACCTTTGCTCATCCCTGCTACTACAGTGATGCACACACCTCTTGTTGTCAGCTTTTCAGAAACCACACTCTGAGTTAGTAGCGCGCCCACAGTACTATGGAGATGTACACACTTTGGATTAAAGTGTACTAAAGTTTAACAGTACACACTGTGACATGGCCCTACAGCGCCTTAGCGCACTAGTGTTTGTGTTGCTCTTTTACGTGGGTTTATCCTAGATATCCTTGCGTGCCCTAACCTTCACGGTGACGTGCACACCTCACCAGAAAACTAGAGTGTACACATTCTGGTTTCATAATGCTGCATTTCAACTTAATGGTGATGCACACACATTAGCCCTTAAAGTTTTATTATTATACATTATTATACTTTGCTCATTCTGCATTCGCAGTGATGCGCAAAGCAAATTGGCACCAAATTAGCGTGCAGATGCATTTAGTATTACTTTGTGCAGATCAACGATGATACACACATCTTAATTTACTTATTCTAGGTATTTGAATTTGTATGAACATTTATTGAGGATTTTATTCATTGTCCTATACATTCCGTTGGGGGTTATTGTGTACAGGTGCATCACAACCTGTTGCTCAGCGGCTACTGCATGATATGTTTAATTATGGCACTAGTAACTCAACATAGGCCTGCTCAACATAAAGTAATGCAGTAGATATATATTCCGGTGTGAGTAATATGTATTTACTATTCAAATTGGTGTTTTATAGTCCTTGTTATTTTTGAATAGTACAAATTAACTATATGTGCCCATACCTTCTTGCGCATTCAACCCTTACCATTTTTACCACTACCTGGTGAACCCCAAATGAAATGGCCAGAGTACTGTATGAACTACATGTCAGCAATAGAAAAGGAAGGTTCAGAAGAATTGCTTCGTTCAAGAAAAAAAAATCTTACTTCACAGTTTAGAACCGGAAGGCCTAAGAGTATATGGCCACATGGAGAAGAAAGTAAGATCTACAGCTGATGGTGATGTATTCAAACATTTGCTGGTAGATTTTAATTATTACTAGCAGCTCACAGTTAGTGCGGCTTTTGACCATTTCATTTTTTTCAAAGGAAACAATAGGATCATGAACCTATTGAAGACTATGGGTCATATTTATACTCTGTTTGCGCCGGATATGCGTAATTTTTTTTAACTCAAATTCGGCACAAGGATGCGTGAAACCACCTTGCATCAATGACATGCAAGGTAGGCGTTCCCGTCCCAAAAAATTACTCAAACACCCTAGCGCCATATTTATCCACCCAGGCAAAAATGATAAACCTGTGGGATGCGAAAATGACGCAAAGCCTGATTTGCGTCAGATTTTAACACCTGGGTCAGGGCAGGCATTAAAATGGGGCAAACACACCACTAAGGGGGTTATTCTAACTTTGGAGGAGGTGTTAATCCGTCCCAAAAGTGACGGATTTACCACCAGCCGTATTACGAGTCCATTATATCCTATGGAACTCGTAATACGGCTGGTGGTATATCCGTCACTTTACCGTCACTTTTGGGACGGATTAACACTCCTCCAAAGTTAGAATAACCCCCTAAGTGAGGAAAACACACACAAGCAATATTGTTGCTCAAGAAGGACAACATGGAGGTGCTACTCATGCAGCATGCCAGACGACGCAGAGCAGAGGACCACTAACAGCAGCAGCAGCCACCACCCCAACGTGGACCCCAAAGGCAACTCAGAAGGCAGGAGAGGGTCTTCAGGCCGGGGACTACACTGCAGGGCCTCAGGGAACAGAATATCATACGGTGCTACAGACTCAGCTGGCAAGCCATACAGCACCTGCTGTGCTAAATTGAGCAACAGATAACAGCCAGCCTGCAGACACCACACAATATTCCACCAGTGACCAAGCTGCTAGCTGTCCTGCACATGTTGGCAAGTGGCTCATTCCAAACAACGGGTGCATTGGTTGCTTGAGTATCACAGCCCTCATTCTCTGCCTTCCTTCCCAAAGTCCTTGATGCCATCATCTCCCTCACACCCAGCCACATCAGCTTCCCCAACACACAGCAGAAGCAGCAGGAGACCAAATAGGGGTTTTACCAAATACATGGCTTCCCGCATGTGCTTGGTGCTATTGACTGCACCCATGTCCGGATTGTACAACCTGCTGCAACAGAGCATCTATACCGGAACAGAAAGCACACCCACTCCATAAATGTGCAGGCCATAGTTGACCACCAGGGATTGTTTACCAACATCTTGGACAAGTATCCTGGGAGTGTACATGATTCCTTTATCTTCCGCCATAGCACCATCAATCTGCACTTCCAGGACGGACGATATGGCAATGTCCTTCTTGTTGGTAAGTCCATAAACCTAGCAATATACACACACTGCAGCAACCCTATAGGACACAATACATACACCACTATATTTACAAGTGGGCAGGAAGACACTGAGGTGTGACACAGGTAGTTTGTTATACACCCTGACACAATGGGATACACATCTATGGACAAATGATGGCTGCCAATAACAATAGATGCATCTTTGAGTTACAAGGGACCAATGTCAAAGCACACAGTGACAATGTCATGGCCTGCCCTGGAAGTACAATTTGGAAGATGAACCGTATACTATTACATTAGGCCACATAGTCAATCTCACACCCGCCCAAGCAATACGTACTGTGGAAGGCGTATGCAATGTGTGTTGCTGCAGGTGAAATACCATGAGACACACAGCATAATGATGCTGACTCACATACAGGTGACATGGAAATACCGAGGCAGGCCCAACATCACACATCACTCCTGGGATGATGTTGCCAGGTAGCAATAAGGAAGTGAACTGTGCTATGAACACATATTGCCACTAATGCAAACTGCACACTGCTGCACACACTGAAAGAGACAATTGTCCATCCAAATAACAGATGTACATGGAGATGGCCCTTCCTGCACAGATACGTCCACCTCCGCAAGGCAGTTAGCCAGGTTACCTGGAGCAAGTTAGGAAGTGTAGGTGGACGGTTGCAAATGAGCCACTGGCAGAGGGAACCACAAACGTCTACATAGAACCAAGTCACACATGGGACAATTGTGCATTGTCAATACTGAACTCTGTGCTGCCAACTTAGGGAGATGTGTTGGGCATTGTCACCAAGCCTAATCAAAGGGCCTCACCTCTGGATTTCATCAGCAAAGACATTTGTCTAAGTGGATGTGATGTCCAGGCCATGTAGTGCAACCATGTTACCACCACACCGGAATCTATTGTGTGTGTGGAAGTATCATGTCCCCTCCAGTGAAAGCACACTAAAACATGTTGCTGACTACACAGCGCATGGTACATACATACTGAACTGCAGTTTGGAAACTAAACCATAGATATCAGGTCAATGAGCCAAACACAAGTTGTCAAGCCACACAACCCAATGCAGAAAAAACCTCACAGAAGCCCCCCAGGATCTCACACAATGCCACAAACACATATGAGTCACAGACGACCCAAAATATCAACTGCCATGCTACATGACATTCCTGGTGCAAGCAACAACAAAATAATTACTCCTTTTTTCTTTTTCAGCTGATTGGGATTATGGGATCCAGCCATGGATCATGACCCCATTCCCCAACCCAAGCACAGCAGTAGAGCGTGCCTATAATAAGCCACATCGGAAGACACGCACCATTGTTTAACGGACCTCAGGCATCCTGAAATCTAGATTCAGGTGCCTGGACATCACCGGAGGCAGCCTCCTATCTTCCCCAGAAATTGTCTGCAAGATCATATTGACTTGTGCCATCCTGCACAACATTTGTGTTAGCTGGAACATCCCCCTATATGAACCCGAAAAAGAACTGCTCTAGGAGGAGGAGGCGGATGGTGCCAGGGAAAATGAGGGGGAACATCCAAACACAGCTGAAGGAGTGCGTAGCAGACAGCAAATAGTTCAAAACGTTTTTCAACAACAGTCACTCTAAACACATTGTTACGATATGTAATTAAACACCTCATTTTGTCACTCAATCCTGCTCTGGTTACTTATTTCTGCATAACTGTTCTTTAGGAATGTGAGTATTACCTCAGGGAGCATGTTACAAAGACAAATCTGACTACTTCTGATGCAACATCACATGTGATGCGCATGAATGTACAGCAAACATCACACACAGTTTTTTTTTTAAAAACATTTTTTAAATTTCACAAAAGAACGACGGAATCATAGGATCACTGCATATGACAGACATCCACGTTGCCAACATGGTCTACTGTAACACATGACACACAACTATGACATCTTCAATCATAAGGTAAATAAGTGCCTCATACATGAGGCAGTGGATGTGAAATATCAGTGGTAACAGGAATGTATGAACAGACCTCTGACGTTAGTAAGTGTGACATTTGCTATCTCTGTAAGGAGCTTGTGTGACAAGAGATGCATCAATCATGAAAATGAATGGCATGAGTGTCCCAGGTATGACAAGCAATGGTCACAACACATGCCCTGTGCAGTCCATCCCTGGTAATAAGTCCTACCACTGCCATATGTTAAGTCTCACCCTCCCTTCTCTAGGGATCGCTGTAAATGGACTATCTGTACCCTGGGAATCATCATTAACACTTACCCAGACTCCCATTCTGACTCCTGTTTGCTTCCCTTGTTCTATAGCATGCCATATGGAAAACTACACTAGCCTGCATGGACTTCAGGTCCCATTATGCACTGTCTGGTAGTCGGTAAGACCTGTGATCTTCTGTCCATAGATTCCTATAGGAAAAGTCTGGTTGTCCACTTATACTGGATTCTCTCCTCCAGGACTTGTGAGAGACTGAAGCTTCACACACCTGTGAGCTCTCTTGTGCAGCCCAGCCACGTGACTCTGCCCTGGCCTTGCTGTTGCCTGGAACTGCTTAGAAGCTACCATTTCCTGAAGCTCCTCGTCGGCATTGGAGTACAATTCATTTGTGTACCAGAGAGCTTGTTGGATTGTGTTACAGTCCTGATTATGCCTGAAACTGCATTCTGTTTCCACAGTGCTGTTCCTGCTTGTTCCAGTCAGACTCTGTGCCCTGTTGTTCAGCCTTGTTCATGTTTGTTTCTGACAGAGCCTGCTTTCTGTTACCCAGAACTGTTCCAGTCTTTGCGTCCACCAGAGCCTGTTCCCTGTGCCTGCATTTAACTCCTAGTTGGTTCCCTTGCCCTCTGTCCCCTCTTGGGGTATCGTGTCTGGTAAGTGTACTATCAGTCCTCAATTGTATAGAATTGTTTAATTTTGTATTAGTACTGGCACATGGTTTCCAGGAACCTAATCCAGCCCCCATCCTTTGTCTAGTTTTGCATGTAGTCATTAGTGCCTAACAGTGGCAGAGTGCTATGGTTGTATTCTAGGATTTGTTACTGTGTCTCCAGCCTGACAAACAAGGGCTAGTCTTGTGTATGTAAGGACAATCCATGTTTGTGCCCTGAGGGTCCAGACACAGACTCACTTCTGCTGCCACCTTACTATGGGGCTTGTGTGGTGACTAGTTGTGAGATTAATCTGCACAGAAGCACTGACATTCCCTGTTGCTGTGGGAATTTCTGAGCCCTACTGTTAGAAATGGGGTATTTGGTTGGCAGTCAGGTTACCCCCTGTCCAAGCAAGGACCCTCACTCTAGTCAGGGTAAAAGAGAATCACCCTCAGCTAACCCCTGCTTACCCCCTTGGTAGCTTGGCATGAGCAGTAGGCTTAACTTCAGAGTGCTAGGTGTAAAGTATTTGTACCAACACACACAGTAACTTAATGAAAACACTACAAAATAACACAACACAGATTTAGAAAAATAGGAAATATTTATCTAAACAAGACCAAAACGACAAAAATCCACAATACACAAGTCAAGTTATCACTGAAAATGCAAAAAGAGTATTGATGTAATTTTAAACACACACTAACACTGTTAGCGTGAAAATGTACCTTGGGTGCGTCAAAAATAACCCCGCTCGGCCGAGTGTGCGTCAAAAAGGGGCTTGGGATGTGTTGATTTTACTCACAAGCGATACCTTGAGCCTTTTCTCCTTTTGTCGGGTTGGGGCGCATCATTTTTTTCTCTCCACAGGAGAGCGATGCGTCGATCCGGTCAGTACTTTTGGGTCTGGGCAGGCCTTGCAACATTTTTCCCGCCCAGTGGTGTTTGCGTCCGAAATCCAGCCGCACGATGATCCGAAAACCACGCAGCGTGGGTTGTTACCTTACCAGCCTCCGTCAGCGATGTTGTGCGTAATTTCTCGAGCCCCGGGCATCGATCTGTGGGTCACGTTGCAGGTGAGTGTCGATTTTCAGCCACGAAGATGGCGGCGCACCGATTTTTCAGCCGCAGATCAGAGTTGTGTCAATCTTTTCCCTGCACAGCGTTCTGTGCGTGGATTTCTTCCTCTTAGGTTGCTAGCGTCTCCTTTCAGGTTCCAAGGAACTGGATGGGCACCACTTGGCAGAGTAGGAGTCTCTCCAGAGATTCCAGGTGCTGACTGAGAGAAGTCTTTGGTGTCCCTGAGACTTCAAACAACAGGAGGCAAGCTTTAAATCAAGCCCTGTCTTTTCCTTCTTAATCTGGCAGAAGCAGCAACTGCAGGATAGCTCCACAAAGCACCGTCACAGGCAGGGCAGCTCTTCTTCCTCAGCTCTTCAGCTCTCCTCCAGGCAGAGGTTCCTCTTGGTTCCTCTTGGTTTCCAGAAGTCTTCTAAAGTCTGAGGTTTTGGGTGACCTTCTTATACCCAGTTTCTCCTTTGAAGTAGGCCTACTTTAAAGCAAAGTCTCTCTTGAATGTGAAATCCTGCCTTGCCCAGGCCAGGCCCCAGACACTCACCAGGGGGTTAGAGACTGCATTGTGTGAGGGCAGGCACAGCCCTTTCAGGTGTGAGTGACCACTCCTCCCCTCCCTCCTAGCACAGATGGCTCATCAGGATATGCAGGCTACACCACAGCTACCTTTGTGTCACTGTCTAGTGCGAGGTGCAACCAGCCCAACTGTCAAACTGACCCAGACAGGGAATCCACAAACAGGCAGAGTCATGGAAATGGTATAAGGCAAGAAAATGCTCACTTTCTAAAAGTGGCATTTGCAAACACACAATCTTAAAATCAACTTTACTAAAAGATGTATTTTTAAACTGTGAGCTCAAAGACCCCAAACTACACATGTCCATCCGCTCCCAAATGGAATCTACACTTTGATCAGATTTAAAGGTAGTCCCCATGTTTACCTATGAGAGGGGACAGGCCTTGCAACAGTGAAAAACTAATTTAGCAATATTTCATTGTCAGGACATATAAAACACATTACTAAATGTCCTACCTTAAACATACACTGCACCCTGCCCTTGGGGCTACCAAGGGCCTACCTTAGGGGTGTCTGACATGTAAGAAAAGGGAAGGTTTAGGCATGGCAAGTGGGTACACTTGCCAAGTCGAATTTACAGTAAAAACTGCACACACAGACACTGCAATGGCTGGTCTGAAACATGATTACAGAGCTACTTATGTGGGTGGCACAACCACTGTTGCAGGCCCACTAGTAGCATTTGATTTACAGGCCCTGGGCATCTCTAGTGCACTGTACTTGGGACTTACTAGTAACTCAAATATGCCAATCCTGGATAAGCCAATTACATACACATTTTGTAAAGGAGCACTTGCACTTTAGCACTGGAAAGCAGTGGTAAAGTGCCCAGAGTAACAAAAACAGCAAAATCAGAGTCCAGCACACATCAACAACCTGGGAAACAGAGGCAAAAAGTTAAGGGAGACCACGCCAATGATGAAAAGTCTAACCTACCCTGTGTACATATGTAGTGATGAGCCCTGCATGTTTTTCCATTACTGACCCGTTACATATTTTTCCACACTAAGGTTGCTCTGTATTCATTTTTCTGTATTATCTGCCGTACCATAGCTGCCCTATCCCCCTTGCATCCCTTTAGCTGATCTTCTGCTTTAGGACACACCTGCCTTGCAAGATACTCTGTGAACTCAAGGGTGGGCCCAACAGACTCCTGACTAGACCTGCACAAAACCGTAACACCATGGAGCCCAATACTGACACAGGGCACATGCCCACACACTTGAACTGGACACTTTTGTGCAATGCAGCTCTGAAAATATGTGAACACATGCAGCCAGGGCTGCAGGTCCACCACAGCCACAGGAGGAACATAGGTAATTTACATTAGTCATACTGACATGTACATAACAATTTTATGATTGGAAATGAGGCCCATTGTCACAAACACTATACCTGCCAAACATGTACAAATGGCCGAAATATGGGTAGTTTACACACTAGTCACCATGAAGTCATAGCCAACAATTAATGACATGTGAAGGGTAACATATCCGACATAGCCATCATTAGCCATCCTCGATCTTCCCTGTGTATTGTTTGTCGTGGGAAATGTAATGTCCCCAAAGTCAAAGAACTACACACATCAAATGAGTCGACACATATTACAAACACATATCATGACTGTTGTACATCATTGATGGCCATCTGATGTTGATACCCATTTGTAACACATTCATACATGACCATTACGCCAAATGTATTGCATGCCGTTCCATCAGAAGCACTCATATAGTTGTAACAGTCAATTCACACACAAAATGCACAGACCATGATTTATACTTTTGTATCGCAGCATTGCCGACATTTATTGATGCAAAATCATCGCAAACTTACAAATTCCGTTAGAATTTCCTAACTCTGCGCTGCTTTTGCATCAGAAAATAAAATGAAATGCTGCGCAAAGATAGTATAAATGTTGGCCACAGTTGCGTGGTCTACCGCATGTGGCCAAACACTATAACTCACACTGTAGGCCATACCATCCTGTCTTCGTCTAGATACAGGCTGCATGCATGTTAAATATTTAAAATTCAAGCAAACACATTTTGAGTCAGAAATGTTGACGCAAATGCGTCGAAAATCCACACAAACGCATACTAAACATCAATGGGGCCCTGGCGTTAATTCCACCAGCGCATCCCACACATGCGGATATCCATAAAAATACTAGTTTCCGAGTAATGCGTGGTATTTTGCTGCACATGTAGGTTTTGCGTCTAGTGTATTCACGCAAACTACATATGCATAAAAAAATACAAGCGAGACGGAAAACAGGGCACAAAGGGGACAGGTGATGTAATAGGAAATCCTGTTTACAGAAATGATACAGTAGGTATACTTTCATTTACACTTTACAGTCTGTGATTTTTCTTGACTGTGTGGCTGTGTACTGGTGTTGCTCTTGTTTGGATTGTGTATTTTGGGGGTTATTCCAACTTTGGAGGAGGTGGTAATCCCTCCCAAATGTGACGGATTTACCACCAGCCGTATTACGAGTTCCATAGGATATAATGGACTCGTAATACGGCTGGTGGTATATCCGTCACTTTACCGTCACTTTTGGGACGGATTACCACTTCCTCCAAAGTTGGAATAACCCCCATTGTGTCTTGTGGTGACTATCTTTTGTCTTTTGGTGTATTCTATTTGTATATTGTACCTGTGTAAGTGTTTTTGTGTATTTTAGTGTTGTCTGAATTGTATTTGTACTGTCGGGAGTCTGTTTGGGGGTTAGATTAGTTGGGTTAGTTGGGGTCTGTAATTTGGATTTGTAAGTTTCCTTTTATCTTATTGTTTTTCCTTTATTTTTCACTTTTCTTGTTAAAATTCTGTACCATACCATGTTGGGAAGGGTGAGGCTGAGCCACATAGGTGAGGAGGAGCTTGGGACATTTGTGTGGCTGATTACCACTTTCTTCCAATGCTGGAGGCGAGGGGGTGATACAGGGTATCACACAGAGGCAAGGTGGCTGCGTTGGCCGAAGGTGCTCTTTGACCTTAAACGTGTGTTCAACACTTCCCGGAACGAGCACCAGCTGAAGCATCGCTGAGCTGACCTGGTGGCACGAGAACAGGACCTGCTGGACCACCTGGGGGTGGTGATTAGTGGCCCTGTTGGTGAGCATCACATTGACAAATGTGTACAGTAGAATGCTCTTGAGTGACAGTAGCAGATGTCTTGATGGGCTGCATGCAGTGTTTGTGGCCATGTGGAATGCGAGTAGAACAACCTGTTAGTGTACCAGTACTGAGATGTATTACACATGTTTATACATGTTAACAATGCAGTCCAGAGTTTTGTTGAGCCATGTCCGACTATTATTTAGAGCCATATGTACCCAGCTATTTATAACTTTCACAAACAGCCTAGTTTTCAGATTTTTTGTGTTTACATCATGTAAAATATTCTTTCAAATGCACAACCCAAATTTTGCCGTTCTGCTATCACATTGAAAACAGAGTTTTCTAGTGGCATTTAGGAATGGGCATTCCTATCTTATTACCAAGTCTAATTGTTTTTTTCTTGGGCAAAGATGCTGGCACTAAGCAATTGCAGTTACCATCCCTTTCAAGTTGGTGCTAACCCATTTGCAAAAGGGGATTGGTCCCATGGGATCCCTTCCTCTTTGTGAATGCATGGCCAAAAATGTATTCTGAGCAGCAAGTTGTGCCCCGGATCACTGACTGCTTCTAAAAATATTTTTCAGTCACAAATAGGTTTTTTAAATACCTTCTGTTTATCCCTGCTGAAATAAGGCTGCGATTAAACAAATATTTACATCCCAATATGAAAGCAGTCACAGACATGGTGGTCTGATGAGCCAATCAGGCCAGCATCCCTATGGGTGCCGCCATTCCCAAGGGGTTTGCAAAATGAGACCTACCTCATCATTATTCAAGAGGTAGGTCATTTGCTACCCCGTTTCTGAATTGCAAACAGTAAAATTCAGAGTGTTCTACCTCAGATCATCCAACTTGCTATTTGCTAGTTGCTAAGTCTCGCAATGTGTGACTCACAAACCCTGATATTGGTACATATGGCCCTGAGTGACACATTTCAGGTACAATGACTACACCTGTGCCCATGCATTCTGTCAATGCTGATCAGCTAAGACACTGTCAGCATAGCATATTTCACAGTTTTGGGTCAGCAAAGTGAGCTATCCATGTTTAGCGCTACATTGTCATCATTACACACACATGATCCTTGCCATCATGTTGGCGTAGGGGGCATATATGGCTTAGGGGACAGTGTCAATGGGGCATTTGTTACCTACATACAACTGTGTCACATCTGTTATGGACCACTGAATGCACAATAATTGCTGACTCAAAATTAACCCACATGTCCATCACACAGTTACTCATTGTCCCTTGATGCACAAGCCACAATACCTGAGTCACTTGTATTGCAGTGCACCAGGGAAGTGCCATTGCAATTGTCACCCAATTACAAATCATGACATGTAGTACCATATGAAATGGATTAGCTACAAATTTATGTAGTCCGGTTTACCACCACATGATTGTTAGGCCCAGTGCATGTGTGCATATGTGTGTCTATCACTCAATGGAGTGTCAGTGTCAATGCAAGTTTGCAGTAGTATGTTTGTTTGAGTGTCTACCTGCAGGATCAGCAGCTCACTCATATAAAATGTCACACACTGTGATATATTGTCCACACGTTTGTACAGTGATCAGACATTGAGCACATGTCTCCTTTCCATGTCTTACAGGTGGACCGGACCCCTGTACCATCGGGGAAGTGGCTTGGTTTGAGGACCCACATGTATCCAGTAAGTGTGAAAATGTCTGTCCTGTGTAGTGATTGCAGCTGTTGTGCGATTAACTCTTGTGTGTTGGACTCCTTGCAAGATATGATGAGCTGGCACATGATCTGATATGACTTGACTGGAGGTTGACATAGTGTTCCATGCAAGGGTTAGACATTCACAGGCAGAGAGTCATATCTTGGGAGTCTTGTGCTGTGCAATAGGCAGCAGCATGTGAACAAGGTGATTAGTAGCCACTTTTAGGCCCGCATTTGATTTGGAAGCGGTCCAGTATCAGAATATTGACAGCAAGTCGTAACCTCATTTACAAAAGACAGTGATGCATCAGTTTTCCACACAAAATTGCACCTCTCTGTATTGTAATGTACATGTAGGACTGTATGGGAAATTGTCCCCCAGGATCTAACCCAAAATGTTGTACTCCATTTATGTGGCACGTATGTGGTATGTTATTAGTGGTGTGCATGCAGGTCAAGGCCAGATGTGTGCTTGCATCAATGTAGGTGATTTTGGAAATGTGTTGGCAGATCAGATGTTGATGGCTGTCCACAAATGTAAACATGAATGTAGATATGATTGACCAATGGATAACTCACTCCTAGATGGCAGGCCTCCTCACATGTGTTCCACTCACTTAATCCATGTACAGCTGGGCATGGCTTCGTGGTTGTCCTTGACGGTTGTGATGATGTATTGCATGCCCATCCCCCTCAGGCACAGAGGTAGGGGGAGAACATATATGTAGGTAGGTGTGATGGTCACAGTGTATTTGACAGACATCTAATTTAAGCATGCATGTGTCCCAAACAACACTGATCCCCTTATGATTAGAAACTGCATACCATCCTACCAATTACATATACAGATCACAGGTCTTGTGTGCCTTGATGTTGATCCAGATGATAGGGAATAGTCGGCCTGGCCCATGTTAAGTACTTGCTGCATTTGCATTGTGACACATTGCACTACATAAATGCACAGATCGGTTTATTTGGTACACTACTTGTTGTGCTTTGCTGAGCTGTTAAATACTTGATGGTAAGGCCGCGTTGCCATGTCATTCTTCAGGGACAATGTATCATCTGTACTGTGATTTGGACAGCATGTGCAATTTGGGGGAGAGTGTTGGATTATCATCTGTACATGCATCACACAATGATGACACTAATGGTTGTCTGTCTCATTTTCACAGCTGCCAACATGCATGCTGCTGAGATAAGGGAGTTCCAGAGGTAGGCAGTGAGATACAGGCACATCTTGGATGTGGAGTCTGTGTTCAGAATGATGGCAAGATGCTATCGTAGGGAGAGAGCCACAGTAGCATGGTGGGCTTTCAGCCAAGGGGGCCCGCATTGGCCACAAAAGGTGTCGCCACCACGACTGCAGCCAGTGGCACAGTGGCTACCAGTACATCAGCCCCACCTGCTGCACCCTCAGCCTCGGCAGCTACAGCCACAACATCTGCTGCACCTTCACTTACAGCACCCCCCCGACCACGGCACCTGCAGGAGTGACAGCATCAGGGACACAGACTATCAAACAGCTACAGAAGGACATGAGAAAAGTCCTAAGGAAGTTTGACACTCTCCAGCGGGACGTGAACAGGAATAGCCAGAAGCTAAAATCAATTAAAAAAAACTCTGAAGAGGGCAAACCTCTAAACTCCTGCACTGCCTCACCCCTAATTCCGTCCCCTCCTTCCTCTTTCATTATCCTATTTTTTAGTGGGTTTAGGTGGTTTAGCTATAGGTTAGAGTAGATTACTAGATTAGGTAGGATAAGTAGGTTGGGTGGTGGGGGGTTTATAATATTACATGTTAATTTGTGGGTGGGTGGGGGTTGATGTTGGGGCTTATGTGTATTCTAATAAAATATATATATAAAAAATTTAAAGAAAATACACCAAAAAGTATCTATTTGTTTATTATTAGTATCTGTTTAGGTTAGTATATGGTGTCCTACATGTGTCCCGTCATATAAAGGGGGTGGGAGGTAAATGCTTAGAGTGTTTAGTTAAATGTGGTAAGTAAGTTTAGCATAGGATAGTTAGGGCCAGTTGTGGGTAATGTACAATTAGGATAGGTTAGGTTGTACAGGTGTGTGACATAGTTTTAAGTTATCTTTTATACATAGTTATTAAAGTTTTAGGTACTCCTTTACGGCATGTGTCATATGCTTCGGGATCTTGGTCTTTGCATGAGTGTACAGTGCCAATTTTCTGTTGGCCTGTGTATTCTGTCCTGCATCCACATCCCACTCTTGACATGTTAATTCCCACTTCCAACTGAGCTGTCACATTGGCAGCTACAACAAAGCTAAATCTCTATGCATCTGCCATCCATTGTACCCACCACTCGAGGTGACTATGGTTCCCATGTATTGGACAGGTAGGTGTGATTTTAAAGCTGTCATCGTTTGGGGTGTTTGTTTGAATCTTGGGCACTATGGGATGTCTGCCTGCAGCCTAATGTTCATGTGAACACTGATAAATTGAGTGGTGTCAATTTCTGATGAGGTCAAGTATACTAAAAATGCACGCCTATGTGTTTTAATTGTACTCCCAGATGACGTTATTGGCCAAACACTCTTACACAGCCATTCCTGCTGTATGTTGTGGGTGTAGCATGTATGTTTTGAGTCAAATGTCACATACACAATGATTGTCTTGTAGGGGATGTGGCCAGCATTGAGTTTAATCTTGTAGATACCTTGACCCAGAAATATACTATTTTCAAACAGCATTTACCTACTTTTTTAACCCAACAGCAGCGCAAACTACAAATAACAATGATATTTTGTAAGTTTGTGCTGCTTTTACTTCAGAAATGAGTCACAGGCAGCACAGATGATTTAAAAATCCTGACCCTTGTGCATAAATATCTGCCCACATTATTTCTGCACTCTGGTATTGATAATCTGTGACCACTGGCATGTTACATGCATCACAAATCTCCTGCAAAGTAGATGTGTCACATTACACAGAGACAAAGTGGTTGTGTAGGTGCTGTCTATTTTAAAGTGCTGTAGTGCAATATTTACATAGTCACGGTTGTGAGACCATTAGTGTAAAACATTCTATTGTGACACAACACAAGTGCAAGGTTGAGGGACATGTCATTTGACATGCTGAGATGAAGTGTCATTCAGTGCAGAGGAACATGAATTGCTAATTGGGTAGTGAGAGACAATTGCAGTCCGTAGTGGTAAGGTTAACAGTGTGTGGGAGAAGAGTGCACGTCACCAACTGTAGCAACACTGGCATGTTGTCAAGCACAGGGCAAAGGAAAAAAGTGCCCATGTGAAACGGGCTGGTGCTACCGGGTACTCCTATGGGTGAAGGTGATCTGTACCACATCTTCATCCTCTGACGTGTGTTGTCTCCTCTGCCCCTGATGGTGGTGGGTTTGAGGGGGCAACACACACTTCAGTGGTTGGAGAAGTGGACTCCAAATTCCTGGCAGCTGCCATCTGTGTAACTAGATATGGCATAACTGCAGCGAGGAGGAGCTGCTGATTTGTGAGTATGGCAGCAACATCCCTGTGGTAGGCAGCCATGTCTGCCCTGAGGGAGTCCACCTTGTTGGAAGATTGGGAGGGCAGGTGTTGTTGCAACTCCCTCACATCAATGGTGAGGTCCCTTACACACTGTTGGACTCCTTGCAGTTGTAATTGGGTGAGTTGTATGGCTGCTGACTGTTCTGCAGATGTCATCATGCACTTGCGCATCCCCTCAAGGCTGGCTGCAATAGTTTGCATCCCCACCTGCTCCTCCTTGGCCAGCTCCCGTTGTACTCCCACACTGTCCTCTCAAAGGTGGTCCCAGTGTCATCAGAGTCCTCAGCTGTGTTTGAGCTGGCAGGTCAGACAATTGGGCTGGTGGGTGGGTCCTCTGGGATGGCTGCTACATGTGTGCTCCTCCTTACGACTGGAGATGGTGTCTGGAGGGTTCCCAGGACATTTTGGAGGGTTTCCTGGCTGATGGTTGTCAGCTGGTCATCCATGTCATTAGGGTAGTCCAGGACAGGCAGATCCACAGGACAGACATCATCCTCTGCAACGAGATATTGCACAATTAGTTTGTCTGTGTTGTGGCAGTTGTAATGTGATGTCACTGGCTTCCTATTGGTGGTACGTTGTAATCTGGGTTCCCATTTATTGTTCCTGTCATTAATGTTTGCAGTCTCTCAGGCCAAGGCCTCACCTGCATGTCACATGTAGTGTGGGCAGTTTGGGGATTTGTCTGTGTCACATCTTCCAGGTGTGGTTTCTGTCCAAATTGTGGCTTGCCACCTTCTTGTCCTAATCAACCCTCCCTCTGCTACCATTAGCATGGTGAGGCCTTTCAATGCTTGTTG
This sequence comes from Pleurodeles waltl, assembly GCF_031143425.1. Classification (NCBI taxonomy): domain Eukaryota; kingdom Metazoa; phylum Chordata; class Amphibia; order Caudata; family Salamandridae; genus Pleurodeles; species Pleurodeles waltl. The sequence goes on along the minus strand of NC_090440.1, from coordinate 729,520,205 downwards.
GTGTGCTGATGCCACATGCACCATACATAAAAATTTGGCACTGTCCCAGTCTATCATTTTTCACATACACCTATACGGTGCTGAGACCTAGCACCATACTATGTATTGCATTTCCATGAAACAATACAGGTGTCATCATTGGTAGTTTCTCATGTTGATGTTTGCGTATGTGTGCTACGTTGCATTGCACTGATGGACCATGGCAGAGTTCCATTTCCTCTTATGACTGTGCGGGTGTGTTTTCCTAGCTACATACATATGCCCTCCCCCTCAATGCAGTTGTCTAAGCACTATGACACCTGAGATGTTTCATGGTGGCATTGCAGCTATTGTGACACAGGCGCCAGGGTAGACACTGGAATAGGCAGCATGGGTATGAGACTACTGCTGTGTACTTCATAATGTATGTAACAGTGCCTGATGTTTATTGAGTTTTTGGACATGAGCAGTTGATAGGAGTTGCACTTGGATAGGGATTGATGGGGATTGATCAGGTAGTCATACTGATCCCTCATTTTAGGTGTGTTTGTGCCATGGGCACCTAACTGGCATTTCCTATTTGACCAGCACACACAGCACAGGTAGTAGTGGCAAATGTTGTCAATGGTAAATGCCACTTGAACCAATGGCCTGAGACTGGGCATTGTCCCTTAGCTTACATTCTGAAATACCAGCTGTGCTATGACAGCAGACCAGCTTTACATTCTTCCCTACCCTCCTGTTCTGCTTCAGCATTTCCAGCAGCCTTGGCATGGCGGTGTACCCCCATGCAAAGGTTGTTGGTGTTGTGTTGTGCTGTGCCTCTGGATGCCCCTGCACAGCCCGTGCACTCGTGCCGTGCCCCTTTGCCCTTTCCACTGCCTGATTTTCAGGGCTGACATGCATTGTGTAGTAGGTATGTACCTCCCCCTTCTTGCACCTGACATTTAGGTATTTTTGTCCCCCATGCAACTTACCCTACATATGTGTTGTTTCCTGGCAGTCTGCACTGTCCTGTCCTGCGATTCCTGTGACGATCTCCTCTGGGATGACGGCTGCAACCATCTCCTCCATCTTGTTCAGGTCATCTTGTGGTGCTAGACTCTCACCTCCGGTCTGCAGCGCTGCCTTCCTGTTCCTTGCCATTTTCTCCTTTGTTCTGTGCTTGCAGTCATGCCAGCGTTTCTTCCACTCAGTGACAATTCTCCTGACCTCTGCCGCACTGTTAATCTTGTCAACAATTTGTTGCCAAATTGCCTGTCTCCTTCCAATTGTCAATTTAGAGGTGATGAATAATTGATGCTGGTGCTCCGTCACCTCTCTAACCAGGATTTCATGCTCCTCTGCGCTGAAGCGACACTTCATCTTCTTGTCTCTCCCCTGGGTCTGGTCTGTGTCCTCCTGGCTTGTTCCTGGTTGATTGAGGTCTCTCTAGGGTCTCTCCTGGCTTCAGGGATACATTTTGGGGCCCCTTAGCACTGTTTGCTGCGTTTGCGTTGCTTTTTGACGCTATTGCGGTGAAAAATGTCGCATATCCGTTTTGAGACGTTTTTCCATGTCGCAAACCGGATTGGAGTCATTTTTTCTGCATTAACGTCATTTTGCCTTACGGCAAGATGCAATGGTTAGGGTCAGAAAAAAAGACTCTATCCTGTTCTTAGCCCCACCGTGCATCAAAGCATAAGCCAGCGTTAAGTTTTTTGACGCAAAACTGTGTTAGCGCAGTTTTGCATCAAAAAGTATAAATCAATCAATCAGAACATTTATAGAGCGTGCTACTCACCCGAGAGGGTCTCAAGGCGCTGGAGAGGGGGGCGGGGGGTTACTGCTGCTCGAAAAGCCATGTCTTGAGGAGTTTCCTGAAGGCGAGATGGTCCTGGGTAGTTCTTAGGTGTGCGGGAGGGAGTTCCATGCTTTAGCTGCCAGGTAGGTGAATGATCTTCCTCCGGCGGTGGTTCTGCGGATCCGTGGGACGGTGGCGAGGGCGAGGCTGGCTGAGCGGAGCTGACGGGTGGGTGTGTAGAACGAGAGGCAGCTGTTGAGGTATTCGGGGCCCATGTTGTGGAGTGCTTTGTGTGCGTGGGTGAGGAGCCTGAAGGTGATCCTCTTGTTGACGGGGAGCCAGTGCAGGTGTTTCAGGCGGGCGGATATGTGGCTGTGGCGAGGGATGTCGAGGATGAGGCGTGCGGAGGCGTTCTGTATGCGTTGTAGACGTTTCTGAAGCTTTACGGTGGTACCTGCGTATAGGGTGTTTCTGTAGTCCAGATGGCTTGTGACGAGGGCATGGGTAACTGTCTTTCTGGTTTCGGCGGGGATCCATCTGAAGATTTTTCAGAGCATGCGTAGGGTGTTGAAGCATGATGACGATACGGTGTTGACTTGCTTGGTCATTGTGAGGAGGGGGTCCAGGATGAATCCAAGGTTGCATGCGTGATCCGAGGGGGTTGGTGCGGTGCCCAGCACCGTGGGCCACCAGGAGTCGTCCCAGGCGGATGGGGATTGTCCGAGGATGAGGACCTCCTTCTTGTCTGAGTTCAGTTTTAGGCGGCTGAGCTTCATCCATTCCGCCATGTCTTTCATTCCTTCCTGTAGGTTGGTTTTGGCGGTGGTTGGGTCTTTTGTGAGGGAGAGTATCAGCTGGGTGTCGGCATAGGAGATGATGTTAATGTTGTGTTTGCGTGCGATGGTGGCGAGGGGGCTCATGTAGATATTGAAGAGGGTTGGGCTGAGCGAGGATTCTTGGGGTACGCAGCAGATGATCTCAGTGGGTTCTGAGCGGAAGGGAGGGAGGTGGACTCTCTGGGTTCTGTCGGAGAGGAACGAGATGATCCAGTCTAGGGCCTGTCCTAGGATACCAGTGGTGCGGAGGTGGGGTATTAGGGTGCGATGGCACACGGTGTCGAAGGCAGTCGAGAGGTCCAGGAGGATGAGGGCGGTTGTTTCTCCGTTGTCCATCAGAGTCCTGATGTCGTCGGTGACTGCAATGAGGGCGGTTTCTGTGCTGTGGTTGGCTCGAAATCCAGATTGGGAAGGGTCAAGCGAGTTGTTAGCCTCAAGAAAAGCGGTCAGCTGCTTCTTCTCGATGACCTTGGCCGGGAAGGGGAGGAGAGAGATGGGGCGGAAGTTCTTTAGGTCATTGGGGTCAGCCGTGGGTTTTTTCAGGAGGGCGTTGACTTCTGTGTGTTTCCCGCTCTCGGGGAAGGTGGCTGATGCAACGAGCTGTTGATGATGTTCCAGAGATGGGGGGCGATGACGGAGCTGTTGAAGATGTGATGGGGGCAAGGGTCGGAGGGGGAGCCGGAGTGGATGGTGTTCATGATGCTTCTGGTCTCTTCTGAGCTGATAGGGGTCCAGGAGCTGAGTGTAGTGGTGGGGGCTGCTGGTTCGGTGGTAGGGGGCGGGGTCTGGGGTTCGAAGCTGTCGTGTAGATCTGCGATCTTTCGGTGGTAGAACGTGGCGAGGGAGTTGCAGAGTTCTTGTGAGGGTGTGATGTCGTTGGAGCTGGCGCTGGGATTGGAGAGCTCTTTGACGATGTTGAAGAGTTCCTTGATGTTGTGGGTGTTGTTGTCTAGCCGCTCTTTGAATGAAGTCCTTTTGGTGGAGCGGATCAGCTGGTGGTATTCACAGGTGGCGAACTTGAGGGCTGTCATGTTTTCTGTGGTTCGTTCCCTGCGGCAGGTTTTTTCGAGGGTTCGGCAGGATTTCTTAGATTCTTTGAGAGCGTCCGAGAACCATGGGGGGTTTCCTGATGCTGGTCCCGCTTGGGGGGCTTTTAAGTGGTGCGAGGTTTTCGGCACAGTTGGTGATCCACTGTGTGAGGCTGTGGGCAGCGTTGTTGGCGTCAGTGATGTTGGCTGGTGGGTTTTGGCTCAGTGTTGAGAGGAGCTGCTCTGTGGAGATTTTGCTCCAGTGTCTGCGGGGGGATTTGTTGTGTGCAATGGTGATGAGTCTCCCGTTTGAAGGTGAAGTGGATGCATCTGTGGTCGGTCCAATGTAGTTCGGAGGAGTGGCTGAAGGAGATGTGGTTGCTGGCGGAGAAGATGGGGTCGAGTGTGTGGCCAGCGGTGTGGGTGGGGGTGCTCATCAGTTGCTTGTGTCCGAAGTTGGCGAGGTTGTCGAGCAGGGTGGCGGTGTTGTTCTCGTTGTTTTTCTCCAGGTGGAAGTTCAGGTCCCCGAGGAGGATGTATTCTGGTGAGGGTAGGGCATGCGGGCTGATGAAGTCTGTGATAGTTTCGTTGAATTGGGCGCATGGGCCCGGGGGTCTGTAGACGAGTGGTTCTGGGGTCGGTGTGGATCTGGAAGTGTACGTGTTCGACGGCGAGGGGGGTGTCTTCGGTGGTGGTCGTGATGTTGATGGTGTTCCTGTAGATGATGGCGATTCCTCCTCCGGTTTGGTTGACGAGGTCCTTCCGGGTGATCTTGTAGCCGTCGGGGATGGCTATGGCGGTGTCTGGAGCCGAGGAGGCGTTCATCCAGGTTTCTGTGATGAAGGCGACGTCTGGTGCTGTTGTGTCCAGGAGGTCCCATAGTTCGATGGCGTGCATGTGGACGGAGCGTGTGTTGAGGAGGATGCACTTGAGGTGGTTGTTGTTGCGAGGACCGGTGGGTGGTCTGTAGGTTCAGCGGAATGTGTATTTGCAGGATTTGCAGGTGAAGGGTCCATGGGTTCGTTTAGGGCTGGCTTGGTAGCAGGTGGCTGTTCGTCCGGTGTTGAGGGCGTAGAGGGAGGCGGCGTCGTATCTTAGTCGGGTGCTTTGAGTGCGGTTGGGGCTAGGGGTTCTAGTGCGGGGCGTGGTCCAGGCGCGGACGGGCGCAGACGGGCTTGTCTTTGGTGCGCCTTTGGCGTGCCCGCTGCACGCGGCCGCCATAAGAAGGAAGGGGGGGAGGAGGGGTCAGCTGGGAGGCAGGAGGGAAGGAGAGCAAATGGGAGCAGGGGGCGGGAAACAAAGCGCTAAAGAGGAGAATGGAAAAATAAAAACAAAGTGAGGAACGACAAAAGGAGGAAAAATGTAAGAACTACCTGGCAGGGCCCTGGGCAGGCGGAGCTGCAGCAGCGGGGAAGCGACCTACCCGAGGGTCAAGGGTCGCTGTCTCTGCCGCGCAGTGGCTGCCATAAGAAGGAAGGGGGGAGGAGGGGTCAGCTGGGAGGCGGGGGAAGGAGAGCAAATGGGAGCAGGGGGGGCGGGCCGCAAGGGTGGCAGCGGCGGGAAACAAAGCGTTAAAGAGGAGAATGGAAAAATAAAAACAAACTGAGGAACGACAAAAGGAGGAAAAATGCAAGAACTACCTGGCAGGGGCCTGGGCAGGCGGAGCTGCAGCGGCGGGGAAGCAACCTACCCGAGGGTCAATATGGCCCTATGCATCTATATTGGAAAAAACTGGCAATGTCATGCAAGTTTGGGGCACTTAATGATAAACTGATATGTGACTAAATAATTGTGCACATGAATGATAGCAACTTGCAAAAAAGACTGTAGGTTAGTGGTGGCTCCTCTTTAAAAGATGTGGTGGCCATGGTAAAGAAAGGGGAGATATTGAAGAGGTCTGCTATTGCTGCAACTACTTCTACTAGTAGTAAGGATAAGGATGTAGTTTGTCAAGTTACTTCAGTAAAGAGAAAGAATAAGGTAACCAATAACGTGCACAGTGCTACAAAATGGGAAGGCAAGAATAAAGTACTAGCTTGCTTCAGGTGTGGGAATAAGGAACATTTAGCAAAGGATAAGACCTGTCCTTCAATCAAAACCAAAAGCTCATTTTGTGGGGTGATTAGCTACTTTGCCAAGGTTTGCAGAAGAAAGAATAAGAATCTTATTCAAGGTGTAAAGTTTGTGTCCAAAAAAACAGAAGTAGATCCTTCAGATAACAGTAATGTGACTGATAATGATGGTATATTATGCATTGAATGTCCATTTCTGTATTTTGACAGTACATCAGAGAGCTTACCAAAATGTGATATGTTAAATGATGGAAAATAAATATCTATTGTGGTGGACTAAGGCTCCCCACATTAATTGGATAAAAAACAGACATGGAAAAAAATAATTCCCAGAAGTATTTTCTGGTGACATTGGAAGACTTAAGGGGTTCATACAAAGAATTGTGCTCAAAGAAAGTGCCACACCAGTGTGCAACAAAGTGAGGAACATTCCTTTGAAAGTAAAGGATGAGGTTGCTAGTGAGCTTAACAAACTGAACAAAAAGGTATAATTGAGCAAATTGAGTGTGCAGAATAGCATTCCCCGTTAGTAATTGCAAGAAAGGCCAATGGGTCTATAAGGTTATGTGTAGACTTACGTGACCTAAACAAAAACATAGTTTTAAATTTAAAGAAGTTCCATCTTCTGAAGATTAATGAACTATTGGCTGAAACCAAAGGTGTGAAATGGTTTTACACCATTAATCTTTCCTCAGCTTGCCATCAAATTGCTCATAATCATGTGTATGAAGCTGGCTCTGTATATACTATATGAAAATGAGATATAGTGTGCACAGAGTCCAGGGGTTCCCCTAGAGGCTTGACAGAGGCAATAATAGATAATACTACTGCTCAGTTTGTGGCAGTGTGGCCAAGCAGTTAGGCTTATCAGAGGGTAGTGTTAAGCATTTGTTGTACATACACAAGCATTAAGTGAAAACACACACTCAATGACTTAACACTAGACCAATAGGTTTTTATATAGAAAAAGATCTTGTTAATTTATTTCTATAACCATAAGATTCATTTAGCGGGTAAGTACATTACATGAAAGGTACTTTGCATAGTAATACTTAGAACTTTGAATGGAATCAAATGTACACAGTCTTCTTTAAAATGGCAAAAAGCTATTTTAAAAGTAGACACAGTGCAATTTTCAACAGTCCCTGGGGAAGGTAAGTAAAGTACAGTTTTTGAGGTAAGTTACAAACCTACGGGTTCAGTCTCCAGGGCATAGGTAGCCCACCGTTGGAGGTTCAAGACAACCCCAAACACCCAGTAACACGGGCCAGTTAGGTGCAGAGGTCAAACAGGAGTCAAAATAACTTTGTCCCCTATGGAGACAGGTAGTACTCCGGTTTTGGGCTGCTTGCAGGTAAGTACCCGTGTTGTCAGAGGGCAGACCAGGGGGGTTTAGAGGAGCACTGAAGGGGCCCCAAGTAGGCACCAAACATGCACCCTCAGCAGCACTGGGGCGGCCTTGTTCAGGGAGATAACAGGGCGTCGAGTTCCCAATGGAACTCAATGGGTGGACCAGGGGGGTCACTTAGGTGCTGCAGGCAGGGCACAGGGGGGCTTCTCGGGCAAGCCACCAACTGGTCAGGGAGGGGGGCCGCCTGCTGGCCACTGCTGCACCAGTGGTCGGTTTCTCTAAAGTCTGGGATCTATAGGTGCAGTGCTTCTCCAGGTGTCAGATATCTTCATCACGGGCAATCGTGGTCAGGGGGATCCTCAGGATTCCCTCTGCAGGTGTCATCATGGAGGGGTGGAGAGGTCAATCCAGGGTGGACACTTGGTCAGAATCGCCTGGGGGTTCTCTCTGGGTAGTTGGTTCCTCTGGACACAGGCCAGGGACATTGGGTGCAGAGTAGTTTGGACTCACGCTTCTGGAGTGAGGTGGGAGTCCTTTTAAAGATTGTTTCTTTTTCTTCTTGTTGGACAAGTCTGCTGTCCACAGGAATTTCTTGGTCCTCGGTGATGCAGGTAGTCCCCTGGAGGCTTTTCAGGGGTCGCTGGTCCTGCAGAACGCGTTGCTTCTTCTTTTGCAGCTTTTTTAAGCAGAAGACTGGCCGGTAGGGCTGGGGCCAAGTCAGTTGTCATCTCCTTCTCTTCTCTGCAGAGTTTTCTTTCATCTCAGCAGTCCGACTTCTTTCTTGAGGTCATCAGGAATCTGAAGAGCTGGGTTCAGGGTCGCCCCTAAATACTAAATTTAGGGGTGGGTTAGGGTCGGGGGGAGGAGCCAATGGTTACTGTCCCTGAGGGTGGCTACACTCTCCATGTGCCGTCTCCCTCTGGGGAGGGGGGCACATCCCTATCCCTATTGGTCACAATCCTCCAAAGCAAGATGGAGGATTTCTGAAGGAGGGCGGCTCACTTCAGCTCTAGACTCCTGGCTGAGGGGGTGACTCCACCTTGTTTTTCTCATTATCCATCTGGACTTGACACCAAAAGTAGGGGCTCGTCCGGGGGGTGGGCATCTCCACTGGATGGAGTGCCCTCGAGCACTGTAACACCAGGCCTGAGCCTTTGAGGCTCTCTGCCAGTTGTTACAGTTCCTGTACCTCCACCCAGGACAGGCTTTTTTTCAGACCACAGAGTGCACAAAGGTACTCACCCCATGTGGTCAGAAACTCGTCTGGAAGTGGCAGGCTGGCATAGACCGGTCAGCCTTACACTAGCATTTGGGTTAACATACGGGGGCATCTCCAAGATGCCTCTGTGTGCATTTTTCAATAAATCCCACACTGGCATCAGTGTGGATTTATTTTGCTGAGAACTTTGATACCAAACCTCCCAGTATTCAGTGTAACCATTATGGTGCTGTGGGGTTTGTAATGACAAACACGCAGACCATATACTCAGTATTCCTACCCTGCACTTACAATGTCTAAGAATCGACTTAGACACTGTAGTAGTATATTGCTCATGCAGCTATGTCCTCACCTGTGGTATAGTGCAGCCTGCCTTAGGGCTGTAAGGCGTGCTAGAGGGGTGACTTACCTATGCCAGAGGCAGTGGTATAGGGACAGGGCACCCTGAGGGGAGTGCCATGTCGACTTTGTCTTTTCTCCCCACCAGCACACGCAGGCTGCCAGGCAGTGGGCATGTGCTGTGTGAGGGGTCCCCAGAGTGGAATAATACATGTTGCAGCCCTTAGAGTTCTTCCATGGCCACAGGGCCCTTGGTACAAGGGGTACCTTTTACAAGGGACTTAACTGTGTGCCAGGGCTGTGCCAACTGTGAAAACAAAGGTACAGTTTTAGGGAAATAACACTGGTGCTGGGGCCTGGTTAGCAGGGTCCCAGCACACTTTCAGTCAAAGTTGGCATCAACAATAGGCAAAAAGTCTGGGGTAACCATTCCAACAGTGGCATTTTCCTACACCATGCTAATAGGAAAGTTCATGTATTTATCACACCCTTTGGTTGCTACAGATTTAAGTGTATGCCATTTGGGCTAACCTCAGAGGCTGTAGTTTTCCAAAGACTAATGCATAGGCTGTTCAAGGTTTTTAATACTTCCAAGATGACATCATATTGATGGGCTGGAGTAACCATGAGCATGATGGTAAGCTGAGGGGTGTTTTGGGAGTTTTAATGAAGAATGAATTAATAGCAGAATGGAACAAGTGTAAATTTTGTATGAAGTATGTGACTTACCCAGGACATGTAGTCTTACAAGATGCTAAAAATAATGCACCTGCGCCAACACGTAGAGATGAGGTTCTGTCCTTTTTAGGCCTTACTGAATTTTATTGTACATTTGTTAATTTTGCAGAAAAAACATTTGGTTTGAGGCAACTGCTTAAAAGAATGCAAGGCCTTTGAATGGAATGAGGAATTGAATAAAGTATTTCAGAGTATCTAGAACAAAATGTGTACTGTGCTTCCATTACAAGGGTTTGATGTAAAGGCTAATACTATCCTTACCACTGATGCATTTGGAAAGCTATGGGGCAGCATTGAGAGGAGTATCTACTAATGATGTTAAAAAGGTGGAGGATACAGTAGCATTTGTTTTGCATTCCTTATCTCCTACGAAGGATAAATACTCAATCATTGAAAAGGAGATGCTGGCATGTGCCTAGGCAATGGGGAATTTTAGACAGTATTTGGGTTTCTGAATTTATTGTGCATATGGACCATAAACAATTAGTGGAGGTGTTGACAACTGAAAGGTCTGCAGGTGCTGCTACCCACTTGTCAAGGATGGCACTTAAGTTATTGGACTACATTTATAAAGTGGAGTACATTCCTGGTCAGAAAAATAAAGGGGCAGGTTTTTGAGTAGGTTGCCAGTGAGGGATGAAATCCCATTGCAGGATGAGTGGGATAAATACTGTGTGACAGTGTGGCTGTGACTGGGGATGAAGTTAAGGCTGTTCTGGAGAGTGAGTGGATGGAAAGCTACACAAATGATGATGTTATGGTGGACATCAAAAGATTTGAGTTGAAAGGGTGGCCTGTCAAAAGAAAACTACATGAGGAAACTAAGATATTTTAGAAACTTAGAGAGGAGTAATCTGTCTCTGACAAAGCATTTTTGTTGAGAGGTAATACAGTGGTTCCTCCCCATCAGTTGAGGGAAAAGGATACTGGTATTAATGCATGAAGGGCATTTAGCGATAGTCAAATCTAAGAGAAGAATCAAGAATTCATAATGGTGGCCAGGCTTTGACTCTGAAATGGAACAATTTGTAAGACAATGTGGCAGTTGTGCAATTGCTGGCACGTCCCAGAAGATGTTGAAACCTCCTTTGGGGTTGACAGAAATACCAGAGGGCCCCTGGCAAGCTTTAGCTGTGGATATTTTGGGCCCCAGTATAGACAAGGAAGCAGTGCCAAAGTATTGCATTATATTTGTGAATTTGTATTCCAAATGGCCTGAAGTTGGATTACATTCCAAGTGGATGGTGATGTGGTAGTATTATTTTTGGAAGGGACTTTTCTGAAGTAGGAAATTCCTAAGACTTTGTTAAGTGACAAGGGTCCACAAAGCAAGGCTGACAAATTAAAAGATTTCTCCTCTAGGAATAAAGTCCATGCAGTGTATACAGCAGTATATCATTCAGAAGGGATTGGTTGTGTGGAGAGGTTTTATCATGTGATCATGGGAAGTGTGCAAAGCACGGTAAATGCTGAAATGAATTGGGAAAAGGAAGTGAGTAAATTAATCTGGTCTTACAGAATCACTGCCACAATGGCTGCTAATAGTCTGTTCAATGTGATGAAAGGGCGTGAACCATTCACCAAAGATAGTAAGGTTTGGATGTCTTCGGAGATGAAAAGGAAGTGGTCTCATAATGTGGTTATGGAAAACCTGATGTTTGCGCAAAGGTCAAACAAAGAATAATATTATAAAAATAATGCTACAAAGGAGGTCATGTTGCAGAAAAATGAATGGGTGCGGTTACATTTCATCGCTCTTCAAGTTCTAGTGTTTGCTTGTTCTGTCCAATTGTCAGATGGTTCAATCTGGCATTTTAGCAAATTGGTTAGATGTAATAAAGCATAATTTGAGAATAAAATAGATAAAAAGGTTCCAGTGAAAAAAGGAATGTGAACTGGTTCTGGCAGGATTTGGATGTAAGGAGGACAAACTGTAGAAGGTCTGTGGAGAATAGAGGTGGCCGTGTTGAGAGTGGAGTGAATGGAAATTGTTGAGTGGGGAATGAGTGGAATTGTAGAGAAGAGGAGAGTGTGAATGATCAAGGTACTATGAAAATGTGCTATGAGACCACTGATGAGATGGAAGGGTCCAAGATAACTCAAAGGGGGAGGACTGTTGCTTGTCCTAAAAAGTTTAAAGATTTTGTTGTGGTTTTATGACTCTATCTTGTTATGCTTCTGATGGTATAATATGAGGATATAATACTACTGATGATACAATATGTACCATTTGTAAAATGTGATGATTCCAATACATATACCTTGCAGAGTTTTAATTTGTGTCTTGTTTCTAACATATGGGGGTATCCTTGTTTATGATATTGTATCAGGAATTTATTTTATATGTTATGTTCTTGTTATATGTAAAGGGAGAGGATGTGTGGTATCACAGTTGTCCTGATGCCATGGGAACAGTCACTATGGATGTTAGTGTTCTCGAATTGTGAGGGATTGGCAGTTGGAGATACACCTGGTAAGGAGTAGATGTTGCTGCTTGCTGTCCTTTAATAAGCATCTATAACTTACCTGAGACTCCTGGATGTTGGAATTGGTCTTTCTGCAGGGTCACCCCCCAAACTTTTTGCCTTCCTCCTTCTCTTTTTCTGACCTCATTTTTGCTGGCTTTAGGACTCTGAGCACCTTACCACGGCTAATCAGTGCTAAAGTGCAAATGCTCTCTCATTAAAACATGGTGACATTCGCTCATACCCAATTGGCTTATTTAATTTACTTGCAAGTCCCTAGTCAAGTGCACTACAGGTGCCCAGGGCCTGTAAATTAAATGCTACTAGTGGGGTGTAGCACTGGTTGTGCCCCCCACATACGTAGCCCCCTAACCATGTCTCAGGCCTGCCACTGCATGGCCTGTTTTGTGCAGTTTCACTGCCACTTCGACTTAACATTTAAAGGTACTTGCCAAGCCTTATATGTAGAAAAAGGGGAGATTAAGTCACCCCTAAGGTAGGCCCTAGGTAACTCATAGGGCAGGGTGCTATATAGATAAAAGGCAGGACATGTACCTGTGCAGTTTCTATGTCCTGGTAGTATAAAACTCCTAAATTCATTTTCACACTGCTGTGAGGCCTGCTTCTTTCATAGGCTAACATTAGGGCTACCCTCACATACTGTTTGAGTGGTAGATTCTGATCTGAAAGGAGTTACAAGGTCATATTTAGTATGGCGAGAACGGCAATACAAAATCCTGCTGACTGGTGAAGTTGGATTTAAGATTACTACTTTAGAAATGCCACTTTTAGAAAGTGAGCAATTCTCTGCACTTAAATCCTTCTGTGCCTTACAATCCACGTCTGGCTAGGATACTTGACAGCACCCTTGTGCAATTCACTTAGACAACCCCAAACACAGGATGCTCAGTCACACCTGCACACATCTGCACACAGAATGGGTCTTCCTGGGCTGGGAGAGTGGAGGGCCTGCCACGTACATTTGAAAGGACAGTGGCCTGCCCTCACACAATGGACTGTCAAACCCCCAACTAGGACCCTGGCAGACAGGTTGGAACTGAAAGGGGACCTAGTGCACTTCTAAGCCACTCTTTGAAGTCTCCCCCACTTCAAAGGCACATTTGGGTATTTAAGCAGGGTCTCTGACCCTACCAACTCAGACACTTCTGGACAAGATACCACTGGTGAAGAATCCCTGAACCACAGAACCTGCAACCTGCCAAGAAGAACTGCATGGCTGCCCAAAGGACTCACCTCAACTGCGTTTCTGTGAAGGACTGCTGCCTTGCTGTTGCCCTGCTGCCTTGCTGCTCTCTGGCTGTGCTGAGAAGTACTTTCCAAGGGCTTGGCTAGAGCTTGTCTCCTGTTCCTTGAAGTCTAAGGACCAAAAAAGACTTCATCCTGCAAAAGAACTCCTTCTGCTGCGAAAATGCAATGCACAGCCTGCAAGAAACGACACACAGCCTGCATCTCGGTGAGAAAATCACTGCACGCCGAACCGTATCGACGCAGCCCGACTTCACAATAGAAGATCAATGCAGCGCCAGTGTTGCAACCGGAACTTCGATGCACAGCCCAGTGGATCGATGGAAAGCCGAGCCGGAACAACGCAGACTGACTTATTGAGAGAAATCGATGCTGCGCCTGCCATGCGGCAGAAATTTCCACGCTTTGCCCGCCGGATCGATGCAGCCCCTGTGACTTCGTCCTGCACGCCCAGGATTTCAATGCATCGTCTCCGGGGCGTCCGAAAACCCTGCAACCCAAAGAAGATCCCAGTCAATGCGCCAGAAATCGATGCAAAGCCTGCCCTGCGTGAAAAGGCACCAACTCATCGTCTGTGTGTGCTGGAAAAATTGACACACGCCTCCCCTTTTTCCACGCATCTCCTCCTCTGCGGTCCTTTGCTTTTTAAAGACTAAAGACACTTTGGGGGTCATTCTGACCCCGGCGGTCATGGACCGCCGGGGCCAGGGTTGGCGGGAGCACCGCCAACAGGCTGGCGGTGCCCCGCAGGGCATTCTGACCGCGGCGCTTTGGCCGCGGTCACAAGAGGAAAACCGGCGGTCTCCCGCCGGTTTTCCGCTGCCCATAAGAATCCTCCATGGTGGCGCAGCTCGCTGCGCCGCCATGGGGATTCTGACACCCCATACCGCCATCCTGTTCCTGGCGGCTCTGCCGCCAGGAACAGGATGGCGGTATGGGGTGTCGTGGGGCCCCTGGGGGCCCCTGCAGTGCCCATGCCAATGGCATGGGCACTGCAGGGGACCCCGTAAGAGGGCCCCACTTTGTATTTCAGTGTCTGCTTTGCAGACACTGAAATACGCGACGGGTGCAACAGCACCCGTTGCACCTTCCCACTCCGCCGGCTCCATTCAGAGCCGGCGTCCTCGTGGGAAGGTTGATTTCCACTGGGCTGGCGGGCGGCCTTTTGGCGGTCGCCCGCCAGCCCAGTGGAAATCCCAGAATCACCGCAGCGGTCTGACGACCGCGGTGCGGTGTTCTGGCGGGGGTACTTTGGCGGGCGGCCTCCGCCGCCCGCCAAGGTAAGAATCAGGGCCTTTATATCATTTTTACAGTGATATTTCAATGTATATCGTTTTGACCTGCATTTATCCGGATAAAAATTATATATTTTTCTAAACACTGTGTGGTGTATTTTTGTGGTGTTATTCTGTGTTATTGCATGAATTATTGCACAAGTACTTTACACATTGCCTTCTGCCTTTGTCGCGTAGGCTCTCATTATCCTAATGAGACTACTGGAGTTTTGGGCGGCAAGATCGTTCACAGTGTGGGGGACTAAGTCTGACCCACGGCGAAGGACCCTTGTCACCCCAAATCCGGGTTGAGCTCCGGCTAACTAGCAGTGCCTTATCTCTCCCAGAGGGAAGGGACAATTGGGCAGCCGAGCGCATTACATCTTAGTGCTTCCCATGGAAGTCGTGGCCACTCAGGTCACAACCAGTTCTCTCATACACAGGGCGGTCTCAGATATAAATGACAAAGGCAGTGTGAGTTTTAAAGATTGGTTTAATAAAACAACTGCATTTTAGATAACAAGGCGTGAGCCGCAATAACCAGAACCATACAACACAGTAGGATTGAACTAGTAACGAGGAGAGTGAAACATAAGAATAATGCTATCATAGTGCAACTAGATTACGTTCTCTCTCTAAGTTATATTTTGAGCACAGCATGTGAAGCTCAAAGCCTGCCTTTCAGGTTCCCCCGGGAGGACATCGACCCTCATACCTGAGCAAAAGCCTGTGATTTGGATCAGCATCTGCAACAGGGCAGTCAGCATCTAGTTGTGGGATCCTGGTCGGAATCTCCCTCTTACGTGTACCAGGACTGGAAAGTGTTTTTATAACTAACACGCCGGTGTTCTAAGAAACGCCCCTACGTAAGAATGTGTATGTGAACGGGCCGCCGCGACCACGTCCACGCCAGCGTCAGATCATTCCTTGTCGGACAAACCCGACGCATCCATTCCGCGTTCCCATGTTGCCATGGGAACGCTCCAGGCATCGGTGACGCGTTTCCCTTTTCCCAGGGAAACGCTCGAGGACTTCCGGGGCACGGAGGCTGAAAAAGAGGAGGAGAGCGTGACGAGGGGAGAGAGAGTGGAGAGAGGAAACGAGTTTGGAGCAGGACGAAAGGGAGGAAACCAGCGCGACGAGACGGACGAGGAATCAGCTGGAGCAGGAGACGAGGAGAAGGAGGCCACCCACGGAGAAGAACCGGAGCAGGAAAGCCGACGAACCGGCCACGACCCAGGAGGGTTGTGGCTTACAAAGCCGCCCGAGTCCACCAAAAACTATCGACCTAGGAAGAAAGAAGAAGAAGAGGACGGAGTTAACAAGAGAACTAAAAAAACCTAAACAGAAAACCCCAGCCAAAGAATCCATAGTAAACTGTGAAAAGTAGCATAAAGAAGATTGTAAAATAAAATTCCTTACTTATCGTACAGCCTGGTCTCAGTCTTGTTTATACCGTTCAGCCTGCCACAGTGTACTTTCTACGAACCCTAAAGACTAAACTTCTACCACGTCTATTGGCAATGTACCAGACTGTACCCTTGACTGAAGCACAGAGCGAGCAAGAATGTATTGTTTGAGAACTTCAGTGCTGAAGTAAGCTAAACAGTGTGATAGAAGAAAATAAAAGAAGACCGTGAAACTGGTTATTGTAAAATAACAGTGCAAGGCTAAATAAACTGCATCTAGGGCAAAGAGCACAGAGGCCTAATACTTTAAGCAAACGTGCAGAAAGCTACATTAAATATGGCTACACTACACCCTCCCCTTGTCTGTAGAAAGTGGTTTAACCCAAAGCTAAAAATGCCCTAACCTAAAAGATAATTAAAACCCTATAGAATTTCAACAAGTCAAGAGGATACCAAAGCACATTAATCCTCAATTTAAAAATAAGCATGCAGCTAAGTGCCGAATTCATACAACAGTGTCAATTTAGACTAGATTCAATTCAAACAGTGGTAGTGGAAAGCAGAAGGTTCTCCACTTCGGCAGATGACAAAACCGGAAAATCCACGCCAAAGACTTTCAAGGAGCAGGTGTGTTCCAAAGCCCCAGTGTCAACCAAGGCAGCATCCCGTACAGAGCCTGGGAACGAGTTAATATCAACTTCCTCCAGGAAGGGTATCTCGTAATCAGCCTCACGAAGCAAACGCAGCCGCAGCGCGCATGTCTGGTAATGAGCCCTCATCGGGAACATCAACAGCTCAGCATCAGCCACTGGTGGGCGTTGCTGTGAGAGACAGACGTCCAGTGCATGTTCCAAATCACACCAACGGCACCGAAACACGGGCTGCACACAATCCAAAACCGGTCTGAATGACAGAGACCAGTTACACTCCAAATGTTCCAGGAGTGTTGCTCCAGAGTGCTGCATCATGCGTTCACGACACAGCTGCGCTGATGGGAGCGCCCACATTCGTCCTTGTTGCGGCGGGACAGCCATTGCGGAAAAACAACAGCAACAGCAAAATGCCGGCTAATAAAGCCAAAGTTATCGGAAATCCCCCAAAAATGCTTCTGAAAATTGAATGAATAGCCGAAGGTATTAAACCGAATATGGAAGAGAAGGTGTGAATGAAACCAACACCAACAGCTTTGAAAAAATGTGCTAATCCAACCGTGCTGGACGCATTAAATATACGTCCCACGAGTTCACCAAAGTGGCTCGGAAAGTTGGTATTTAACAGGGACTGTATTTCCGCTGATGACCTTGCCACCTGAAGTGCGTAGGTCTCGCGTGCAGATGTAAGGGCCACATGCTTCTGAAACAATAAAGCCTTTAGTCTACTTAACTTGTCGAAATTCACCTTGGAAGTAGCAATGTGAGGCCAGATATCTGCTACCTCCCTTAATTTAGTGGGGGGAAATAACATACTCCCGCAGCAAGTAACGACCTTAGTGACCGAAACAACATAAACTATTCCGGCCCGCATGCCACAACAGTCTTCACTATTGAGGAGGACGTAGCTGCCGTTTGAAAGCACCTGGAATATGCGTTTAATCAAGGGGACCGGAACTCCCTTCAGATAGCAAGCCAAGTTCGCAACCGAGGCATTACATGCCCCATGCAAGGACAGCTGCTTACAAATCATCGTATGGCTGACTGAAGTCTCGCATTCACTACCGCTAAGAAAGACCTCTTTCATGCCATTGAGACATTTGTACAAGAAGGGAAGCTCCCACACCTCATCTCCCAACTTCTCATATCTGACTACCGGAACATGTTTCGAACAAGAAGTGAATTGTAACGTAGAAATAGGCAGATTAATAACCCTGTGTATCAACCACTTTGCAGAGGGGATCTCGGCCACGGTAAAAGGCAATCTTTCTAATTTTTCAATGTTGAGCATGACATAAGTCGCCTCCTTCTTAGCCATTAGTTGTTGTTGTCGCGTTAAATTAAAGGAAAAATATATGTCCCTGGCACTGATGTGTTGCCACGGAACGCGACCCCCCTTCAGTGTCTGAAGTGTCCAACCCAACTGCATAATGGACCTGGTTTGACTTTGTCCATGATGTAAAGAAGACATATCAGATTGTATAATGTCTATACCAGAAGAAACAATGTTGTTAATCGTATATATTTAGTCGGACAAGGTGTGAATTCCATTATCCACAACAGCTAATGCCTTTTTCAAGTTTTCCTGATCTATCTGCCTTAACCGGGCTGCAGCCTCCTGCTGGGAAAGTTTCCATATTTCATTGTATACTTCATACAAGAAATGCTTCCTACGTGGTGTCTTCGGGCCTAACAAAAAATTTTGTAAGTCAGTGTTATTAGACAGGAGAGTGAGATGTGTCTTAACTGCATCTAGCGAGGATGATTTTAAACATTGTTAGCACAATTTTCCCACACTATATGTAGAAATTATTTCAGCATGTTCTGGCGATATATAGCGAGGGACTGACATACTCGTCCGGAAACCCCCCGAGGAGGTGACAAAACGTTGATGACACCCGTTGGTGTCTATGGGCCACAATAACCACCCGCCTGGACGTGTCAATGAAGTGTTAAATGTACCATTCTGGATCCATTCTGTAAGCTCACTAAAAGTGTCATTTATGTATTTCTGCCAGTTAATAATTTTTGCAAGGACAGGTATACTAGGCATGTTCAATTCTCTAATTGTTGCTCAGCCCAAACAGCTAGTCTGTTGTACTGTTTCATTTAAAAAAATCATTTGGACGGGAATGAGACATGCTCTAAACAATGTTTCTCTACCCTTTGTCTGCCAATGTTTTGTTCCCCAAACACTTTTTAAATCAACATTATTTGACCAATATTCATAACCTTCAATTGACAGTCGGGAAACAAAAGAATCTGAGTATATGAATTTCGTATTAGTCAACAACATTTTTTTATCCTTGGACGGAGTTAACCTAAAATAATATGACTTAGCATTCATTTGATGATGCCCAGAAAAATACGTAAATTTTTCAGAATAAGTTTTGGAACTCCCCTGCGGGGGAGTCAGGCAATTCTCCCATTGCGTATAGTCAAATATCGTTTTTGGACTACTCGCTTTGTGTATAAAATGGTGTCCATAATAATTATAGCAAAACATGTCACCATAATTATCTTTAAACCAGTAAACATCTTCATTTTCATAGACAGTATAATATTGTAATTCAGTCATGATGTAATCAACTGTCTTCACATCCCAATCATCAGATACAATGCCTGGTATTACTATATCATTCATAGACGTACGGTATTTGAATTATCTCAGTCGGACCGTATATATCAAACATTACTTTATCCCACACAATCCCATCCGGAATTGGCACTGCAGAAATGTTCACAAAGGACAAGTCTCTTCGAACCCTGTGTGATGAAAAATGTGGCTTCAACACCTCCTCCACCTGTTCAACCGCTGATCTCTCAGGAAGAAAATGACCATGTATTAACAGAAAAAAGGTAATGACAAACCATATCCAGAGAAAAAATGCTAGCATAGTCAATAAGAGCCACAGATAGTTCCATGGAAAAAACAACATACATATCTTTAAGCCAACACATCAGCTTCAGGTCAGTAATCAAAGAGGCAAACGAATCCGATAGACCATTGTTGTTGTTGGCAAAGTAACCAGAGGCAGTTCGTGCAAAAGGTGTTGCCGTATTCAATGGAGGAGTTGGTGTTTCTCACGGTGGTACACTGTAGATAGCACCATACGTTACGTCAGTAGTCATGGTGACTTGATCAAACGTTTCCAAGTTATTGGTTGTTAGTGAAACTAATGCGAGATCATCATCCACCCTCCCCAAGCTCGGAGAGGCAACAGTGTTGGTATAGATGACTTGAAGCGGAACATCTTCCCCAGTAGTGAGAGGGATTCGGGAACTACTGGATGTTCCTCTTGGTCTGCTGTGTAGAATCGGCCACATGTTGTAATTTGACATTGTCAATAGAAACAAAGCGATTTTCTTTGGCACCTGGCAACGGTGGTAAACTAACAGTTCTCGTTCTGTGTATCCCCAACACAGGGACTGGTGCTCAATATGAAGGGCCAAATTATTTTTTCACTGCGACCTTTTCACGCACAAGATCCCCAACTCTGTGAATCCAGCCGGTAGGTGTTACTGGCACATCCTTAATTCCTGTGGAGGCAGCACTTTTAGAAGAGTAATCTTCAAGGAACTGTTGTAATTCCTGCAAAACAGTGACACAATCATTTATGTCAAAAGGCGTTTCCGCCGCCTCCACACCAGGACCATCAAGATCCGGAACAAACATTTGGGTTCCGAACAGGCACTCATATGAAGTACGACCCCCCAGGGACCTTCTAGGCAGGTTATTTAGTGCTCTCTGAACTCCATACAGGTGGGTTAGCCATCTATGACCCGTACCTAAGACTCTGGCTGTTAAGGATTGCTTTAAATCGTGGTTTAATCGCTCCACGGACAGAATTTCCCTTGGGATGAAATGGAGACGAGTACTGGAGCTGGACCCCCAACGAAGCCATGGTGTCCCTGAATGCCCTTGAGGCAAATGCAGGGCCCTGGTCCGAATGGAATGCCGCAACTGCATATGTAGCGACAAAGACTCGCAAATCTTTAATAACAGTCCGAGCGTCAGCCGAGAGCTGTGGCCACACCCACACAAATCTGGAGCAAGAATCAACAGCGACTAGTATATATTTGTATGCACTATCTGGTGTTAGTGGACCGCAATGATCCAAGTACACACATTGTAATGGTCTGTTGGATATTAAGAGGGGTGTCTGCGGCGGGCGCTTAGCTGTTGAAACTTTAATTTGTTAACAGATGTCGCAACAAAGGACATACTGCTTTGTCTCTTTATAGAGACCAGGCCACCAGTAACGGGCCTGTAATAGCGAAATTGTGGCGACCACGCCAGAATGTGCAGATGCCACTCCCTCATGCGTTGCTTTGATCAATTGTGGTCTTACAACTTTATTGGGGATGTCGCGTACGCCTACGCTAGGAATTTTAACCTCAGCGTTCAGCATACTTCCCATGAAATATTGGTATTTATTAGGAAATCCTTCAGGATAAGGCGTGCCATCAACCGTAGCTTTTATGGCAGCCAGAATCTCTGTATCTGGTTTGGAACTCGAACGAGTCACTGCAGCTACAGTGCCAACCGCCACTGCCGACTTTGCGGCTTCATCAGCCATGGTATTCCCAGCAACGTGAATTCCAACGCGCTGGTGTCCAAGTGTACGTACAACATGGACTTTGGGTAGCGTCTCCTTCAGGTCTGCTACCTTGCCCCACAGTAGTCTGTGTTTTATGGTGTTGCCTTTCGAATCTCTGAACCCATTCAAGCGCCAGTAATGTAGGTATTCATTAAAAGATTGGACGCAATAATACGAATCACAAACAATCAGTGTAAACTGTGTAGGATCTGTATGTTCTAATGCCATCAGTAGAGCTTTCAGCTCAGCCAATTGTGCCGTACAATCCCCTAAGGTCTGTGTATAAGTATGTTGGGGGCAGAATTTCTCCCCCTCCATATGGCCGCTCACTACCGCACATGCAGCCGAATATCCGTGTTTTGTTCCAACCGCCGGTTGCGCAGAGCCATCGGTGTACATGACTACTTGATATTGATCAATAGGCAACGTGTCAGTGGGAACTGGATATTCAACTTCATATTGCAGAAATTCTTGAGTTTGGCATTTTGGGTCAAAAATGTAATCTACATCAGTGGCTATTAAAGACGTAGCCCGTTGTATCCATCGCGTGTGGAGTGCTTTTGCGTTCGGAACGCTAGCTTTTGTAACGGCCTCGAGGGCCGGAATAGGGGAAATGACAATAATGCGTTTACCCTGGGCAAGAGGTGTTTCTTTAATAACAGCCATCTGCACAGCAGTGAGAATGTTCTCTGCGGGTGCAAATCGTTGTTCAGCAGCCGAATACAAGTGGGACTTGTATCCAATCGGGACAGTCTCACCTTCATTAAATGTGACATACGTAAACCCAATGGCCCCAGCTATCACCCTCATGACCAAATGCATCTTATTGTCCCGTGTATGTAAATGTTTTGTGGCTAGTAGATCTGCTTGTAACTCCCGAAGAGTATGTGTTTGTTCAATTGTCCAGAATTTGCTTGAAAAATCAGGACGGATTAATTCATATAAAGGTTTTATGCGTGTAGCATAATCAGGAATGTATGTTCTGCCAAAATTCAGAAAAGCCCAACAATGATTGGAGTTTCTTAATCGTATTAGGTGGTTGCAATTGTGCACACTTTTCTAAAAATTGGGGCGCTAGGCTCATACTTTCATTCGACAGCTCGTATCCCAGGAATATGACGCTGAGGAAGGCAATTTTAGATTTTTTGAAGTTAAATTTGTAGCCAATTTTGGCATACCCTACAACAATGTGGGCTACTCGTCTTAATTGTTGTAGCAACTCGTCATCCATGAGATATATATCATCTACATATGACAATGCTTTAGGGTCTAACTTGTGTAAAATTGCAGTAACACGAGCCGCAAACAGTCCCGGGCTGTTCTTATACCCCTGAGGCAAACAACAGAATTTTTTCTTGAAGCCTAACGCGCTAAAGCTTGTCAAATCTATGCTTTCGGGTGCTATATTCGTTTTATATTTTTTCCGCACATTGTTGTTCATCAGTGCGGCGCTATGTGAATTTTGTATAGCATATGTACGTGTATGTCTGTTCAAATGTCTGTAGTCTAAGACTATTCTATATGAATGGTCCGGTTTAGCTACAAGGAATAAGGGATTATTCATCGGTGAGACACAGGGTTCAATTACCCCCTGGTATTCCAGTTGTGTAAGTATTTCCCTCACCGGTGCCCTTGCTTCATGGTTTATGGGATACTGCGATTGTGGCTGAGGTTCACCTTTAAACGGAATTACATGATATGGAGAATCCCTATCCCACCCTACGTGATTTCTATATAAGGCAGGTGCTTGTGCTAGAGCCCATTTGATGCAATAGGACTCTGCGAGTTCCCCTGGAACAAGGGGCGAGAACGAAGGTTTAATAACCTCCTCCCCAACTGGGCAGGTGCGGACAAAGTCAGGCGGCCAATCTTGTTCAGCCAGCAAAATGTCATATATCTTGACGACACGATCCCAAAAGATTTTGTGTATAGTGCGTTCAATGTCTCCTTCCAATTGTAAAGTCACTGTATACACCCTATCGGGTTCAGAGACACACATATCTGCTGTTTCAACTTGTATGAAGTCATCAGTTGCTTTCACCTGCAGATGCTCTAGAAGATTCCGGCGAGCTATTGTGACCTCTGCCGCGCTGTCTAGCAGTGCTAGTGCCCATGTCTTGTTCTTCAAGAGAACTCTCTTCCTGAGTGGCATGTCTAACTGAGACTGCCACCACCTTTTTCTTTTTAAACTGTTGTTTTGGTTGTATCGGTTTCTCTTCCTTCTTGACAGAAACCTCTGAAGAGCGTTGTTATTCCTGTCTCGGTTTCACGTACTCTGTTAACCGCTCTGACCACCCACCTCTCTCATTTCTCTTTTCAGATGAGTCCTGAAAGGAACGAGATTGGCGTGTATCAGTAAATTGATATCTATCAGGCATTTTTAGATTATCCCTATTTCTGAGATTATACCTATTTTGCGGGGTCTCTGTACGTGGAGATTCTCCCCTTTCTTTTTTAGGTGTCTGTTGTTTTTTCTCCCAGCATTTCTTATTACCCTCAGGTTGCTGTTTAGCATTTTCTTTACTAATTTTCCCCTGAAATTGAGGTTTTTGCGGACTAGCCCCTAGGCTATCTCGACCGATACTAGAATAAGTTTCCGCTATTAGTTTTGGCAGTTCCCGCTCCTGATCTTGTTGCGGGACGTCACGAAGACGCATACGCACTGCAAGTGCAGCTGCTTCCCCTGTAAGATTATTTAGGATTATTGAAGAAACCATTGCAAAGTTGCCCATCAGTTGCATTCCTAAATCTAAGGCCGGGGCAGCCCCGTATTCATCCTGAATTTGTTTAAGCATTTCTAGTAGGTTGGCCATTGTCGGTGTACCGTGTGCCGTTGTATAGAGCGTGGCAAACACTGTGTCCCAGGTATTACAATGTTCCTCTGTGGGAACCATGCCAAATGGTAAACACATAGTTAATATTCTATGTTTGTCCTGAGGTCCCATATGGGGAAATACCGCCTCCAGCGTATTGATTTTCTGTGCCAGCCAAAATGGAGTCTCCTCCCGTTTTGCTGGAACTTTACCCATAATAGAGTGTACAGTCACCGGGTTTATACCTGGTGTTACTGCATGTGGTTGTGCTGGAGCAGCACGCGCTGGGTTTGTATTTAGTGTCTGCATCACAAATTGTACTAAGCGTCTATATGTAGCCGTTAAGTCTGTATATAAACGACGAACTTCAGCCACCGGCATATTTGCAACCTCAGGATGTGGTGTATATGTGGCCAATAAAGGCCAGGTTGGACCATCATTACTTAGTGGACCTAACCTTACTGGTAATATTGTATGGGGTAGGGTGCCATCAAGCCAATTATTATGTTCTTGATAAGATAGAGATATCTCTAGGTATGCGTACGCCCTGTACTGGCCAGGCGCGTTCGCAACAGTAGATGTGTGAAATGTATTTGTGTTCCCATCAACTGCTGGAAATATGACCCAGGAGTAAAAAAGTTCTGTTCTATAGGCTGCGTGGGCGGCCACCACAAACGTGACTGGACCACCCTGGATCGTAAGACCATGTGCAAGCAAATGTGCTGTGAGCGGTTGTCTCATATTAAGAGCTATTTGTATTACCTCGGGATTCGCCATTAGAAAAACAGCGAGAGTTCAGAGAAGGCACACCAAGACGGGGTCTTTCCTTTTAAGGTTCAAGCTTGAACAACCATCCGCTGTAATTAGGGTTACCTATACCGCAGTGGTGGAAGTCCTCAGTGCCACGGACGTCTCCGTTAAAGGAACTGAGGGATCATTATATTATATGAGAGCGAGAGAAACTGGTGGACCCGAAAATTAGAGCCAGACCAAACGTATCCTAATGAGACTACTGGATTTTTGGGCGGCAAGATCGTTCACAGTGTGGGGGACTAAGTCTGACCCACGGCGAAGGACCGTTGTCACCCCAAATCCGGGTTGAGCTCCGGCTAAATAGCAGTGCCTTATCTCTCCCAGAGGGAAGGGACAATTGGGCAGCTGAGCGCATGACATCTTAGTGCTTCCCAGGGAAGTCGTTGTCACTCAGGTCACAACCAGTTCTCTCATACACAGGGTGGTCTCATATATAAATGACAAAGGCAGTTTGAGTTTTAAAGATTGGTTTAATAAAACAACTACATTTTAGATAACAAGGCGTGAGCCGCAATACCCAGAACCATACAACACAGTAGGATTTAAATAGTAACGAGGAGAGTGAAACATAAGAATAATGCTATCATAGCGCAACTAGATTACGTTCTCTCTCTAAGTTATATTTTGAGCACAGCATGTGAAGCTCTAAGCCTGCCTTTCAGGTTCCCCCGGGAGGACATTGACCCTCATAACTGAGCAAACGCCTGTGATCTGGATCAGCATCTGCAATTTGGCAGTCAGCATTTAGTTGTGGGTTCCTGGTCGGAATCTCCCTCTTACGTGTACCAGGACTGGAAAGTGTTTTTATAACTAACACGCTGGTGTTCTAAGAAACGTCCCTACGTAAGAATGTGTACTTTCTACGAACCCTAAAGACTAAACTTCTTACACGTCTATCGGCAATGTACCAGACTGTATCCTTGACTGAAGCACAGAGCGAGCAAGAATGTATTGTTTGAGAACTTCAGTGCTGAAGTAAGCTAAACAGTGTGATAGAATAAAATAAAACAAGACCATGAAACTGGTTATTGTAAAATAACAGTGCGAGGCTAAATAAAATGCATCTAGGGCAAAGTGCCTAATACTTTAAGCAAACGTGCAGAAAGCTACATTAAAAATGGCTACACTACAACTTAAGCCTGACTGCTCAGTGCCAAGCTACCAGAGGGTGGGCACAGGATAATTTGGACTGTGTGACTTACCCTGACTAGAGAGAGGGTCCTTGCTTGACAGGGGGTAACCTGACTGCCAACCAAAGACCCCATTTCTGACAGTGGAGAAAACACCACAGGCCTAATTTGTGAATAATAAAGGATGTGAACAAGATAAATTGTGCAGGAAGTAGGAGTGGGGCAAAATAAATCATGACCTTATTTTTTTTCTTTACAGAATAAACATAACTGTAACAGGTAATGGAATCAATCAAACAATTGCATTCTGACAATTGTAATGACAGTCATACAATGGGCTCAAACATCCAAAGCCTCCTTTTGTCTTCTATATAAGATTATGATTCATCTTTAAATGTACAGGTGCAATATATAGTGTAATTAATGCAGACGACAGTGCCGAATTTACAGAATTCATTGATAAATCCTGCCTCCTGGGAAGTTAGAAGCCCTAAGAGCAATTAGGTAGAGGTTCTGAGGGCAGTCCTTAGAACATTGAGCTTGTAAAGGGGTTTGGTCACATTGGAGAGTACTGTGGAATGTGAAAGGGAGAATGTTTGCTGGAGAGGTCGAGACAAAATCATGCTCATACTCGCAAAGTAGAGTTGCATCTACCCACATATCAAGTGGTTCTATGGTCTGTTTCAGGGTGTTAGGAAAGGATAGAACTTTGATCAGCTGTTTTGGGAGAACTGTGAGGCTTATTTAATGGCTCCTAGCAGTTATTGTGGTCAAGCTTTTGATCAAATATAGGATGAGCGACATGATAAACTGCAGAAGTAGTAATGTGATAGATCTTATTCTATGCCAGTGCCATCTTAGGTATTTAAGAGAAACAAGAAGAGATTTTTGTTTGATGTTAGGAAAATAAAAATAATCTTTATGTACTTTTCCTGTGATATTGTGAAAGAGAGAGAGAGACACTGTCTCGGCAGTTGTTCTTCAAGTCAGTCATCATAGTTCTTCAATCAGCCTTTTGGGCTTCCTGCTCACTCTCGTTGGACTGGAGCTCTCCTTTCCATGGTCTTTTCCTTCTATTGTGTCTTCAGCCCCCCCGGGGGGGCTGCCATAGGCCAGAGCAACTTCCATTGGCTGTCCCGTGTCCTCACTCTGAGATGTCCGTTTGTCACTTGGCCGTGCCTCTACTTCATCCTCATCTGATGTTCTGAACTCTCTGAAGTGAGAGCTTATCCTAGTTGTGGAGTAAGAGCCTATTGTTGCCATGATAATCAACTCTTTGATGTTAGTTATTGTCAGAGGTTGGCTTGAGAAAGGGCTGTCAGATTTTCGTACTTGTAGTTGGCGTACAAGCACCAGGTCTCCCAGTTTTAGTCCAGACGACGTGGCATGGCCTTGTGCGTCAGCTTGTCATTTCATTTTCCTCTTGATCATGTGTGACAATCTCACTGTGGTCTGATGAGGTTACAGTTAAGGCAGACGGGTCCTGCTTGCTATACCAATTCTGATGGGCACTTCCCCATGGAACCTTTTGGGGTGTTGCGGTAATCCAGAAGCACTTGACATAGTGCTTGTCCCACGGAGATCTGCTCCAGCTTAATCCATTGGACAGCATTCTTTCGGTTGCCCATGAATCTTTCTACCATGCCATTTGCATGTGGTCCGGCGGTGTTATTCTCCTGTGATGTACTACCAGATACGCCATGTATCTGCAAAATTCTTCTCCTGAGAATGGGGTCCATTTTCTGTCTTGAGTGTCAGAGGTGTGCCCCAAGCTGCAAAAATGTCATCCAGAATCGGTACTATGGCAGTGGCCAATGACGATGACACCTGGAGCACTATGGGGAATCGGAAGTATTATTGACGACTGGCAGGTAGCCACCAGGGTCCAAAGGCCCATAGAAGTCTGCGGCCAGCATTGTCCATACAGCCTCGGGAAGGTCAGACATGCATAGCTGCTCTGGTTTGGGTGGCCTGCCCATCATCTGACAGAGATGACAGTTAATAATCATGTCCTCCACCAGATGGTCAAGTCCCAGGAACCATACTTTCTCTCTCAGAATATTTTTTGTTGCCACCATGCCACCATGCTTCTGTGAGACTCATACCGAAAACACTTTGAAGACGGACAATCAGTCTTGCAGATGACTACCCTGGTGCCTCAGAGCAATATTCCTTGTCTGTTTCTGACAGTTCCTTCAGCGCCTGTTTGAATGCAAGTATTTTCTCACCCCTGACCCCTTCATCTACTGAGCTGCCGTTGGCCACATGCCTTCACCTCTGTTGCTGCATGAGTGTTTTGACTGTTTGTACTGTTTTGTCAGTCATTGTCTCCTTCACCAGTTCTTCCATCGTTATTGAGGTGGGCATGTTTTACTGCAGCACAAAGTGGAGGAATTCCTCGGCAATGGAGGATGTCTCTGTTGTCCAGGGTTTGTGCACTATTTTGAAATCACAGCCCATCAGGCATATTCCCCACCTTTCAATGTGCAGTGATTTTTTTGCTTTGGGGTTGCCATAGAATGTGACCAGTGCCTGATAGTGCTTGTATGTCCAGACCACCGTTAGGCTTTCTTTCTCTGTTTGGCAGAATGCCGGTTCTATGTTTGACCGGCTCCTGCTTGAATATGCAACAATGTGTCTTGGTGACTCTTCCGGGCTTGTGTAGTGTGAAAATGGCTCCTAACCCCACTGGGCTAGCATCTACGGTGAGCTCCGTGCATAGGGATGTGTAAAAGTATGTGAGTTGAACCACAGCTGCAACGGCATTCCAAATGTCCTCGAATGCTTTCTCACAGTTCAAGGTTCAGAGAAATGTCTGCCTTTGTTTGGTCAGCTCACGATTGGAGATGCTCACAGTGGCAAAGTCTTCGATGTAGCGAGCAAGGTAGCTCACCATCCCAGAAATTACCTCACTTCTGCTAAATCTACGACTGGTCATCTTTTGCGAAGTGTTTCTACCTTGCTGGGGTCTGGCCACATCCTTATCTGGGAGAAAATGTGTCCAAAGAAAATGAGTTTTCTCTTCCCAAGCTCACATTTGTCCTCGTTCAGTGTCAGGCCAGCTGTTTCCAACTACATATGTAACTCCCGCAGTGCTGAGTTGTGTTCATCTTTTGTGCGACTAGATACTAGGATGTCATCGCTGTAGTTTAGACAGTTCTTTATGGGATTGATCACTCATCTCACCATCTCCTGAAATCCTTCTGCTGCTGATGACACCCCAAAGCTTAATTGCTTGTAATGAAATAGTCCAAGGTGGGTGGAAAATGTGGTGATGTAACGGGACTGCAAGTCCAATTCCAGTTAATGGTAGTCCTTGAATGAGTCAAGTGTGGAGAATACAGGGGCCACAGTGGGGCAGGTGATCATGTCATTTAGGTGAGGGCCTGGGTGCCAATCTCTTTCGGTAGCTGTGTTCGGTAAGCGCATGTTGACACAAACTCATATTTTCTTTGTATTCTTCTTTGGCACAGCCATGATGGGGGGCAACCACAGGGACTTGGCTGTGATTTTGAGCCACTGGTTTGATCGCTTCATTGATATGAAGGGTTACCTGCTTGTCCTTCCACTTTCCCACCCCTTTGACGATTGCGGGGTGTCTTCTTAGGATGTTGGGAGGCTCATCTATATGATATGTCATGGCTAGGAGGCCCATCATTTGCGCAGTGACATTGCTGAGCAGACACAGTGCTGGAACTCTCCCTGTGGATGAGTACCTCTTCTCTCACAGATGTGCCATTGTACATGAGCGTCTCCCTGAATTTCCCCACGTTCATTAGGTTGTTTCGCACCCCATGTGAAGGTGACAGCAGAGTCTTGTGTTTAATTTTCACATACTCCGACTCACACATGATGTTCCATGTGGCTCCACTGTCAAGTATAAATCGTGTTGTGTGACTTGCGACTTGCAGATTTGCTGTCTTCTTTATTTGTTGTTTGTCCACTAGTTGGACATGTTGTTCAGATGCTCATTCTTGAGCTGGGGCATTGATCATGAGGTGTAGATGTTCGTTGGCTTCCCGTGTATTGGCGCCATCTGTGTCAGTGGAAGAACTGGTATTGCATGCTTCCATATGTCGTACATGACGACCCGAGGTTATTCTTGGTTGGGCAGGTCAGCCTCTCTCCATCTGAATCTGTCCACCCATGCAGACGCTTGCAAAGTGATTGTTGCAATTACATTTCTGACATTTGTGTTCCATGGCCGGACAGGTGCCGATGTGCAGGTATTCCAGGCCGCAGCACGAGCATGTTCTTCCTTGTTTTTCCTTCAGGAGCAGCGGTGGTTTGTCATGTCTGCTGTGGCTGCCAGCCATGCAGTGAGGCTGTTCCATCATTCCCACTCTTCTATTTTCCATTTGGATGACATGTGGTGTGGCGCTGGCTTCTGACCTTGCCATGGTCAGTATTTTGTCCAGTGCATGTATGTTTCTTTCTGTATTTTCATGCGGAATCAAGTTGAGCAGTATCCTTCAATGATGCACAGCCTGATGGCTGCCTCACTGTTGAATTTTCAAATTCCCAGTAGGTAACTAGTTTGCGCAGTGGAGTCACAAAGTCATCAAGGGATGCATGTCCTTGTTGGCATGCCGTGTTGAACGTGCAGCATTTGAATTCAACATTTCGCTGAGGGTTAATACTGTCTGGAGGCATTTTATCAGGCCTTTGTATGTAGTGATTGACTCAGGCGGGAAAGTTACGAGTAGGTCTTCAACATCATCCCCCGCTAGGTTTAGAAATAGGTCCCTCGCCTGTTCATCCATGTGATTTTTTGCAGTTAGAGTGCAGGTAGCTTTCAAAATGCCTGATCTATTTCTCCCAGCGAGCACCTTTCTTTTGAGAGTCAGAAAGATCAAACGACAGAGGGCCGCCTGAAAATTGCACTTAGTATATTGTATCGTCCTTGCATTCATTGGTCAGGGTCAGAGACAGCTCCTGTTGTGATTGCAGTTTGATACTGCATACTGGTGATGCTGAGCTGCTGTCACTGTTGCTATTTATTTGGCAGGGTTTTAGTTGATAGTCTTGTGCACACGCTGTTACTGCAGTGTTTTTGTTGATATATTATGCATACACTGTGTTTGTATGGCCACAGGGTGCTTGGTAATGGCTATGAGTTAAATAGGTATGGGTGCCTGACTTTAAAGTGGCCGGCGGGGCTTTTACACAGCTCATTGGTTCATCTGCCTCACTTTAAAATGGCCACAGATGAGGTCACGCTCTCACCAGATGTTGTGTTAGCTGGAGATCAGACACAGGTGATTCAATTAGCCAGGCACAGTCCGGCAAGGCTTACTGCTGATTTCCTTATTTGTAGAGGCACGACCAAGGCTCTTGAGGTCACACTGTTATGTTGGATCCTTGAAGGCGCTGAGGATTGGATCCAGAGGCATAGAGCATGTCTTGGCTTCACTCTAATGCAAGGATTGCGTCATGGTGTGCAATTCCTCCTTTGTCACCAGTTGTCATGTCACGATGCCCCCAACCCAAAGGACGACACAGGAGGCCGGTAGGGGTGTAGCCATTTCTTTATTTCTTTATTTGTTTTGTTACCCGCGTAGGCAGGCTGACAGGTGTGTCAGTCATCCACAAGATGCTGGCCAGTAGTGCCACCCCCCCTTCTCCCTGGAACCCAGGTCCCGTCCCCTTGTGACTGGAAGCGTGTTCGGTGACCTGACCACAGGTACACCTGGTGTGTGTGTGTTGTCCTAGTGCCCCATGCACTCGTCGTGCTGACATACAGGACCGGTGATGCCCTTTGAGAATACTTACTTAAAGTGCTATAAAAATGTATGATGTTAAAGGTGAATGTTTAGGTAATTACTTTTAGAAAGCCCAAGATACCAGGCAGTAACAGGAAAGGATAACATTTCTGAGAACTATTAAATATGAATTACTTTAGTTGATTATAATGGTTTATGCCCAGGCTCCAGAGGACTGCTAAACATTTGTGCCACTACAGTTACTTGATTGGGAAGGTAAAGGACATCTGAAGGAGTAAATCATACTAAACACACCCTGCTGAATTGAATCAGTTAACCAGTAAATCTCTCCTGGAAGCAGCAACATAGTTTGAGGTATATTTCCAAATATGTCAGCTGGTATCATCTATACAGAGAACAGATAGTGATAGATAATATTTGATGTATATATTTCCATGATTAGGACCTCTTGAACTGTGATTCGGTCCGAACAAAGGAACAAAATAGGAATGTAAGAGAAAAAAATGATAAATATGTCAGTTTTTTGGTATGATGTAGAAGAAACAACATGGGTATTAAACATTCTTTTTTGTCTATGTATAGCATGCAAGGGTTATCTAAGACATGGTTGTCACATGAATAGTGACAACATTTGACATACGTCACAATGGAACACTGTTGTGCATCAATGTAAAGCACTTTATTGTGGCCAGGATCACCATATTTAATGAGCATGAACCACCTAGGTGACCACATCCTTAAGAGATAAAAGGGTAATATATATATATATATATATATATATATATATATATATATATATATATATATATATATTCTGAAGAAGGTACTAATCTAATGATCCAGATAAATACTTATTTGGTTTTTAGTTGTGTTGTGTCCTGAAGATGCTGCAAGCCCCCCCCCCCCCCGCTTTCCGACAACAAAAGAAACCTTTTAAAAATCTAATGACCCTATAGAAGGTGGCACAAACAATATTAAAGCCACAGAAATGTACATCAACCATTTTTTAATATGGTCTAAGGAATCTAAGGAATCAGACCTGGTCCCGTGGAAGAAAGTTATCTGTATTCTCCAAACCTGGATATATAAGAAGGTCCATGAATGGTGTGTGCGCTGTTGTGAATGAATGACAGGTGTGAGCGATAAATATATTTGATAAATGGATGTGGGGTTTGTAACCATGAATTGCAGTTTTCAATATGATTTATTTGTGAAAAATGCAATATATACTTGCTCTGCTATAAATTGAGAAATACAATTATTTGTTATTCAATAAATAAAGAAAACTATTTTAAATATACCTGTGTTGATGCAGATCATCAGTGGAAGAATTCCTAGTCAGAAGCACCACAGGTGGAGCACAAAATTATTGTGTTATGTACAGAGCTCAGATATACCAAGAGGAAAACTCTGGTAAAGGATTTTACTTTCTGATATAGTATCAGAAATTGAAATCTAAATCTTTCACCAGGGCATGGTCCAAGGCTGAAACCCATGAGGCCCCCTCCAAGTCAGACATTTCACTGTCTAACTCCAGCTGAAGTCATTGGATTTGGCATCAAAAAGTTGAACAGGAAAAAGCAGAAATTCATAGCCACAAAGGTCACTTTATGAGTCTGATACATTTGCAACTTCATTGCAGTCAAAGGATTTACCTTGGAGTTTAATTTAATCACTTTTTTTGGTTCTCGGAATCCTTCCACTGGGTGTGGCTGGAAGATGTAACTGGGCAACGCTTCATGACCCACATATTTCACCATGAGGTTCCACTGAACCTGTTTTCAGCATGGCAAAAAGATCCAAATGGGCCAAACCTGGCTTTCCTGTCTGCCTTGAGTGTGCCCTGCATGGGCAAGCCACAGCAGCTTCCCCATTTCTCAAGAGGTGAAACAAATGGCTCAATCCTACCTTTTCCAACTGACATTTTACTAGGTAACTGTAGGAAAGTACCATCTTGCCTGGCATGTTACCCCCATATTTCACTGTATATATATGGTTTTAGTTGTATGTGTCACTGGGACCCTGCCAGCCAGGGCCCCAGTGCTCATAAGTGTGCCCTGTATGTGTTCCCTGTGTGATGGCTAACTGTCTCACTGAGGCTCTGCTAACCAGAACCTCAGTGGTTATGCTCTCTCTTTGCTTTCCCAATTGTCACTAACAGGCTAGTGACCAATTTCACCAATTCACATTGGCATACTGGAAAGCCCTTATAATTCCCTAGTATGTGGTACTGAGGTACCCAGGGTATTGGGGTTCCAGGACATCCCTATGGGCTGCAGCATTTCTTTTGCCACCCATAGGGAGCTCTGACAATTCTTACACAGGCCTGCCACTGCAGCCTGAGTGAAATAACGTCCACATTATTTCACAGCCATTTACCACTGCACTTAAGTAACTTATAAGTCACCTATATGTCTAACCTTTAGCTGGTAAAGGTTGGGTGCTAAGTTACTTAGTGTGTGGACACCCTGGCACTAGCCAAGGTGCCCCCACATCGTTCAGGGCAAATTCCCCGGACTTTGTGAAAGCGGGGACACCATTACAAGCGTGCACTATACATAGGTCAACACCTATGTATAGCGTCACAATGGTAACTCCGAACATGGCCATGTAACATGTCTAAGATCATGGAATTGTCTAGCACAGACCCGGGTACTGCCAAACTACCTTTCCCGGGGTTTCACTGCAGCTGCTGCCAACCCCTCAGACAGGTTTCTGCCCTCCTGGGGTCCAGCCAGGCTTGGCCCAGGAAGGCAGAACAAAGGACTTCCTCAGAGAGAGGGTGTTAAACCCTCTCCCTTTGGAAAAAGGTGTCAGGCCTGGGGAGGAGTAGCCTCTCCCAGCCTCTGGAAATGCTTTGATGGGCACAGATGGTGCCCATCTCTGCATAAGCCAGTCTACACCGGTTCAGGGATCCCCCAGCCCTGGTCTGGCGCGAAACTGGACAAAGGAAAGGGGAGTGACCACTCCCCTGGCCTGCACCTCCCAGGGGAGGTGCCCAGAGCCCCTCCAGTGTGCTCCAGACCTCTGCCATCTTGGAAACAGAGGTGCTGCTGGCACACTGGACTGCTCTGAGTGGCCAGTGCCAGCAGGTGATGTCAGAGACCCCTTCTGATAGGCTCTTACCTGTGTTGCTAACCTATCCTCCTTCCTAGGTAGCCAAACCTCCTTTTCTGGCTATTTAGGGTCTCTGCTTTGGGGAATTCTTTAGATAACGAATGCAAGAGCTCATCAGAGTTCCTCTGCATCTTTCTCTTCACCTTCTGCCAAGGAATCGACCGCTGACTGCTCTGGACGCCTGCAAAACTGCAACAAAGTAGCAAAGATGACTACTGCAACCTTGTATCGCTGATCCGGCCGCCTTCTCAACTGTTTTCCTGGTGGTGCATGCTGTAGGGGTAGTCTGCCTCCTCTCTGCACTAGAAGCTCCGAAGAAATCTCCCGTGGGTCGACGGAATCTTCCCCCTGCAACCGCAGGCAACAAAAGACTGCATCACCGGTCCTCTGGGTCCCCTCTCAGCACGACGAGTGTGGTCCCTGGAACTCAGCAACTCTGTCCAAGTGACTTCCACAGTCCAGTGACTCTTCAGTCCAAGTTTGGTGGAGGTAAGTCCTTGCCTCCCCACGCTAGACTGCATTGCTGGGTACCACGTGATTTGCAGCTGCTCCGGCTCCTGTGCACTCTTCCAGGATTTCCTTTGTGCACAGCCAAGCCTGGGTCCCCGGCACTCTAACCTGCAGTGCACAACCTCCTGAGTTGTCCTCCGGCGTTGTGGGATCTTCTTTTGTGACTTTGGGTGAGCTCCGGTTCACTCCTCTTCGTAGTGCCTGTTCTGGCGCTTCTGCGGGTGCTGCCTGCTTCTGTGAGGGCTCCTTGTCTTGCTGGGCACCCCCTCTGTCTCCTCACGCAATTGGCGACATCCTGGTCCCTCCTGGGCCACAGCAGCATCCAAAAACCCTAACCGCGACCCTTGCAGCTAGCAAGGCTTGTTTGCAGTCTTTCTGCATGGGAACACCTCTGCAAGCTTCTTCACGATGTGGGACATCCATCCTCCAAAGGGAAAGTTCCTAGTCCTCTTTGTTCTTGCAGAATCCACAGCTTCTACCATCCAGTGGCAGCTTCTTTGCAACCTCAGCTGGCATTTCCTGGGCATCTGCCCAATCTCGACTTTGTCGCGACTCTTGGACTTGGTCCCCTTGTTCCACAGGTACTCTCGTCCGGAAATCCACTTTGGTTGCATTGCTGGTGTTGTTCTTCCTTGCAGAATTCCCCTATCGCGACTTCTGTGCTCTCTGGGGAACTTATGTGAACTTTACACCTACTTTTCAGGGTCTTGAGGTGGGCTATTTTTCTAACCCTCACTGTTTTCTTACAGTCCCAGCGACCCTCTACAAGCTCACATAGGTTTGGGGTCCATTCGTGGTTCGCATTCCACTTTTGGAGTATATGGTTTGTGTTGCCCCTATACCTATGTGCTCTCATTGCAATCTATTGTGACTGTACATTGCTTGCATTACTTCCTTTTGCTATTACTGCATATTTTGGGTATTGTGTACATATATCTTGTGTATATTTGCTATCCTCATACTGAGGGTACTCACTGAGATACTTTTGGCATATTGTCATAAAAATAAAGTACCTTTATTTTTAGTATATCTGTGTATTGTGTTTTCTTATGATATTGTGCATATGACACCAGTGGTATAGTAGGAGCTTTGCATGTCTCCTAGTTCAGCCTAAGCTGCTCTCCATAGCTACCTTCTATCAGCCTAAGCTGCTAGAAACACCTCTTCTACACTAATAAGGGATAACTGGTCCTGGTACAGAGTGTAGGTACCCCTTGGTACCCACTACAAACCAGGCCAGCCTCCTACAGTAATAGAAAGAGTCAGAGGTTCTTGCAACCTCTTGTCCCAGCAGGACTTAGGGGACTTACAGCAATGCCTTCAACTGTAGTCTTCCCAGGTCCAGCAATGTTCTGAGAGAGTGGTGGTGTTGACGATGAGTCGTATCCTGTGCACTAGCCAGTGATTTGAAAAATGTCCCTACCCAATCCTTGGTACTTTCACACCTTATGCCAAACTCCCTTTTCAGTATTCCCTCTTTGCCTTACTGTAAAATTACCCAGGAACTCCTGCTTCAAAATGGCAGAACCATTTTGCCATTAGGCAGGCTTCTCTTCAGCTCCAGCCGCTCCATTTTGAAACTATCCTTATATGTCTTAGGTTGCAAACTGGATCTCTGTCCTGCTGGGGTTGGAGCCAACGGGTCTAGGATAGCTTTGAAAATGAAAGAGGACAGATTCTGTCAGCCATATTGAGGTCAGCAAGTCCAAAGAAGGGTTAAGCATGCCTTATTTCTGCGATCTGTCCTGAACCCCTACCTGAGGGATAATCCCTGTATTGTGTCCAGCAGGATCACCACCTCGTTCTCCCTGGCCCCTGGAGCAGGCTATTATCTTTTAAGCCGGGGTCTTTAACTCTCGCAGCCAAGGACATGTATTCTAGCAGCAGAACTGGTTTTAAGACAGTTCTGGCTTCGGAAGCTCAAAGTCCATTTTTATAAAGCTTTGCTTCCAATAAGATGATAAAAAATCAGATTTTATCGTTAAATCAGATTTTGAAACGAAGTGAAATCTAACCTTTAAAGTCCATTGGTGCGTGTCTGCCACTGGCTGACACACGCATGCTCTCCCTGGTGCAGGCCACGATCAGTGGCCGATGCCAGGGAGGGGTTTTAAAAATCCTCTAGCCCAATTTTTTGTATCTTTCTCAGGAGACGTGGATGAGCTTCCATGCCCTCCTCCCACCTATCTATGATGTCAACACGCCACAAGGCGCGCTGATGTCACAGTTTGAACACCAGAGTAGCGGAGCAGACAAGGTGAGTTTTCTCTCCCTTCTCCAGTGGGGAAAACGGCCAAAACGGCCTCCCCAGATGCCAGAAGGGCACCAATAGAAAGGCGAGAATCTCCCCTTTCCACCGATGCCTTCCTGGCACCATTTCTTGGCCATGGGTCACAGCACGACTACGGTCCATTACCAGGAAATGGCCCTAGGCACCAGGGATCTTGTTTTGAGGGGGTCAGCCTCTGTGTAGGTGTGAAGTCCCCAGTGAATAAAAATGTTTTTAAACCAAAATGGCGGGGTCAGCCCTCCTGACACAGGCCGACCCCTTAGGGGGCATAGTTTATTACAAAAAAAGACTGGTTTCTGCTGGGGAGGGATGATTACAGGCTGACCCCCTGGGGGGCATAATTTAATTAAAAAAAGAATGGTTTCCCTTGGGTTGGCTATCGCGCTTTCCCCCCCCCCCCCCCCCACCCCCGGGTATTAAAAAAAAAATTCAAATGTTGGGGTCTGCCCTACTGACATGGGCCCGACCCCCTATGGGGGTATATATTTTTATTTATACATTTGTGGTTTGCCTTGGACTCGCGATCGGCCCCAGGAAAAGCCCACATATAGAAAAAAAAGTGATACAGAGAGAGACAGATAAATCTCTCTCTCGTTCTCTCTCTCTCTCTCTATATATACATATATATATAGATATATATATAGATATATATCTATTTATATGAAGATATATGACTTTTTAAATGTGTTTTCTTTCCGGGATCCACCATCGACCCCCAGGGAAAGCAACACATATATAAAAAACAGCTTATATATATATATATATATATATATATATATATATATATATATATATCAATCGTTCTATATATATATATATATATATAGATAGATGGATAGATATCAATCATTCAACAAAAATTAAACCATTGCACTCCACGAAGTCAATTGGTCAGCTTATTTATTTAGAGAAATAGCCCATGTCCCCCAAAATAAAAACGGAGGCAACAGGACATTGAAACTGCGTTGTTTGGAATCCAGATATGTAATTAAACGAAGGACCAAGATCCCGTTTGGCCTGAATGCCGATGAAGAACTTTATATAAATTTATGAAGAAAGAAAAAAACATCTTAAATTTCACGTGAATTGATAGATGTTGTAAAAAGAAAACTATGGACCATATATATTGCCGCTGCCTGTGAAGAAATCACTGATTTTAATAACACTTTGGGTGATTGATAGTAATATTATTCCCTAATTCCGCATTTGTTTAAAAAAAGTGAAACTAGAAATTCTTTTTTTTAGGTGAAGATGATTTAGAGATACCTTATCCTAAAACCCCTATTTCCCTAATGAATATAAGGATACAAAATGAGAATTTTGCAATTCAAACATTTGGTGATGTGAAAGGGTCAAAATATGGAACCTAGGATATTAGGATGTGTATTTTTTCAGGAAATGGTTGGCAATCAGAATTTGCTTACATATATTTGCCTCTAAATAGGAAAATGGATAATGTGATTTAGAAATAACAGACAATGAAATAATGTTGAAAATCGAGATGAAGAATTACAGAATATGAGCAAAGGTATATGTAAAGTGTTAAAAATGTAAAAAACACTCTGTAAAACTACATGATCCAGAATGCTTCAGTAAAGGATACAAACATAGGACTAAATAAATTGCAGGGAAAAGGACAATGGTTACATGTGATCAAGACCCTCGTCGGTCGAAATGCTTCGGGTGGTGGAAGCACACACTTTATTTAAATAAATAAGCTGACCGATGGACTTCCTGGAGTGCAATGGTTACATTTTTGTTGAATGATTTATTGGAGTTTGGCCGCTAACTCCCACATTTGCAACGGCAGAAAGATCGCACAGTCGGTAACACAGCCATTTGTTGATGATATATATATATGTTTATATATATATATTTTTTTTTTCTAGAGATAGATTCTCTTTAATAGCAAGAGATCTGACTTTTGTCTAGTGCCAGTTTTGACGCCATAAAGTTGCACAGATGGGTTATATGCCTGCTGCAAAGGATAGATATATATTTAGTTGAGTGGATTAGTAAAGCCGGGTGTTACTTGCGCTTTAAAACAAATGAAATATATGTTTGAGGGGGTTATGGAGAGATGAGGGGCACTTTGCTGGGTGGTAGTGAGAGAATTCAAGAAAGAGGTCATGGAAGGTGGACCACCAAAAATTATGTTGCACTTGGTGCCACCAGCGCTTGAGGATGTGATGATGGGTATGTGGTAAGGTGAAGTAAAGGTGTGTCTTTTTTGTTTTTTCCAGTTTCTTCAGACAATCTGCTGATTCAGAGAAGAAGCGAGGGTAAGGTGACTGACATTTACTGTTGCACACATCACACCCACAAGCAGTTTTGTGACCCTATCTGCCCTCTACGTAGGCAAGTGCTTTAGAGGGACAGTTTAGCCAGTAGCAAAGATGGCGTCCCGTTGGATGACTGCTGCTGAAGCCATAACTCTGGTAATGGAGGACAGCTCTGAGGCACAATCAGAGACTGTCAAAACAGATACTAAGACAGCATCTGAGGGAGA
This sequence comes from Pleurodeles waltl, assembly GCF_031143425.1. Lineage (NCBI taxonomy): Eukaryota > Metazoa > Chordata > Amphibia > Caudata > Salamandridae > Pleurodeles > Pleurodeles waltl. The sequence continues at coordinate 729,480,290 of NC_090440.1, read as the reverse complement.
GGATAATGGGGCAGAGCCAGGGAGTGATTTTTCATTCGGTGGAGTCCCATCCGATGACACCTCTTCCAGTGATTCTGGGGGAGATGATGAGGACATTCGTGCTGTCCCTTCGCAAGCACAATCTATGCAGCGGGACAACAGCAGATTAGCCCAACCCAGAGAGCAGGTGCCTGCGTCGGCAAGCACAGAGAGAGTGCTCTCTTGGCAGTCCCCTGATTTAGTTCAGCCCCAAATTCGATCTTTTACTGGTGACGCTGGATGTAAAGTCATTATGGTCAACTTTTTGCCAGTCAACTACGTCCATCTCTTTTTGGATGTTGACTTCCTTCAGCAAATTGTGCAGCAAACAAATTTGCATACAGAACATTTTCTGAGGGAGCATGGAGGCACTCTAGGGCCCTGTTCTAGGGCACGCCAGTGGACTCCCACTTCGCTGGCGGAGTTGAAGATAGAAAACCACCTTGCAGTCCTACTGGATGACTCGCACAGTTTGGGTAACCCCCATCTTTGCACCGTAAATGAGCAGAGATTGTTATTTGCTATTGCAGAGCATGTTACATTTCAATGACAATTCTGCTGAATTGCCCCAGGACCATCCAGAGTATGACATGTTGTTCAAAATTTGGCCTGTCATCGAGCATTCGTCTGCCAGGTTTGCAGAAATCTATACTCCTGGAAAGAATATAGCAGTCGATGAGTCCTTGAAACTGTACAAAGGGCGGCTGCTGTTCAGACAGTAAATTGCGAGCAAAAGAGCTCACTGTGGCATCAAGTTGTGCATGCTATGTGAGAGCTCTTCTGGCTATATGTACAGCTTGAGACTGTATAGAGGGAAGGACTCCACCCTAAACCCTGTAGGTTGCCCTCCCTCAATAATGGTCAGAGCGAATATTGTATGGGAGCTTAACCAGCCACTCCTTCACAAAGGTTATAACTTTTATGCGGACAATTTGTATGGAGGAGTAGAGTTGTTCAGTGAGCTCTACAAAGCCGGCACTGTGGCCTGCGGTTCAGTTCACTGTAACTGCAAAGGACTGCCGCTGGAACTTGTTTGCAAGAAGCTCCAGAAATCCCAGAGTACTGCATTGTGTTCCAACAAACTGCTCGCAGTCAAGTTCTCGGATAGGTGTGATGTATACATTCTCACTACAATTCATGATGAGAGCAATTCCCCCATCATGGTTTGGGGTCAGATGGCTGAAGTCCATAAACCCACTGATATACTGGATTACAATAAGTACAAGGGGGATTAGACATGTACGACCACGTTCGTCAATCATACAATGTATCGTGAAGACTTTGCATGTGATACAAGAAACTGTTTACCCACCTGATCCAGATGGCAACATACAATGCGTATGTTGTCTATCATCAGACAATCATAGAAAGACTCGTGACTTTCCTTGACTAGATAGATTATGTGGACAAAAAGTATAGTTATGGGGGCCTAAATACAGCTGCAGTCAATGTAAACAGGTGACTTAAGCACCTCTTCTTTAGACTTTGACTTTATTAAGGCTAAAAAGTCAACCATACTTTTGGAGGATGGTGTGGACTAAAATGCTTAGAACAACTAGCACATACACGACGCAATAAATATATTTCCCATGCAGTGTTTTTTTTTGTTTTATTAAAGATGTAGGGCTTTTATTTGCCTTACAATTATGAGATTAGTAGTGTTAGAAGTCTTCATGCACAAGCTGCTATTCCCAATATGTATTGCATATTGTAAGGGACTCAATCGCTGACTTCCTTGAGTCTGGATATGGTCAAGTCAGAGATACAATGATATAACTTAAAAAGGCTGATCCAAGAGCAACATGGGATATTGTTAATGGAAGTTACACAGTTTGATAATCGACTTACTTTTAGAAGGCGTGGACACATCTCCTAATATGAACAATTCTAGGCATTCCCTTACACCGTCTTCAGTTGAGTCATGGAGTGACTGCTGCTCATTCCTTCGGATGCCTTTGGGTTTAAAAATGTGGGCAGGAGCAGAGTGGAGGAAAGTGGGCTCTCATGTGGCAGTTAAATTAATTGTAATGAAAAAGTCAGAATCATGTAATGACCAATCTTTTCAGAGACTGTCACGAATACATGTTATCTAGATGTGCTTACTACAATACCTTTTCCTGAAGGATGCATGCTATCCACACTGTTTTAAAAGGTTTTATTAACATGTTAAACCCACGTTTTACTGCCGAATATATAAATATGATTGTGAGAAAAATAAAGGCAATAAATCTAAATACGATGAGAATTAGCAAGCTCCTAGCAACATAGATGGCAATCTTTGAATCAAAATCATAATGGAATCCCTTCTTCTTTAGCCCTTGATACGTTATTAACAAAATCTTGCTAAAACATGAGCTTCCTAAGTGGGTCACAGCACAACTATTGGCTCAAAATATTTTCTAGTCTGGAGCTTGCTCAGATTAACTTTAACATACTAGTACCACGGGAGTCCAAGGGTTCAGGACTTGCGTGGCTCTCACTAGTTTTTCTTCATCCAGAACCCCCTTGAAATCACAAACTTTGCTTAAAAAACACATTTGCCTTACATTTTAATGAGGGAAAGTCCCGGAATCTGCAGGCAGCCACAGATATTCTACCATCCAGCGTTCCACTAAGCCTCCAGAGAAAAACATTGCCTCACTTGTGTGCATGTGCAAGTGACCATGACAGGGAAGTGCCCAAAAAGGATTGTGGAGACATCAAAATTACCTACCACAAAACAGTCTGGTTTTGTAAGACTGTCAATTTCTAGTCTGGAGCTTGCTCAGAAAAGCACGTCCAGTGTTCATATAGTTTATACCCCTGTTCTCCTGAGGGGCAGATAGCACAGCATGCACCACTTTGTGACCTTGACGCAGACTGTTATGAGATAGATGATCCTTCTTAAATGCATGAAGCTTCAGTCTTGGTCAGAATATATGTACGTTTTCTGATGTGATATAAGGTGAGAATAGAAACAGACAAATCTGCCAGGGAATTTACATAAAACTACTTTGTCTCTCTCTCTCTCTAAATAAAGTAATATATGTGTATTTATAACAAATGAAAATATTGATATATTATCAACTTATAAGAAACTGCTGTTACAGTATTATGTATTGTAGAACATAACAGAACCAACATCATCACTGAGTATGTCTACGTTTTGGATATCACCCCAATATGGGTCATAAATCACCAGAATCATGCTCCATTTTAGGCAGAGCTCAGGAGGCAACTGCTACAATATTTGCATTGAAACTAGTGAATAATGGCAGTGGTGAAATTTTTTGAAAATGTTCACTCAATTAAGACTGCTCAAATAACTATTTGCACCAATCAACTATATAATGTCTGGGAAATGTCCAATGATTGCTTCCTAATTGCCAACTGGTATTTGTCCTTATTTAAAAAAAAATCATTTGCAGTTTCTGGGTGGGTTAATGTTGGGGGATTCTGTAAAGTTGTTTTTTCAAGCCAAACAAACATGAATATCGATAAATCGATTAAATAGTTCGATATCAGTTGATGGGGCCAGAACATTTGTTTCTCTATACAGGATTCACTTTGTCAATATCTCAATTGCTGATCTGAAAGGAATCTCATATGTGATTCCAGGCTTGTTAGTATAAATTCTGATCTCGTATTGCTCCTTATATAATTTCGAGAGCCAATCCAATCAGATTTGGCCCAACATCTGAATTCCATTGAAATTGTTTGGAGTGGAAAGCAACTGGGACAAAATGTAAGGCAGTATTTATTCATTTGTGCTACGTGTTAGTATTGTTTATAGCCAACTATGTAAAATTCCATGTTTTCAAGTTAGAGGTTTTTAGATAGGGAAGAGCCTCAACCCATGACACTGGTGCAGTTTGGGTCGTGATATAATTGTGTTACTTGAGCCATCTGGTACTTTAAACCAATATCAGTGTTGTACCAATTAAGAAGTAATTTGATCGATCAACCTCAGAATGATCAAAGGTGGATTTGCCATTGCCAGGATTCAAAGCGGTTGTCTGCAAGTCAAATGAGATGTTGCGAGCAAGCACTGTGCCATCACGCAATGCAGTTGTATAAATACCCCGTGCAAGAAACATGAAATCCATCTTGCTATGTGTGTGCCTCTTGTTAAATCTGCACAGAGACGGCTTCCTCTTGAAGCGTTTTATGCTGTCTGAGACATGTCACTCACCAACTCAAGTACTGCTTAATTATAATGCAAATTGGTAAACTGCTGTGTTAAAGGAATTGCTCGCGGTCTATTTTCTGCAACTTAAACAATTATTTTTCATTCATGCTTTAGAGCAAATTAAATTAAAATATTGATTCCCCTTGTTTGTTTAGATAGTCATGGGGGGCTGAGATAATTTGCATTACTAAATGGCAGCTTAGTGTCCTGTCCACATTAATACCAGGTCTACTCGAACTGAAGACACTAGAGCTGCTGAAATCGCACTATTTCTAACATACCTTGAGTCGTGTTTACAAGGAACTCAAAGCACAAGTGAAGGAGCATGCTTTGATTAACAGAGAAGAGAAACTGTAAAGGTTAAACTACATGATGTATTAACACGACATGGAAAAAGGGAAAAACAAATGAAAACACATCTAAACTTGTGTCAAGCAGTGTACAATACATCAGCACGGATAGCGTTGTTCCAATGTTTGTCCGCTAGTGAAAGGAGTTGTCGCTGAGACATTAAACAACTGGCTCTCTTGGGCACAAGACTTTTGAGAGTCTGGTATGTTAAATACCGTATGTTGGAATGCCTAGCAAAAATGTTCTCTAAAAGTGGGAGAGAAAATAAATTAAGAGGGAGAGCCTAGCCAAGAGTCTGGTTCGAATCTAAGAGCCAGTGCATGAGCCGAGCCCTGAGAGCAATTGCTCTGTAAATTATACTCCAAACAATGCATCATGTAAAATATTATGAAGTCTCTTCCAAAAGTGTATTTCTTTAACATCTGGAAGCTTTGGCATGAATATATCATATTATAGCACTGCCCTGAGAAGTACTTATTAAAAGTCATAGTTTTTAAACATGAACAATTATTGAACTAAGAGGCAAGACAGTTGTATGTGGCCCAGATTGTTACAGAGTAACATTGTAGTCTATTAAATCAAAACAATCGGTTTTTGTACAACTGCAGAGATCACACAATTTGAGCAGGGAAGCCAAGATTTATCCAGGTTTTCTGGTTCCACTTTATACAAATCAGCCACAAATACATGGGTATCGATTTGTCTATCCCTATGTTAAGGCTCTGTTTTTACCACACTGATTTTTTTGCAGTAGTTTTTACAAAGCACAAAGTCAACTCCAACGTATTGGAGTGTTTTACATGAGCACCTGTTCTATTAAACAAGGTCACATAAAAATGTTATAGGCACAGCAGATTAAGGGCCACAATAGCAGGAGAGAAGTGATTTTCTAGGGTGGGAACCCGGAGCAGACACAAAGTCAATAGAGGCGCAGAGGAAATTTCCAAATGATAAAAAAAATGTTCACTGTGGAAAAACAATAGATAAAAATGCAAATGGATTTCAGGGAGGACCTAGGTCAGGCAGAGGCTATGGGGCCTTGCCCGTGGTGGTTGAGGTTATTTACCACTGGTGTCCTGAAGGCTGCCCTACTATGGCTCTGCGAACCGTTTCCACACTTGATTCAGGTAGGAAGGGGTGATCGGTCGCAGGCTTCTCAGCAGGGGCCTTGCTATCCAAGGGGCAGTCAGTGCAGTGGCATGAAGGCCCGAGGCGAAAAGAGGGTTAGCATGCTCTGCGCCAACTGTAATTTCTGACCACCCCTCTTGATTGGAATGTTTGATTGTGACTGTCTCCGTGGGGGCTGGTCTGACTTCCTGGCGCCATGGGAGAAGACTGCCACAGAGAGCGCAACTGAGACAGACGGACCCCAGGCAAGGAAGGGAGAGGTAGGCTATAATTAAGAGGATGTGTACACAGCACTCATGAGAAAAAGGGTATTCATAAAGACAGGGAAGCGAAAACATGGGTGAAGACGGGGAAAGAGGAAGAAAAGAGCGCAAGAGTGACGATAAAGAAAAGGAAGATAGCAAAAAGTGAAGTAGGAGAGATAAAAGGTGAGGAGTTTATATAAAGATGTCAGCTAGGAAGGTGATAGAGAAATGAGGATAAAGATAGAAAGAGGGAGACAGTGAAGGAGAGGGTGAAAATAGAAGCAAGGGTAACTGTGAAGATCACACAAAGGACAAACACAGGCAGGGAAATAGGATGAACATACAAAAGAGAAAGAATGTAAAGTAAGAGATGGAACAGGGGAGAACAAGGGAAGACAGAAGGACAGAGAGAACAGTAACAATGAGGGAATGGGATAGGGAGGGTGAAAAGATAGGATGGACAGAAAGAAAGGAAGAAAAGAGATGGAAAGCAAGATTGAGACGGAGAGAGAAGAGGAGAAAAAGTGAGGTAGAAGGAATTTGAAGATAAAAAGAGATAGAAATGGAGAAGATAAACATAAAAGTGAAATGCAGATGAGCAATGAAGGTAATGCTCTCACTGGGGCAGGTTCTGCCAGCTTTCAGACGCAGCAGTAATAGACAAGGATTTGCAATACAATAGACAAGGATTTGCAATACAATGGGTCTCTTGTTTGCTCGAGTTAGAGCTATTAGTGTTGTAAATTTCTAACAGGACTTTTCTTGCCACATAAACTAAAAAAGAAAACAGTTGACAAAAGTGAGCTGATTCAAAGTGCCATGGCCGCCATGAGCGCGAAGGAGAGACACAAAAGGGAAGATGTTTGCTTGCAGTCAAACATATCAGCAAATGTGCAATTACCTATGTACAGGGTCGATGGCCGAGGTAGTAACAAAACCACCCCAAGGAGGGACAAATGTAAAGCATTTACCAATGATAACAAAGGATTTTTGAAAGGCAAGCCCATGGACGAGTGATAGTGATGGGGGTGCGGTGGGCATGGTTAAAAGCCCACAGATAGATTAGAACAGGCCGGAGCGTTTGCACGCTTGACCTAAAAATGGTCCTTACCAGACCCTACATTCAGTTTTTTAACTTTAGAAGCACACTGATCATTTTTGTTTCAACAATAAACGCAAAAACTATTAGGGCATGCAAGGTGAAGTAAAATATGTGAACAGGGACTGCATTACTGACATTGATTACTTATTGCTCTAAGATTATTAGCTTTTTCCGTTTTCTATCAGTACAACATGTGACTCTTTTATAGTGCATACTATGAACTGAGTCACCTCTAGCTGTCTGGGTGAGTTCAAGCTGTGGAGGACGGTTCATGACTTGGCCTGATTAAGGCCTCTGGATTTGGAGCTGGAAGAATTGTGAGTTTCTCACAGTGTTGTCAAAGCATCATAAAAAGTGATCGCACTACATGCTCATCAAAGCCTTGGCCTCTTTTGCAGAGCACACAGAGGTCACCATACATGTCAACTGTAATAACCATTTTATGTGAAAATATGTGCTAAATATACATAGATATCGAAATATTAACAGCAGCAAAGGAAAAGGACACAGGTGAAAAGGAAATGAGTGTGTGGGTGTGTGATTGAGGGTATTGTGAAGGGAAGGTGACACAAGAAAGTACATGCAGAAGGACACAGTGAAACGACTATTAAGAAGTGGCAGTAGATGATGTAAGATATGCAGATAAAGAGCCTCAGAAAGATGCAGAGAGAAAAAAAGAGTATGTAACTAACAGACAGGTTAGACTCCATGGGAAAGTGGTGTGAACTGGATAATGCGAGTATGAGAATTGGAAAGGGGAATACCTGCTAGCTGTTGGAGCAGGGCCCAGGCCCAAGGGAAAGGTTGGAAAGAAAAAAAAACAATACATCAGAAGTGAGTAAAGAGGGAAGACAAACTAAGAGAAAAGAGGAAGGAAGACAAGTTCAGTAGAGTGGACGTTTTTGCAACAAACCTTGCAAGTGAAAGCCCAGCAGATTTGTTAGGTCTCCCAAAGTCAGGATGCAGCACCAGGAAAATTGGTGGATGCAATGGGACAATAAAAAGGACATGCTACTCTCCCTAAGTACTATTACAGAAGTATACTGCAGGAGAGGGCCATCTTATTTTGTCAGTAACTTTGATCCTTGTAGCCCAAGGTACTGCCTGGCCTGAAGAAAGATGGGGATGCTATCTGGTGCCACAATTAACAGAACGTATTCCCAACAGATTGGGCATAGATGATGAAACCTTCAGATTACATTTAGACAGGAAAAAGAGAAACATGTTTAATCCCTAAGTCCTATTTTTCTGAACTAAGGATTTAACCGACAAGTGCTTAAAGTTAGAAACAGCCTGAAAGGATGAAGATACTAGGAAACTAATTATCTAGAAAAATGTCTAAATGCTTTTAACCCACAAGTGCAGAGATGAGGGAAACAACATAGCAATCTCATGTCAAATACATCTGTCGAGATTACTTCAGCTATCACCCGCACAAGATAAAATGAGTTATAAAGAGGACCATTCTAATAAATGGAAACTGCTTGAAATTAGGTCTCTAGTTGGCACAGGTATGCACCCTGTCCAGACCACAGTCCTACTCTGTGCTCACCCTCTAGTATCTCGGCACAGAGCAGTCAGGCATAACTTAAGAGTCAATGTGTAAACTATTTATGCAACACTTAATTACAGTAACACAGTGAAGGACAACACAAAAAAGACTTAACGCCAGTTTAGGAAACTAGAGAATATTTATCTGAGTAAAACAAGACCACAGTGGCAATATTCTAATATACAGAAGTCGAGATATGAATTTTTAAAGAATGAGGTGCATATTTACAAGAAAGTGGTGCATCAGTCCCAATGCGCCACTGTTCTTGCGTCACCCTGCCCCACCTAATGACACCATAGTTGCACTGTATTTACGATACAGTGCACCATGGCGGCCATTAGCACAATAGCGTCAACATTTTTGACGCTTTTGTGGTGCTTAGCTGCACTAGCGTAAAACATTTTGATGCTAGTGCAGAAAAGCACTGGGAGGCCCATTGATTTAAATGGGGGCGTCATTTTAACACCTGCTCCGAGCAGTCTAAATCTGCACTGGCAGGACTGAAACATGTTTAGAGGGCTTCTGTAGTGGGTGGCACAATTAGTGCTGCAGGCCCACTAGTAGCATCTAATTTACAGACATAAAGTGCACTTTTCTAGGGGCTTACAAGTGAATTAAATATGCCAATTGTGGATAAGCAAGTGCTACCACGTTTAGGGTACAGAGCACCTGATCGTTAAACTGGTCAGCAGTGGTAAGGTGCCCAGAATCATAAAGCCAGCAAAAATGAAGTTAGAAAGACAACAGGTCAGAGGGCAAAAAGTTAGGAGAAACCACGCCAAGAATGCCAGGTCTTAAAGAAACTAACAGGATTGGGAAAAGAAGTCAAGCCAGCAGTAGAAAAAAGACGGGAAGACCACTTTCAGGGCAGATGGCGTCCGCGCAGCTATGGCGGCCATGCCACGCCCACCTCAGGCAACTGCAGACTCGTACACAGGCTGAGGGTGCGTAGGACTGGACGCGTCCCCGCCTGGTCGGCGAATCCTTTTTCCCGCGTTGGAGCTTCTGCAGGGGGCTCCCGGACAGGAGTCACCTGCACTCCTTTTCCCTGATAGAACGCAGAGCGAGGACGGAGCAAGGACGCGGAGACGCCGCACCAGCACTGACAGCCTCAGGCTGAGGACGCGCCGGGAGAACGGGCGTGTCCCGGCCTGAATATTGTGGTGGGAGCCTCCTCTTGCATCGGACTCGGCAGGAGGGGCTCCTGGATTGGTGTGCCCCACACCCCCCCTAATCCTGGGGCGCAGAGGAAGAGGACAAGGGAGACCAGCTCGAGTACAGCTAGAAGTGGCCGGAACTCTTCAACAAGGCGGCACAAGTTGAAACAGGTACAGGGTCTGTGGCAAGGGGCTCCACAGTGGCAAAGTGATTGTTTGTTGAGGGGCAGTTACAGGACAGGACGTGGTTTTATTGTCCCACCCAATTGACTACTGACTCTTGGTCTGGGGGCTTTTTTTTATTTTTTTGAACTGGCTTATACATAGTATATGGGCAGGAGTGAGATAGAAAGCAGCAACTGAATTTAATCCAAAGTTCACAGCAATACAGCGTCTTCTTAAAGATGAAGGTGGATGGCTGATCCTTGAGAGTACACAGTGTAAGGAGGGAGTGAACTTGGTCAAACAATTCAGATATGCACAGCCTGGCTCTCTGGATATTAGTGAATTTTTGCTCCTTTGAAATTTTACGTGTGTCGCTGTGGAGTGTGCAATCCTGGTTAGCGTGTTTTGGGAAAACCTGTGATTCAATTATCAACGATCTTACTAATAATATAATGGCGCCAAAAAATAGCCAAAATCTTGGGGAGAAAGGAGAAGGTGCATGAGTCGCACAGGCTAAAAAATCTAGCGGTGAAATGGCCCCCGGTATTAAACGGCAAACCCTAACGCTTGGGAAAATAAGTGGGAAACAGGCTGCCGGCACAAGCAGGGAAGCTAGAAGCAATGCCCCCCCAGCTGTCTTCCCCTGGAGGAAAGAAAATGCAGCCTATGATTACGGGTTTTTGGAACGAGGGCATACAAGAGGACAATCTTGTGTATATTACCCCTCATCAAGACGGCATGCAAATGATACCAAGCAGGAAACAGGGGGCCGATAGGGAAGGAAAAACGCTTTCTGAGGTTGTAAGTCAGGGAGAAGACTTCCTTTTGGACTAGCAGCAAGCTTCTGGAGCTTTGGAAGTCTCTGAGATTGCGGTGCTTTAGGGGGTAAAGGAGCCCGTAAGGCCTTCAAAGGATACAGAAACATGTACACTCCCGAGGGGAATTCTCAGTTAGGACTCAAGGAGCGAGAAATTTGTGCCCCCTCTCAAGCCACCCAAGAAGCTACTTGCATATTGAAGGACTCTGCAGGGAACTCAGCTCAGATGGCCCAAGCATCTAGTCAAGGACTTGAAATAATCGTAGCAAAAGAAAAGGGGCCAGAGTGGCCTAAAGATGGAGGGGATAAATGTTACTCTTTAACGGAGGACTCAGACTCCACCAACAGCGATCAAGGGTCAAGTGGAAGTAGAGACAGCATTTCTTCTGAATCCGTAAGTTTCCTATCCCTCGCAGAGTCTTTGTAAAGTGAGCATGATTTTCACATTCCTTTAAATACCTCAATCTAGATTCTAGTAGTTAAGGAACTTCAATAAATCTCAAGTGGGCATTGTACATGTATGTGTAATTTAAAAGTACAATAAATATGTCTCCTGCAATATTGACATGCAAGTCGCAAACTCGTTTATAGCAGATTCTTTTTCCTCTAGGTGAAAAATCATTTAATTAAACATACCAAATCTACTGGGTGATTACTGCCCTTGTCCCCGAATATGTGCACCAGAAATGTAATAATAGTGTCACTACAAGTGAATAAAACCCTAATGAAAGTTATTAATCTTCAATAACTCATGGTGGCATCATTAACCACTGAAATGTAGCAGTTAGAGTTATCTCAAGTAACTATACCTCGTGCCCTAAGGTAACTATAACTTGTACCCTCACCATGCACAGTTTTCTCATCAATAATTTTACAGCAAATGTTGCAGTGATATTATCAAGGATGTCATAGAATATGTCATGACTGATGTATATGTGGGGTAATTAGCAGTGCATGGCGAGGGTGCAAGTTATAGGTACTTTAGGACACGAGTTACAGTTACTTGAGATAACTATAACGTGTGAATTTCTATGGTTTTGTACGTTTAGAATGTGAGCCTAACTATAACATCCCTGTAACCTTTGGTTTTAAGTGAATTTCTATGTGTTTTTTATTTCTATTTCCTAACAGTAACATCCCTGTAACCTTTGTTTTTTTTCAGTTGAATTTCTATGGCTTTTTAACGTAAATTAATTTTCATTTCTAGACATTAATCCAACCACCCTGCGGCCAACCCCCTAACCACCCAACCCTGAGAGACAGAGAGAGAGAAATTGAGGGATTGAGAGAGAGAAAGATTTAGAGAAATATTTCAAGAGAGAAATTGAGAGAGAGAGTGTTTTAGGCTTTGATGAATGATATACTTAGAATGAGATATTTCCGGACAAATTGAAAAGAAAAAAGGTTTTTGTCAATTAAAAAGAGTGAGATCACCTTTCAGTATGTAACTTAGATATTGATAGTGGAAAAGAAACTAAAGCAGGAAATGACCACAGACTCACTTAGACTGGAACCCTAGCCTTCAGTGTGCCTGTCTGAGACCTTAACCACTAGACCAGAGTGGCCCTGTGCAGTGTCCAAACTTAGTTATGACATTTAACTCAGAGATTTTGAGGGAAAAAATACTTCAATGTTCCATCACTAGGAATGTTTAACAGTCAAAACACTAGAAATAAACACACTGTCATGAGATACTAGGATTTGAACCTTCAACCTACTGACAGTCCAAGAGCTTTACCATAAGGCCAGAAGTGACCCTGGTCTGCTGTCCATCAAAATGTAAGAATAACATTTGTACCAAACATCTTGCTAATTTGACGCTTTGAAGTCATTGCATGGAATGACCATTGCTTTAACAATCTCTCTCTCTCTTTCATCCCATTATGGGATGGAAGAGAGAGACAGTGACAGGACTGTGGGGGGAGCCTCAAGGCCCCTGCAGTCCTAGCCGGCTCCCTGCATCCTGCAAGAGCTGGCACTGCTCCTACAGGCTGGGAGATCCTTTAAATAGGAGCTCCCTGCTTGCAGGAGCATTGTTTTCATCTGTTTCCCTGCATGCATATTTGCATTCAGGGAATCACATGAAAACTCTGCTTTCTGCAAGCAGGAGCTGTTTGACAGCTCCCACTTACAGAAAGCGAAGTGTTTGCTCTGGCTTGGCAGGAGCTGTCAAAGGTCCCTCCAAGTGAGAGCAAACAGCTAAGCCCCGGGGAAGGGCACCCTGGGACATAGCAGGAGCTGACCCTGGGGAAGTGGCGCTCCCCAGGTCCATCATTGGTTCCATGAGGGGGGCGCACAGCCCCCCTCCAGTGTGAAATAGCCCTGAGGAGGTGGATCCTCAGGGCTGCGGGGGAGCCATACACCCCCAGCATTCTATTTTATTTCAGCCCCAGGGAGGTGGCGGTCCCCCCACATTCCTTGTGATCAAGGCTGCAGGAGGTGACGGTCCATGGGGCTGCAGGGGTCAGTGCCATCTCTCCCACTGCATTCTATTTTATTTCAGTCCTGGGAGGTGGCGGTCCCCAGGGCTGCCAGGGGGCCACGTGGGACCCCCACATTCATGATTTAAGCTTCAGGGAGGTGGCCATCCCCAGGGATGCAGGGGGACGCCCCTCTGCATTCTATGTGATTTAAGCCATGGAGAGGTGGTGGTCCCTGGGGCATAAATGTGTCCCAGGAGGGGGGCCCTGTGCGTCCACCCTCCTTTGTTTCAACATGCCCCCAGGAGCTGGCCCACCCTGGGGCTTTTGCTGAAACAAGCATGGGAACCTTTAATTTCTCAACAACTACTCCAAATAACAAAAAGCACAATCTGCGTACTGAAAGCTACCTTTCTGCCATATTTGGTGTAATTCCGTCCAGTGGTTTTGATTGTAGGTGGTTCAAAACTCCTAAGGGATTTAACATGGGAAACACATGTTTTGTGACCCCCCCATTTGACAGATCAGTAGTATGTGTGTGTGTGTATATGTATATGTATATATAGTGTTTTCCAACAAATCATTATTAGAAAAGACAGTAGGCCTTCCAGATGGCTTTTTGGGGTTCCTGTGCACCTTCAGGAGAAAATATATAGTTAGTATTACCAAATAACCAAACCTCACTCGAAAATTGATATTCCTCCCGCTCTATCAAGCCAATGTCTCACCAGTGGCTCAATATGTTGTTAAAATCTGCCACACTCTCTTGTACATATGATATGTGATCTCAGTATAACATTTCTTATCCATAAGTTCATGAAAGGCTTCCTCAATATAAAGAGATCTGTCCATGAAAACAATGCCCCACTTCTTTTAGAGGGCTTCACAATTACTCCATGCTTTGAGGATAGCAGTAGCTGCCCAACCGGTTTATCCCATTGTCACCTGCCAGACCACATTTCAACTTTCAACACAGAGTATCCTTACATGGCCAATAAACATGATCAGTCAGATTTTACATTTCAAAAGTTTAAAAGTGTGGGATGACTGTCTGACCTGATGGGCTATTCTCTACCCGGGCTCCTCAAGGAAAATTCTCCATCTTATCACTAGAATTTGGGGCTGTTGTGTGGATTCTAGTCTAACCTCAAGCAGCACCTCTGATTAGCTTTAGGCGCTTTCTACACAGACACGCCAGGCCTGTCTAAAAAGTATTTTCATACTCTATTCATAGTCTAAAAGTGTTTATTGAAGAAAAATATTTGAATTTTAATTCACAGTTCCAGCCCATCAGAACTAAGCATAGAGAGGCACGAGACATGTTTATAGAACTATGCGGATGGTTCTGTAATAGATATACAGTATATGGCCACACCGAAACAAAGGGAGCATATTAGTGTATAGAGACTGAGAACATGAAAAAGGAAGAAAACAACCTTTAGTTGTAACAATAATGCAGACATTTTTTGGCTGAGCACCCTAATTAACAGTTTGTCGTCTTAGGAGCCAAGGCTTGAAAAGTTAAATTTGGGCAGTTTCTTTGGGCATTTGTTAACATAAACAGGAAAATATGGCTGAAGCAATTTACATTTATGCTTGTAAGATTAGTATTTCAAAACAGGTAGCCTTTGGTGTTTCTTCTACTTTGGAAGTCTGCTTCTACATGTACACAGACAACATGTGTTGTATAAAAGGTGTAATCTGGTGAGCAATAAGTGAGCTTTCGCTTCAACAGACCCATCAGCTAGCTTAGCAGTAAGTGATGGTTCTCGCAGAAATTTAAAAAAAATCAATTAACTGACACCACCACTCTGCTCTGGGCATGCTATTGACTGTTCAGCCTACCTTGGCTTGCTAATAGGCCGCACCTTGTCAGTCAGCCTGGCCCCTGTCACCTTGAATGCCATCCTTCATGTTTTACTCTGCTGCTTGCTATTTTTCCACTAAACTCTAGCTAGACTTCAGGTTTGTTGATGTGTTGTTGTTCACTTCATAACCTCATGAAAAAGGATTCCTACTTTTTCTTCTTTGGTTAGGTCCCTTGGAGAGACCCTTTGGCATCCTAGTTAAAGCACTATATGAAAGTGAGAGAGTAGAAGTGTATGGAGGAGAGAAATTAAATGGTGGCTGTAGATGAGAGGAGTGAGGGATGGAGAGAGGAGAAACAGGTAGAATACATGACTCGTAGACCCATAAGCAGAGGCGTAGCTTACCACAGAAGTGCAACAGCAGCACTGACCACTGGTGCGCAGAGGAGGAAAGGCATCACTACTAGAATTATGACTATCTTTTAATGTGGAATAAGAGATCAACTTGGCCTATTTTCTCTGCTCGCATTGGGTCCCTTGATAGCATGGCTATACCACTGCTTATCAGTGATGTAGTTACTTGTTGACAGTTTATTTCTGAACTCTTGTGCCCCAGGCACAGTAACATAATGTCCAACCCAATGCTTATCTTTTACGTAAAAAGAAAGTACATTAAATCACACAGTATAATTCAATACTAGACAGTTCAGTTGGAATTGCAATTACAGGGTTGTAATCTGCAGTTAGGGCTACATACTCCCTGCTAGTACTCTCCCCACTCTGAAAATCTAATGGCTATTGCCTCTGGTACACTGAGGTTATAGGCATAAACTTGGCACAGGTAAAGAATACTTCATGTTTACCCCTACATTTTGATGCACAAATCAGTTTAATAGTACTCACCCCAAGTATTGTCTTGGATACAAATTATCAAGCCTGCTAGATTCCTCAGTATGACTGCATTCCATTGTTCTGCTCAGAGGATAATCCCTACTTTACCTATTTGATGGTGATGCAGATTGCGTTGTGTAGCGGGCACAGTCTATGTCCTGGCCTTTCACAGTCCCCATTCTGGCAAGCTCCACACTGCCAGGGCTTCAGCACAGCTTACTATCAGAAGATGATTCACTTGTCGAGATTGTTACTGATGGTCTTATATGGCAGCACAACATCTTGGAAAGGTTGCAGAATTCCAGACTGACTGAAGATGGGGTCCCAGGCAATTTGGTTGTGGCGTCTGCACCGATTAGTTTATTAGTGATGTGTCTTCCGGTGGTGCAGTCTCCCAGGCTGATCAGTCTTTACTGGAACAGCTACATAGTTCCTCTACTCAGGAGATGGCAGCGGCAAAGCAAGCTTATGGGCCCACAATAGTTGCCTGCTAACACAGTGGTTCTTGTGTTAGTTACAATTTAGTGTCGTTCATTGCAGTACCTAAATGGAGAAACCAGGCGACCCGATCATTACACTGGTCACTCCTGGCTTCACTCTCTAGGGTAGTCAGCTTTCTCTATGTGTTCCTGATGCTGGGAACACCCTGGGCTTCTCCTCCTGGACAGCCTCTCTCCCTCCAGAGCCAGGCACTGTCCTTCTGTCTCTCAGTGGGCAAGTACCCTTCTAGGCGCAAGACGGGCCCTACGTTGCTCCAGCAAAAAATGCAGACTTCAAGTGATGCCCCCTCATCTCTGTGAAACTCTCAGAAGAATGGAGAACTCCCTTCCTTGGCAATGAAGATCTTGGAAATTGAACAAAGTGGAATGGTTTACATCCAACTCAATAACTTACTGCATTCTGGTAGTCATAGCTCATCTTCACTGCATTCATTTAAATCAATGGTTTATTGAAAGACAGTCCAAGTAGATGTTAACAGTGTGCTGGGTGCACGTCTCCCTTACTTACTTTAACGGAACCCTTAATATGGATCTTTATCATAACAATCACTTAATTTCCAACTGAGTTCTTTTTGAGTCACTAAGGAGAGTTCTTCATAGTTTCAAATCATTTATTGAAGAATTAATATGATTTTTATTGATTAAAATCTCAAGTTACAGAAAGACACGTGAAGAGTGCCCTAAATCTGTCCCTTCTCTATTCGTCTTCATCCCACATCTGTAATACATCTGAATATTTCTGTCATCTAATCTTGGAAAGTTAAAATGGAAAATTCAGTCTGTTACATTAACTAAGATTCTCATGGTTATCTGTCTCGTGCTTACAGCTATCATACTGTTCTGAAACAATTGATCAACTCTTTCTAAGACTCAATACAATCTCTGCAGTGGAATGAATACTCTGTTTTATCTAACAGCTCAGCAACTAGACAGTTCCCGCAAGCTTTTTCTAAACTTGACTCTACTCCCTCAAACTAATAAGCTCAGTATGGTTTCTCTAAAACAAAAACTCACACCCTCTTTATCATTCAGATAATACTCACTGGTTACCTATCCTCTCAGCTCCAACAGCAGTAGTGGCAAAAACTTGAGGTCAGTCACAGTGGTCGCCCCATCTGTCATTTCTGGTCTCTGCTCTCTGGTCTGCTGCTTCCACCATTCTGTGTGTGTGTGTTTTTGACCTTTCCTTAGGACACCTTTTATAATTAATTTGATTGATACAGTTGTTAACAAAGTGATACATTTTCTTGAGATGTAGCAACAGTAGACAATGCATCATTTTGTTGGATGGCAAGGATTTGATACATTTACTTCCTTCCCCATATGCCTCTCGTTTCTGTAAGAACAATTTTATATGCATAAGTATAATGCCAACTCATTTCACATCATTCATGTAATGTTAATGTTTCAACTCAAGCAAAAAGTTAATTTCTTAATGCACTGCAGCACATTCCAAAGTGCATTAGTAGGTGGGCAAGAGTGTAAGTAATACTGAGTCTATTGTTTTAAAAAAAGTTGTTATTTCACTTGTCAAAAAGAGGTTATAGTATAAACATTTAAAAAAGGTTGTACCAGCCTAGCAAGTTTCACAGGTCATGCAGCATGGGTTCAACAGAATCAGAGCATGATTTTAAAAGTTCACGCAAAAAACAGATTTTAGCTCTAGTGATTCATTCTAACGTTAGTGATTAGTATTATAATTCTTACTTTTCTAATTTTCTACTGGGGGCCTTATCAAGTGTATTGCCAACCTGGAATGATCTTGCTGCCCTTTGTAGCTTGTAAGTGGCCTTGTGTTATAAGTGGCATTGTCCAACATTCCAGACAATTTAGCCAACAGCACTTTGCATTCTAGAACATATAGAACCATACATAGAAGGTGAATGAGTCACAAAAAAACAATGTGTTCATAGCTAAAACAATGTTGAATGTCTCTCGTCACATGTGGTCACTTGGCAGATATGCCAATCGCAGGTTTGTAGCATTATTGTTGCCTTTTATATTAGGCTAACTCATCTTCATTTATAAGAGCTGTTAACAGCTGTTAAGTTGCATCCCCTTTAGTAGTACCCACTTTATCGATTTATTTTGGGAGGATGGAAGAATGAAATGTCCTTGTTATCCAAACACTTCACATGAGGATGCAGTGGAAAATGGGGGCAAAAAGTTATGGGGCCTCTGCAATCAGCCCTGTTTTCTCACAGGTGACACAGTACCTAAAATATCTTAGAGACAATACTCCTTCTGGAGGTAAGTATTATACACAATATATACACTAGACACCAAAATTAGACAAGTAAATAGTCATAGAACAATACAAACAGTAGGAAATCCAATAGAATGCAATGGGAGAAAATAGGTCTAGGGTCAAGACAAACCATATAGTAAGAAAGTGGAATGTGAATCACAAATTCCCCCCTAGACAAGTGTAGTGTGTGCAGAATCGCTGGGAGAGTAAGAGTACAGTAAAGGTAAGTAAATGACCCCACCCCAGAGCCCAGAAAAGCAGGAGTAAAGTACTGCAAGTTTCCTTAGGATACACAACACCTCGTTTTCGGGATTTTGCAGCAGCCAGCCAAGTCTTCAAAGAATATCTGCTGGATTATTGGACCTGAAGCCCTGCAAAGGAAGGGGACCAAGTCCAGAAGACGAAAGAAGTTCCAGGAAGGACAGGAGCCCCTGCCAACCCAGTAGAGGGTGCAAAAGAAGAGTCCCCAGTTAGTCGAAGACTGCAGGAATGCACCCTAGGAAGATGCCAGTGAGTTCCTACATGATGCAAAAGATGTCCCACGGCGTGAAGATCATTGCAGATGAGATTTCGTGTCAGAGTCACCAACAAGCCTTGGCTACGACAAAAGTGCGTTTTGTATCAAAATGGCGCTGGATGGACCCAGGAGGGACCTGGGAGCCTCAACTCTGTGCGAGGAGGAAGAGGTGGCTCTCAGCACTTTAGAGAGCCCTCCCGGTACCAGCCAGCAACCCCAGGAGTCGCAGGATCCAGGTTCAAAGGATGTGCAAAACGCGGTTGATGCAGCACAACCAAAGAAAGTCCCCGCCGCCGGAGAAAAACTCAGCAAGTTGAGCGTCACAGGATGGAGTGCTGAGGACCTGGGCCAAGCTGTGCACAAAGGAATTTGCAAACAGTACACAGAGGCCTCAGGAGGCAAAGTAGACACAATACACAGGGGTACGTCGTTCTTGTGGAAGGCAAGGTCTTACCTCCTCCAAATTGCGTCAGCAGGAACTCAGGACAGTCTATGTCGATGAAGTCTATCCTCTGTGTCGTTAGGAGCATGCTTGTTGTTGTGAGAGGAGTCCCAGGGTACCAGTTGTCGTCTTGGAAGGTACCGCCTTGGAGCAGGGGAGTGACTCTGTCACTCCATGGGAGATTTCTTCGGTTCTTCTGGTGTAGGATGAAGGTAGGGAGTCCCCAGAGCGTGCACACCGTGGACACTGTTGCATTTGCTGAGTTGGAGCTGAGGTTGCTGAAGAAAAGTGTCTCCTGCAGACACTTTGTTGCAATTATAGCATTTATTGGAGCAGGCTGTGGTTGATCCGAGGTCAGAAGAGTCTGAAGTTGTTGCAGAGGATTCCTGAAGGAAACGTGGAAGCAGAATCTGAAGAGAACCCACAGGAGAGATCCTAAATAGCCCTTAGAGGGGGATTGGCTACCTTATCATGTATGGACCTATAAGGAGGGGTCTCTGACGTCACCTGCTGGCACTGGCCACTCAGAGCCCTCCAGAGTGCCCCCACACCTTGCAAAGCAAGATGGCTGAAGTCTGGGACACACTGGAGGAGTTCTGGGCACCACCCCTGGGGTGGTGATGGACAGGGGAGTGGTCACTCCCCTTTCCTTTGTCCAGTTTCCCACCAGAGCATGGGAGAAGGGGTCCCTCAACCAGTGTAGACTGGTTTATGCATGGAGGGCACCATCTGTGCCCTTCAAAGCATTTCCAGAGGCTGGGGGAGGCTACCCCTCCCCAGTCACTAACACCTATTTCCAAAGGGAGAGGGTGTAACACCCTGCTCTCAGAGGAAATGCTTTGTTCTGCCTACCTGGGACTGGGTGCCCAGACCACAGGAGGGCAGAACCCTGTCTGTGAGGTGGCAGCAGCTGTAGCTGCAGTGCAAGCCACAGAGAGCTGGTTTGGCAGTACTGGGGTCCATGGTGGAGCCCCCAGAATGCATGGAATTGGCTCCCAAATACCTGATTTGGAATGGGGGGACAATTCTATGATCTTAGACATGTTACTTGCCCATATTCGGAGTTACCATTGTGAAGCTACATATAGGTATTGACCTATATTTAGTGCACAGGTGTAATGGCGTCCCCTCACACTTAGTAACTTTGCACCTAACCTTCAGCAAGTGAAGGTTAGACATATAGGTGACTTATAAGTTACTTAAGTGCAGTGAAAATGGTTGTAAAATAGTGTGTGCACTATTTCATGCAGGCTGCAATGGCATTCCTGTGTAAGGGTTTGTCTGAGCTCCCTATGGGTGGCAAAAGAAAGGCTGCAGCCCATATGGATCTCCTGGAACCCCAATGCCCTGGGTACCTAGGTACCATATACTAGGGACTTATAAGGGGGGTCCAGTATGCCAATTGAAATTGGTAAATGAAGTCACTGGCCTACAGTGACAAATTTAAAAGCAGAGAGAGCGTAAGCACTGAGGTTCTGATTAGCAGAGCCCCAGTGACACAGTTAGGCACTGCACAGGCATACACATTAGGCCATAAACTATGAGCACTGGGGGTCCTGACCAGCAGGATCCCAGTGAGACAGGCAAATTACACTGACATATAGATTTTTATCTATGAGCACTGGGGTCATGACTAGCAGGATCCAGTGACACAGTAAAAACACACTGAAACACACTCACAAACAGGCTAAAAGTGGGGGTAACCATGCTAGAAAGAGGCTACTTTTCTACACTGATCACACTCCGTGATTCAGCACGGCGTGAGATATAGTTGTGTAATGTAAAACATGGAATGTGATGAGGCAGGGAATTTGGAATTCAACAGCGGCGACAGAAAGAGAGAAGTCGGAGATATACACTGTGTACAGAGCTGTAATAAACAAATACAAACCTACCTTGAGTCCTGTGGCTGACTATCACACAACAGAAGTGGCGACAAAGATGGCTGCAGATCCATTGCGGTGTGCAGAACAAGGCTGGACCAGGAAGCAGATCAGCGGAGCGATACTGGCATTCTATACAGTACTGTTTAATGCAGGGATAAGTGCTAGTGAACTCTCATGTGACAAACGGTGTGGGTAGTGTAACTTTTTCGGGTCTGTCCTGTACCATCACAGCTCCTTCAGAAGTTAGTTCAGCGCATAGGCAGGCCCCCTGCCTCATGCATACGGCTGGGAGCTCCTCTGCCATGAGTGCATGTTTGTGAGGATCCCGCTGAAAGGATACAACTGTGGGCAACCGACTATAGAAAGAAACGTGTAAGTACGCAAAAATGTCACAAGCCTAAAGTCTACTCCCAATAGAAGGAAGCCTCAAAAACTGCCAGTCCCTGGAAGCATCTCAAAGGATATTTATCATGCACACAGTGATAGGCACAACTTTATTTATAGTGCATATTCAAGAGTGGAAAATTCAGCGGTGATTGGCACACTATTACAATTTATTCATTGCGCGCCGAAGGCGCGCCAATGGCAAGCCCGTCTGCGCACGTCCGCGCCTGGACCGCACCCAGCACCACGACCCCTGGCCCCCGGCACTCCCAAACCCCGCAGCACCGCTACGACCCCACCTCCCTCCACGCACTCAACCGGGGACGCTCCAAAACCTGCTTCCAAGCCAACCCGAAACGCACTCATGGACCCTTCGCATGCCTTACCTTCAAACACACCTTCCATCGCGACTGCACCCCGCCCGCCAGCCGACGCGCCAATAATCATCTCAAATGCATCCTCATCAACGCACGCTCCGTCCACAAGCACGCCATTGAACTATGGGACCTCCTGGACTCCACCGCACCGGACGTCGCCTTCATCCCTGAGACCTGGATGAACGCCTCCTCGGCCCCCGACATCGCCATGGCCATCCCCGACGGCTACAAGATCACCAGGAGAGACCACACCAACCAAGTCGGAGGAGGAATGGCCATCGTATTCAAGGACTCCATCAACGTCACCACCTCCACCGAAGACACCCCCCTCGCCGCCGAACACATGCACTTCCAGATTCACACGACCCCAGGACCACCCTCAGAGGAACTCTCATCTACAGACCCCCTGGACCACGCGCCCTCTTCAGCTAATCCATCGCTGACTTCATCTCCCCGCACGCCCTAGCCTCGCAGGACTACATTCTCCTCAGAGACCTCAACTTCCACCTGGAGCAGAACAACGACCCCAACACCACCACCCTGCTCGACAACCTCGCCAACCTCGGTCTCAAGCAACTGGTGAACACCCCCACCCACATCGCCGGACACACGCTCGACCCCATCTTTTCCGCCAGCAACCACGTATCCTTTAGCCACTCCTCCGTAATACACTGGACCGACCACAGATGTGTCCACTTCACCTTCAGACGCAAGACTCTCCACCTCCGCACACAACCCATCCCACGCAGACATTGGAACAAAATCCCCACGGAACAGCTACTCTCCACTCTCAGCGACAACCAACCCACCTTCTCCACCGACCCCAACAACGCAGCCCTCAGCCTCACTCATTGGATCACCAACTGCGCGGACAACCTTGCACCCCTCAGACGCCTCCCAAGACAGACCAGCACCAGGAAACCTCAATGGTTCACAGACAACCTCAAGGAATCCCAAAAAACCTGCCGTACCCTTGAGAAAGCCTGGCGCAAAGACCACACCGTAGAAAACATGTCTGCTCTCAAAAACGCCACCCGCGAACACCATCAGCTGATCCGCGCCACCAAAAGAACCTCCTTCACAGACAGACTGGACAAGAACAATCACAACAGCAAAGAACTCTTCAACATCGTCAAAGAGCTCTCCAATCCTAACGCCAACTCCAACTCCATCACGCCCTCACAAGTCCTCTGCAACTCCCTCGCTACCTTCTTCCATTGTAAGATCACCGACCTACACGACAGCTTTGGACACCAGACCCAGCCAACCACCACAGAACCTACAACCCCAGCCATCACCCTCAACGCCTGGACTCACATCAGCGCGGAGGAGACCAAAGCTACCATGAACACCATCCATTCCGGTGCCCCCTCCGACCCCTGCCCCCACTTCATCTTCAACAAAGCCGACGACATCATCGCCCCTCATCTCCAGACCATCATCAACAGCTCGTTTGCTTCTGCCACCTTCCCCGAGAGCTGGAAACACGCGGAAGTCAACGCCCTCCTGAAGAAACCTACGGCGGACCCCAGCGACCTGAAGAACTTCCGCCCCATCTCGCTCCTCCCCTTCCCTGCCAAAGTCATCGAGAAGACCGTCAACAAGCAACTGACCAATTTCCTTGAAGACAACAACCTACTCGACCCCTCCCAGTCCGGATTCCGAGCCTACCACAGCACAGAAACCGCCCTCATCGCAGTCACAGATGACATCAGAACTCTGATGGACAACGGAAAAACAGTCGCCCTCATCCTCCTCGACCTTTCGGCTGCCTTCGACACCGTCTGCCACCGAACCCTAATATCCCGCCTCCGCTCCACTGGTATCCAAGGACAGGCCCTGGACTGGATCACCTCTTTCCTCTCTAACCGCTCCCAAAGAGTCTACCTCCCTCCGTTCCGCTCAGACCCCACCGAGATCATCTGCGGCGTCCCACAAGGCTCCTCGCTCAGCCCGACTCTCTTCAATGTCTATATGAGCCCCCTAGCCGACATCATACGCAAACACAACATCAACATCACCTCCTACGCCGACGACACTCAGCTGATACTTTCCCTCACCAAGGACCCCACCAGCGCCAAGACCAACCTGCAAGATGGAATGAAAGACGTCGCAGAATGGATGAAACTCAGCCGTCTGAAACTGAACTCAGACAAAACGGAAGTCCTCATCCTCGGAAACACCCCGTCCGCCTGGGACAACTCTTGGTGGCCCACGACCCTTGGCACCGCACCTACCCCCTCAGACCACGCACGCAACCTCGGATTCATCCTGGACCCACTTCTCACCATGACCAAACAAGTCAACGCCGTATCATCTTCCTGCTTCCTCACTCTCCGCATGCTCTGAAAGATCTTCCGCTGGATCCCCGCCGACACCAGAAAAACTGTGACCCACGCCCTCGTCACAAGCCGCCTGGACTACGGAAACACCCTATACGCAGGAACCACCGCTAAACTCCAGAAACGTCTTCAGCGAATACAAAACGCCTCCGTCCGCCTCATCCTCGACATACCCTGCAACAGCCACATCTCCTCCCACCTGAGACACCTGCACTGGCTTCCCGTCAACAAAAGGATCACCTTCCGGCTCCTCACCCACGCACACAAAGCACTCCACAACAAGGGACCCGAATACCTCAACCGTCGCCTCAGTTTCTACACACCCACTCGTCAACTTCGCTCTGCCAACCTCGCACTCGCCGCCGTCCCTCGCATCTGCCGCACTATGGCAGGTGGGAAATCCTTCTCCTACCTGGCAGCCAAGACATGGAACTCCCTCCCCGCCAACCTCAGGACCACCCAGGACCACCCTGCATTCTGGAGGCAGCTCAAAACCTGGCTCTTCGAGCAGCAGTAACTCCCCTCCCCTAGCGCCTTGAGACCCTCACGGGTGAGTAGCACGCTTTATAAATGTTTTTTTTATTGATTTTTTTTTATTGATTTAGTAGAATTTCACTAGTGATAAGTACACCATTACTAGACGGGTTACTGAAGTTGTATAAGACAAGTTAGGACAATTGGGTGGTCTAACTGTTATATGTTGATCCGTACAGCTCTGGTTCAACAGTCGTTAAGACGATTCATAACGCTGATCCACTCAGCTTTCTTATGGCACATGTATGAGTTCATCAGAACATATTTACAGGATCTGTTAATTCTGCATTTATTTAATCAATTTTATATAGTAGGGTATTTATATTTATATACTGTATATTTATACCGTAACTTTGTAGTGGGAAATATGGCTGTTTTCAACTCTTTGAACTTGAACGCTCCAAAGTCTATCTAACAGTCTAAAGGTGAGCCTTCAACGGCATGGAAGGAGTGGAAAGAATACTTTTGTAACTATATTGATATACTTGATGAGGAGGAAATATCTTCAGAAAAGAAAAAGAACATTTTACTACACTGCTTGGGCCCTGGTGGACTCAAAGTATACAACCAAAAAGAGAAAAAGTATTGAGAAGGTAGTAAAGTTTTTTCTTACGCATTAGATGGCTTAGACGCTTACTTTGCTCCTATAGTGTGTGTAACTGTGGATAGATGCAAGTTTTTTTCAAAGGAAAATAAATCAGAGCGTGTGGATGAATATGCATCTGCTTTACGCACATTCGCTTTAACATGTTGGTTTGGTGACCTTCAAGAGGAGCTAATAAGAGATCAAATTATAATGCAGACGAGTAATCCAAACATCCAGGATAAACTTTGTGTTAATGGAGAGGCTCCATTAAAGGAGGTGATTGCTTTAGTGAAAAAATCTGAACTCACGCTGAAGGTGTGCTAAAGCAGTTATTGCTGAAACACAGGAAGTTACAATAGTAATAGTAAATGAAATTGTTTCGTCAAAGGATAAAAAATGCAGACTTTAACAAAACTCAACAAAATGTAAAAAGTGGAAAATTTAGAGATAAGGCTTAGAACAAACCAATGAATTTGATGTTGAGTACAAGGAAATGTTATAGATACGGAAGCACAGAGCATTTGGTATTTTATAAAAAATTTCCAGCCAGAAACCAAAAATGTTCATTGTGTGGGGGACTATATGACATTATGCTAATGTATGCAGGTAAAGTGTTGGAATTAAGAAAAGTAATGTTAAGTGTGTGAGAGAAGAGGGTGCTACAAATTCAGAAGATTCCAACGATGATGATGTTAACTATGTATTCTGCATTGACTACAATGTTCTTGGTATCAACAAAGTAAAGAAGAAAAAAACCATGTGTGAAGTGAGCATGGGTGGGGTAAATAATAATATTATTGTGGATTCGGGATCAACTTTTTCAATATTAAGTGAAGACATCTGGAAAGATCAGTTTAAAAAAGAAGTGGGCACTTAACTTGATAAAGTGGATGCTATTGCTAAACGTAACACTGGTGATAGAATTGAATTCTAAGGTTATTGTGAATTGGAATTTCAATTCAAATAAAGGACGGCAAAGTGTAAATTGTATGTATCTAGAAAGGCGACCTCTGTTTTTGGATGGGCAGATCAGGAAGAATTGGGAATTATCCTTAATCAAAACAGTCCTGAACCTGTATTGACAACAGATAATGAACAGGAGGGTAACAAATTGTTAGATTTGTTTCCTGAGGGGATTTTGGGGAAGGTAGGACTACTGAATGATTTTAAGCATGAAATCACATTAAAAGAAGGTGCAGCCCCATGTGTGCGCACAGTTAGATATATTCCCTTTCCCATACAAAAAAGAAAATCAACAAGAATTGGAAAAAATGGTCAAAGAGGGTATAATTGAACAGGTAGAATCCAGGGAATGGGTATCACCATTGGTGGTAGTAAGAAGACCAAACAGCAAAGTCAGGTTATGTGTGGATCTCAAGGAACTTAATAAAAATATCTCAATAGATCAATATCCATTACCTAGAATAACTTAGATGTTTGCTGCCACCAAAGATGCACGCTGGTTTTCAACACTGGACCTCAAATCAGTGTACCATCAAGTTTGGTTCCACTAGGAGAGCAAAATCCGGACCACATTCATAACACTTTGGTTGTTTCCAGTGTACCAGGGTCCCATATGGTTTGGTTTGGCACTAACCGCTGTACAGTTTCAGAGAGTTATGGGCAATATCTTCAAAGATATCAATGGGGTTATGTTTTTTTCAGGACAATATCCTGGTGGTTGGAAAAAGGTAAAACAGAACATGAAGACAGGTTGAAACAAGTACTAGGTGTTCTTAAAAACATGGGGTTATCAGTTGAGTTTAGCAAGTGTAAATTTTCACAGGAAAAAGTAGTTTATTTAGAACACAGCATAAGTAAGAAAGGTATAAAACCCAAAGTAGAACTAATTGAAGCAATAAAAAAGGCACCAAGTCCAACATGAAAAGATGATGTGAGAGCTTTCTTGGGGTTGACTGAATTTTATTCCAAATTTATCAGGAATCTTACCCCATACGTCAATTACTTAAAAACAAAGTCAGGGTTGTGTGGTCACAGGAATGTGAAGAGGCATTTATTAATTTAATGAATAATCTTTGCAAAGTTCCATTCCTCAAGGGCTTTTATCCCAAATGCAAAAGCATACTTACGACCGATGCTATTAAGGTCTTGAAGCAGTCCTAACACAATGTGATGAAGAACAGAATGAATGGGTAGCCGCATTTAGCTCTCGATCATTAACGTCAGCTGAGGAGAGATATTCTGTTATAAAATGGGAGACACTGGACTGGGTGTGGGCTTTAAATAATTTTCGACAATATGTTTGGGGTTTTAAAGTATTATTAAGATCAGATCATAAACCCTTGACTAAACTTTTGACAACTACAGGTTTACAGAACGTGTCAACAAGATTAAGTAGATTGTCAGCTAATTGTTGGATTATGCTTATGATGTCCAATATTGGCCAGGAGATAAGAATAGAATTGCAGACTTTCTTAGCCGAATGACTTTGCCAATTGAAAAAGAAGATAAGGAAGTGTGTGATGATGGCGACGTGGCAGGGCTAGTTGATAGTGGTTTGGATAATATTACACTGTCTGAATGGAAGGAAAATGATGGTAATGACAACACTTTGAAGATTATAGTAGATATGTTAGTGAGGGTTGGCCAAACAAGAGAAATCTACTTGGAGACAAAAAGCATACTGGGAGGTGAGAAATTAAATAAGTGTAGAAGATGACAGATTGGTAAGAGGTGGAAAGGTTATACCACCTGTAAAACTTAGAAAACAAATTCCTAAATTGTGCCATGAGGATCAACTAGTAGTGTCAAAAATGAAACAAAGGATAAAATATAAATATTGGTAGCCTGGTATGTATAATCAAATTGAAGTATTGATCCGAGAATGTGTGGAATGCAATAATTCTGACAAATGCTTTAAGACTTTAAAACCTCCTTTGAGTCCCATGGAGTGCCCTAACATATCATGGGATAGGATTGGTTTAGACATAGTAGGTCCAATTGAATCCGATGATGGTGAATAAAAGTATGTTTACGTGCTTGTGGACCATTTCTTGAAATAGCCAGATATCAAAATTGTCCATAAAGCTGATCATGAAGAGGTTCTCACATTTTTGGATAGCGTTTTTATGAGGGAAGGGTTACCAAAGTACATTATAAAGGACCACAATTTTGTTTTAAAAAGTTTAAGGAATTTTTTAAGAGAAATGAAGTTACTCACAGAACCACTTCATTGTTTCACCCAGAAGGACATAGTCTGGTTGAACCATTTAATAGAGTTATTAAAGAAATTGTTCAGTTGGCAAAAAGTAGCAAGTTAAAATGGGAAAATGAGATTGAATTTGATATGGGCATATAGAATTACCCCTAGTAGTGTAACTGGGAAAAGTCGATATTCTGAGCCGCTGCAAATGTGTAAAATGTTACTCAACTCAGTTGAATTGAATAATGGGGAGGTGTGGCATATGAGCAAAATTGCAAAGTGTGGAATGTCTGAACAGACTGAAGAAGATGTTTTTAAATTTGATTTAATGGATGGATGATGATGGATAAGGGAAATTTAGATAATTACCAGGACACAGAAGGAAATTGTGATGATAATGTAGATTTTCCTAGTAGGTTATGACGGAAAGTCTTAATTTTATTAAAGACACGGAGGCGAGTATTATGCTTCTCTATCTTGCTCTATTTTTAACAGCAGCAGTCAAGAAACTACAACTCCCATGGCGCTTGAAAAACAGGAAAGCCAATGGGAGGTCAACAAGTAAAACTAATGCACCAATCACAATGTCAGGGCATACGTGACCACTAAGCTTGGCTGCGACCAGCCCTCTTTCTTGATGCGAGAAGTTAATCAATGTGCGAAAACAACGGAAAAATAGTGAGAACAATTACAACTGCCAAAATTAAAGAACAAAGTTCTTGGATAAACTTCAGGCAAAAGTGGAAACGAGGAGAATGCCGAAGAATGGTCGGGAGACTCTGCTGGAACGAAGCTGGATATCCAGAAGGAGCGTCTGGAACGGCAGAACTAAGGTCCGATCAGGTAGATGGTTGAGATGTCGTGGATGTTGCTGTGAGGGAGGGAAAAGAAGACAAAATCAGGAGATTGTCCTACTTGAGGCGGGATAATACTCGCCTCTGTGTCTTTAATAAAATTAAGACTTTCCGTCATAACCTACTAGGAAAATCTACAATTTATGTCAAGAACAGAGGCTCGTATTATGCTTTTTTAAAGCATATTAATCACCACAGAAGTTGCAGTATGTACAGGTTTACAATAGAATGTTCTGAAAACATTATCATTAGACCAATCGGCCGATCTCAAAATGTCTTCCAAACTGGAACCAACCCAGAAGGCTTTAGAGGCCATAGCACCTCTAGTGGAATGAGCCCCAAAAACAGAGGTATCTATACCTGCCAATGACATTACCCAGCGAACCCATCTGGCAAGAGTTGCCGAAGAAACAGGCTTATGGGGTTTGCGAAAAGAAATAAGTAACTGGGAAAAGGAAGACGTTCTGAGATTGGCTGTGCGTTCTTCGTAACATTTAAGACATTGTCCAACGCATAACTTAGGTTGATTGGGGAAATATGGATAAAAAACTGTATGCAAATTAGTTTTGGTACGTTTGTTAATAGAGAATAAGACCCCCGTAGGGGCGAACTGTCGAGAGGAAACATCCAGAGCTTTAACGTCAGATAACCGTTTGATGGAAACTAAACAAAGCAACATAGTGAGTTTGGCCAAAAGCATTTTCAAAGACAACTCATAGTTATCTTGCCAAGCTAAAAACAAATTTAATACTACATTTACATCCCATAACTTTGAGTATTTAGGTAAAGGAGGACAAGAAAATGTTACTCCCTTTAACAAGCGGCAGAGTAGGGGGTGTTCCCCTACGGGTTTCCCATTGATGTAAGCATGGTGCATGGAAATTGCTGACCTATATAGGTTGATCGTCCTGTATGACTTACCTGTACCAGCCTGCGTGGCCAGGAAATTAATTACACAGTTTATATCTGTTGAAACTGGATCGAGGTCCATTCCCACACACCAGCTAGACCAAAGAGACCAGGCGGAACTATATGCCTTCCTGGTACCTGGGGCCCAGGCCTTGCTGAAGAGGTCCGCAGCTTCTTCCGAAATTGGGATGGGAGGTCGGGAAGTCCCGACACTTTCCACGCAGAAAGCTGGAGAGATTTGTTGATGACAAGGGGATGAGGGTTCCCTAGAGGGTCCAGAAGAAGAGAAGGGAACAAGGGGAGAAGAAAGGGGAAGTCGATTGTCAATTCTAAGAGAGGGGGGAACCAAATTTGCGATTGCCAGAAGGGGACCACCAGCACAGCTGTTGCCCTCTGGTGTCTGATCTGGGCCAAGACCCTGGTGATCATTATGAAAGGAGGAAATGCATAGTTGATCGTTTTGGACCAGTCCTGAAGAAAAGCGTTCAAGGCTAATGCGGAGGGGTCTGGACGCCAACTGAAAAAGAGGGGTAACTGAGAATTGAGGCGGGAAGCGAAAAGGTCTATAACAAAAGGACCTCATTTGTGAAGAATAGAATGGAAAACTGAGGGATGAAGCTTCCAATCGCTGTAGTCTTTGTGGAAGCGCGAGTGCCGGTCTGCCATTTGGTTGAGGGACCCTGGAAGATATTCTGCTGAAAGGGATATCTTGTTGAGAAGGCAAAATTCCCATAGGCTTTTTGCGAGGTCTGCTAATGGTTTTGATCTGGTTCCTCCTAGATGGTTTATGTAACGGACAGCCGAAACATTGTCCATGCGGAGGAGGATGGTACACTGCACTCTGTCCTTTGCCAGACTTTTGATTGAAAAGGACCCCGCAAGCATCTCTAAATAATTGATGTGCAATTTGGACTCCTCGAGTGAC
Source organism: Pleurodeles waltl (assembly GCF_031143425.1). Taxonomy (NCBI): domain Eukaryota; kingdom Metazoa; phylum Chordata; class Amphibia; order Caudata; family Salamandridae; genus Pleurodeles; species Pleurodeles waltl. Next base: position 729,448,801 of record NC_090440.1, on the reverse strand, counting down.
CATGTACCCCCAGTCGAGATTGTACCACAGCGGGCGCCCCAACCCGTCAGGCTTGCATCGGACTCTAACACAAGATCGGGGGCTGATGGAAAAATAGCCCTGCTGTTGCAGGCGTCTAAATGGTCCGAGAATTGTGTCGAGAACCCAAGGATCTGAAGATCAGGTGTGCCACTTTTGGGTGAAATAACGAAGTTGACCCCGGATTGGAGGAAGGCCAGAAACAGGGGTTACCTTGGTTGTTGTTGGACCGGAATCCATGTTGACCATGACCCCTGTAGCCTCTGCCTCGTTGGGGATAGAATTGGGGTTTGTAGGATTGAGATCCATAGGTGGAGTGTGAGGAGTAATAGGAGCCTCTGTTTCCCTGGAAGGACCGGCCGGTAGAGTGGCTCCTGCCTGTACCGGCCCTGGCAAAAACACGCTGGTTGAAGACCTTTTTAATGTTCTGTTGCACCTTGTCAATAGAGGCAAATGTAGAAACAAATTTTCCTAGGTCCTTAATGAAAGAATCGCCGAAGAGGCGACCATCGGCCTTGATACCGGGGTCCATGGTTGCCAGATTTGACAATTTGGGGTCTAGCTTTAGGAGCAATCCTTTTCTCCTTTCATGAATAATGGAGGCATTTGCATTGCCTAGAAGACAAAAGGCTCTCTGAGTCCATAAAGATCTGCAGGATCAATTTCTGCCTCATCCATTTTCGCAGATTCTGCCAGGTCTAAAATACGGGCCAAGGGCCCCACTAAATCCAGCAGTTTATCCTGGCAATTTGACCAGGCCTTGTCTACCCCCTTACGAGGGTCTTTGCCAAATTTGGACAAAAAAGTCAGAAGTGATTCATCAATGGATGGAGTCGCTGTGATATGAGAAAAAAGGGACGGTCTGGGACACTCCGACCTCAATTAGGCTCTCGTCTGTTTATCCAGAGGAACCCTCAATCTGGAAGCAATGTATTTGCCCACGTGGGATGATGGGGACCACTCTGTGGAATTAGGGTGGTGAAGGAGTGAAGGATCAAACATGGGGTTACCTTCCGCATCGAGAACAGTTTTGGCAAAAAACGGGTCCGAAACGTCCAATTTAGGCTTTTTTGTAGGGGAAGCCTGAGATCGCGAACCCCATATATCTGAGACGTCATCCGCCTCATCCGCATCACCGATATCATCATCGGTATCTAATATGTGAGAAATCACAATCTGTTTTGACGCAGAGACAGAATGTTTTGTCTTGGATTTACATTTACCAGAAAAAACTTTTGAATTCCCCTCCTGAGAAGGAGGCCTCGGAGGAAACTCGTCCTCAGCCATGGGTGAAGAAGCTTCACCAGTCAGAAAAGCGCCATCGGATGGTTTTTGTATATACAAATCCTTTAATTTTCTTTTTCTGCTATCCCCCGCAGAATGGGCCAGGAAGGATTTGTAGACCATGTTCTGGACAGTGGTCTCAAAATTCTTTGACATCTTAGTCATAGAGGCTGAAACAGCCTTGGCCACAGCCTCATTAATGAAGGCTCCAAATTCGTTGGAATCAGGTAAAGAAGAAGAATCCTGACGATCCATTATTTTGCACAGAACAGGCAAAAAGAAGAAAAAACTGTGTAAAAACTGTGAAAGCTAAATCCCCTCACTGAAGGGGTTAATAAAACCAGGAAATGCTGTGGGGAATTTGAAGTACATGCCCCCAAGGCGTGTCTGGCCGAGGAAAGGAATTTGTGGAGGCAGACGAGCGAGGCAGAGAAGCAGCGCGGCCTAGAACAAATAGCCGAGGCCGTTTGAGTATCAAACGCGCGAGCCAAAGAAATGGTGACTAACGGTACGAAGTGCTGCCGTTAGAATGTTGGGGAAGGAGGCAGAAGTTGCCTCAGGCGTCGCGCGGGCTCAGGGAAGCAAGCGGGGTTTCCGAACCCCGAGGGGTGAAAGCAACGCGACGGAGCGTTCCCGATAGAAACAACACTATTAATAACATAAGGAAAGAAACACCAAGTAAGCGGTATCGTTAGCGCAGAGCAACCACCTAAAACATTATGTAAATATTTAGCAAAACATGAGAGAAGTAAATAACGCCACTTATCTTGACTGCGAGCAGCAAGAAAGAGAGCTGTTCGCAGTCAAGCTTAGTGGTCACATATGCCCTGACATTGTGATTGGTGCATTAGTTTTACTTGTTGACCTGCCATTGGCTTTCCTGTTTTTCAAGCCCCATGGGAGTTGTAGTTTCTTGACTGCTGCTGTTAAAAATAAAGCAAGATAGAGAAGCATAATACGAGCCTCCATTCTTGACATAAAATTACTTCAGCAGAGCAAGAGAACGGGATAGTCCAGCTATCATTGTAAATAAGAATAAAGATGATGAAGGTTCTGTCAAAACAGGAATATTTGGAAGACATCACCAAACCGAAAAGATTTGAAGATGTTGTAAATTGTATCTGAGCAGCATGTTTAACCTGTTTTAGTGCATACTGTGTCAATTAGTTGAGCTGCATGCAACATATTTTGAGGGAATATTTGTAAAAATATTCTTGTAGTAACATTTGCATTAATTAATTGTTTATTTGTTTTTCTAAATTCAATGAAAGGGGAATGTGTTATAACGGGCTTTATACTGATCACATTCCATGATCCAGCATGGCGTGAGATAGTTACGTGTGATGTGAACCTGGAATATAATTGAGATTTTCCTAGCCTTAGTGTCTGAAAGGCTAGATTTTATTAAAGACACGGAGGCGAGTATTATGCAGTCTTTTCTTGCTTTAATTATAAACAGCAGCCAAGAAGAAAACTACATTTCCCAATGAAACAAACTACAAAATGACATCATAAAGGCACACCCAATAGGACGTTGAATACCTCTATTACTATCTTAACTGCGAGCAACAAGTCCTCTTTTCTTGATGCGAATAGAACTAAAGAGGAGAAGTAACCAATAAAATGACATAAAAAACAGAAACTAATGTCACAAAGTCCAACAAGCAATTCTGAAGCTGGTGAGTGTAGACTGGAGTACTGGAAGGATGAACGTTGAGGAGAGAATCCAAAATTGGTAGGAGTTGGTCACGTAGATTATGAAGAGCCAACGCTGGAAGAGGGAGTTGGCACTGAAACAAAATAACAGGGAGGGTTAACAACAGTGGTGGGATAATACTCGCCTCCGTGTCTTTAATAAAATCTAGCCTTTCAGACACCAAGGCTAGGAAAATCTCAATTTTATTACAAGACCGGAGGCTGATATTATGCATGTTTAAAGCAAAGCAATAACAGAATCTGAAACATGAGAAATTGGTTTACAATGAAACGTTCTAAAAATACTTTCATTAGACCAATCTGCAGACTTGAGAATATCCTGTAAAGAGGAACCCGCCCAAAAGGCACGAGAGTCCATAGCACCTCTGGCCGAATGGGCACCAAAATATTGCACATCGATGCCAGCCAGGGACATGATCCATTTGACCCAACGAGCCAGTGTAGGAGAAGAAACAGGATTGTGGGGTTTCTGAAAGGAAATGAGCAATTGGGAGGCAGAGTATGATCTCAAATCTGCAGTACGAGTCACATAGCTTTTCAAACAATTTCCCACACACAGTTTGGGTTGAGAAGGAAAAAAGGGATAATTGACACAAGCTAAATTAGTTTTAGTACGCCTTTTAACCTGAAAAGAAACACCAAGGGGAGAGAAGAAAAAGGAAGAAACATCTAAGGCTTTAACATCTGAAACACGCTTAAGAGAGACTAGGCACAAAAGCATAGTTAATTTGGCAGAAAGTTGCTTGAGAGAGAGGAAATCATTATCCGGCCAGGCTGTAAAAAATTTCAATACCAGATTAACGTCCCACATAACATTATATTTAGGAGATGGAGGAAGGACACATCTTACTCCCTTTAACAGTTGGCAGATGAGAGGATGTTCACCAATAGGTCTGCCATTGACTCTTCTATGTTCCGCGGAGATGGCAGATCTGTAAATATTAATCGTACGGTAAGCTTTACCTTGGGAGGCTAGAGAAGCAAGGAAATTGACCACCAACACTACATCAGCTGAAAAGGGATCTGAATTCCTGTCCATACACCAGCTGCTCCAAAGGGCCCATGCGGATTTGTAGGTCTTGGAAGTACCAGGGGCCCTGGCTTGCTGGATGAGTCTGATAGCATCTTCCGAAATTCCTGGGGTTCTCCAGGACGACCCGAAATCTTCCAAGCAATGAGGAACAAGGAGTTGTTGAGAATTAAGTGATGTTGATGGCCTTGGGGATCTAAGAGGAGGTTGCGAAAGTGAGGAAGCCAAACGGGAAGGTCGATCGCCAACTCCAATAAAGTTGGATACCAAGGCTGAGCCTGCCAGAATGGGGTTATGAGAATTAGAGTAGCGCGTTGTCTGCGTGCTTGTGCCAGAACTCCAGGAATGATCAGGAAGGGAGGAAAAGCGTAAAGAAGGGATGATGGCCAAGTCTGAAGGAAAGCATCCGTGGCCAGGGCTTGAGGATCCGGCCTCCAACTGAAAAAGGAGGGAAGGTGAGAGTTGAGGCGAGAAGCAAAAAGGTCTATGGACATTTCGCCAAAGATGGAAATAAGATGATTGAATACTGAAGGATGCAATTGCCAGTCGCTGGAGTCGTGAAGATGTCTGGAATACCAGTCCGCTACTGTATTGAGCTTGCCTGGCAGATAAACCGCCTTGACTGAGATTTGTCGGGGTAGACAATACTCCCAAAGATGTTTCGCCAGGGTGGAGAGAATTTTGGACTTGGTACCGCCCAGATGGTTGATATATCTGACGGCGGACAAGTTGTCCATCCTGAGAAGAATGGTACAGCTTATCTTGTCTTTTGTAAAGGTACGGATGGCAAAGGAGCCTGCAAGCATCTCTAAACTGTTTATGTGCAAGAAGGACTCCTTCAGAGACCATGCGCCTCCAGTCGAGAACTGACCACATCTTGTGCCCCAACCGGTCCCGCTTGCATCGGATTCTAATACAAGATCTGGGGCGGCAGAGAAGATAGTTCTGCCATTCCAGGCATCTAGATGAGTCAGCCACCAACTAAGCTCTTCTTTGGATTCGGAATCTAGGACCAAAGGATCTGAGTAGGCAAGACCTTTGTGAAGATGGTTGATCTTGAGTCGTTGAAGGGCCCGATAGTGTAAAGGACCTGGGAATATGGCCTGGATAGAGGAAGCGAGGAGACCTACCAGACGAGCCAAAGTTCTGAGGGAGATGTGAGGAAGGGATAAGGATTGACGGATCTCTTTCTTGATTAGGGACACTTTGTGTTGAGGAAGCTGGAGAACCGAACGAGTGGTGTCTATAAGGAAACCGAGAAACTCTAAATTCTGGGTTGGGATGAGAGCTGACTTTTGAAAGTTGATAAGAAATCCCAAATTGAGAAGAAGATTTTGACAAAGTTGTAGATGTTCGAGGAGAAGACGTTTGTCCTGTGCCATCAAAAGAAAGTCGTCTAAATAAAGAATCAGGCGAACTCCGTGAGAGCGGAGGAAGGCCGCGACGGGTTTTAGAATCTTGGTGAAACACCAAGGAGCGGAAGAAAGACCGAAAGGAAGAACTCGGAATTGGTAGAAAGAGTTTTGCCACTGAAACTGAAGGAATTTCCTGTGAGAGGGATGAATTGGTACCGTGAGGTAAGCATCCTGAAGGTCCAATCTTACTAACCAGTCGTTTTGAAGCAAAATATCCCTGAGGTGAAGGATAGTCTCCATCTTGAAGTGCCGATAAACCACAAAATTGTTGAAGTTTTTTAGGTTTAGAACTAAACGAAATTTCAGATTTTTCTTCTGGACGAGAAAAATGGTGCTGAGGAAACCTGAAGAGTCGAATAGGACAGGTTCTATGGCGTGCTTGTCAAGGAGAGACTGGATTTTGTTGTGCAGAAGGTTGTTTTGATCGTGAGAAAAAACAAGGGGAAGAGGAAAACGGGACTGATGTGGGGGTTGGTAAAATTCTAAGAGGTAACCTTGAACAGACTGAATTACCCAGGGATCCGACGTGAGAGAAAGCCAAGAAGCGAGAAATAGAGCCAGTCTGACTCCTACTGGAGGAAGGCCAGAACTGGAAGCACTTACCGGAGGTTTGTTCTCCTTTGTTGGCGTAGCCTCTTTGACGATAACCTCTTGAGCGACGGGGGTAGAATCTTGGTTTGTAACCTGAGTAGGTATCAAGCTGGGTTTGTTGATTATAGGAGTCTCTGTTAGCATATTGGCCTCTGAGGGAGCGGCCGGCAAAGCGACTCCTGCCTTTGCCGGCCCTGGCAAAAACCCGAGAAGAGAAAATCTTTTTCATAGAAATTTGTGCCTTATCAAGGGAGGCAAAGGTGGACACATATTTGCCAAGCTCCTTGATAAAGGAGTCCCCAAATAACTGGCCCTTGGCTGACGGGCTGTCATCTTTAGAAGCCAAGGAAGCTAGTTTGGGGTCAATCTTCAACAGGAGGCTCTTCCTTCTCTCAGTGGACAGTTGGGTATTGGCATTGCCCAACATACAAATAGCGCGTTGCGCCCAATTAGATAGAACCTCTGGGTCAATAGGAGTGTTGTCCATTTTGGCCTCCTCAGCCAAGTCAAAAATCCTGGTGAGAGGACCCACCAAATCCAAAAGTTTGTCCTGGCAACCTGACCAGGCTCTATCGACACCTTTTTTAGGGTCCTTAACAAATTTGGTAAAAAACATAAGCATATTAGGGTCAATTATTGGGGTAGAAGTAATATTGTCAGGCAAGGAAGGACGGGGACATTCTGACTTGAGCTTATTTTGGGTATTCTTATCTAGAGGATGGCGTAAAAAGAAGGAGACATAGGCCCTCATTCTGACCTTGGCGGGCGGCGGAGGCCGCCCGCCAAAGTCCCGCCGCCAGGTTACCGTTCCGCGGTCGAAAGACCGCGGCGGTAATTCTGACTTTCCCGCTGGGCTGGCGGGCGGTCGTCTTCAGACCGCCAGCCAGCCCAGCGGGAAAGAGGCTTCCACGATGAAGCCGGCTCGGAATCGAGCCGGCGGAGTGGAAGATGTGCGACGGGTGCAGTTGCACCCGTCGCGTATTTCACTGTCTGCGCAGCAGACAGTGAAATACATGTAGGGGCCCTCTTACGGGGGCCCCTGCAATGCCCATGCCAGAGGCATGGGCACTGCAGGGGCCCCCAGGGGCCCCGCGACCCCCCCTACCGCCATCTGGATCTCGGCGGTCCGACCGCCGGGATCTGGATGGCGGTAGGGGGGGTCGGAATCCCCGCGGCGGTGCAGCAAGCTGCGCCGCCGCGGAGGATTCAATGGGGCCGCGGTACACTGGCGGGACCCCGCCAGTGGTGCCGGTCCGATCGCGGCTTTACCGCCGCGGTCGGAATCCCCATTGGAGCACCGCCGGCCTGTTGGCGGTGCTCCCGCGGTCCTCCGCCCTGGCGGTCAAAGACCGCCAGGGTCAGAATGACCACCATAATCTGTAACGTGGTCAGAAGGATACCACTCTTTGGAATTTGGATGAACCATTAGGGAAGGATCAAACATAGGCTCGCCTGAATGGTCCACCAAAATATGAGACACAGGGTGAACGTCACCACAGTCATTAGGAGAAATTTGGCACCTTTTCTCAAGAGGCCCAAAAGAATATGGATCCACCGATCCGTCCCCATCATCAGTATGACTTGGGGAATCATCATCGTCATCATCATCGGTGTCTCTTAATTGGGTAACACGAATTGGGGAGAAATTGGAACCCGGTTTAGACACCTCTCGGGTGGAAGGTCCAGCAGAAACGCCTTTGGTATGCACCGGAACGGTGGCCGCACGTTTCTTGCCTTTATTAGAAGGCATATTAGAGGTGGACATAATTTTAGAAAAAGAGGCCTCTAAATTCTTGGTTATGTCTGACATAGAAACAGCAACAGCTTGCTGAACAGAATCTTTAATGAAAGATTTTAAATTCTCTTGAAATAATTGAGAATCTTCTTCCTCAGTCATTATGACTGAAATTAATAAAATAATAAAATAATATGGGGTAGAAAAATTAAATAAATAAATAAGGTATCCTCAGTTAATAACCAGTTAACTATCGAGTTCAGGAACAGAAATGGGTAAAAACCTGAGCAAAATAAAGAAGGAGTGGCTAACAGGGGCTGGAGCTCAAAAACGAGGCGGTGCTGAAGACGGGCAGTCTCCGCGTCAAAAAGAACTCTCTCCGTGAGAGTTTGGTATTTGCGGAATGCGGAAGCCGCTTAAACGAGCGAAAATACGCTCGGAATGTCGGCTGCAGTCAGGGGGAACGAAGCGCTGAAGAAGCCGGAAGCGCGCGCGCGTATTAACGCGTTAATAAAACGGCCAAAAATGATCGTTGAGAGGCGCGAAGGCACAGAGGAAAAAACAACGTAAGGTAAGGTAATATTAACGGAATACTAAGCGGTTAGAATATTAACACTTTGACAGTAAAGAACATTTTTACAATAAACATTTTCGTAATATGACAGGAAAAAATAATGGTGATACTTATCTTGACTGCGAGCAGCAAGAAAAGAGGACTTGTTGCTCGCAGTTAAGATAGTAATAGAGGTATTCGACGTCCTATTGGATGTGCCTTTATGATGTCTTTTTGTAGTTTGTTTCATTGGGAAATGTAGTTTTCTTCTTGGCTGCTGTTTAAAATTAAAGCAAGAAAAGACTGCATAATATGAGCCTCTGGTCTTGTAATAAAATCAGGCAGGGAATTCGGAATGCCACAGCTAGTGGCGAGGGGAAGAGAGAAGTTGGAAGTGTACACAGTGTATGGAGCTGTAATACAGAAATACGAACCTACCGAGTCCTGTGGCTGAATGTAACACAACAGTAGTCTTCACTTGACACTACGTTGGTGAAGTTCGTTGAAAGACTTAGGAAAATACATACAGTCCAAATAAATCACTGGGAATTTTAAGTAACTGGCCTTTCCACTTACATCTCGATATTCTGACTGGGTGATGTGTAAAGTGATGCAGAGGTTTGAGGCTATTTTTATTTTAGCATACTACAGCTTTGTGGGCACGCATGTGAAAAGTAAATGAACAAGCCGAAGTTGCCTCTTCGGAGAAACTAGGCTGTTGCTTCTTTAGAAGTCGGTAATAGCTGTTTTCCCTTGGCACTCAATAGAGAAGAGGAGGGTTCTTCTCTCACTGTGCAAGGTCACCCTTTAAAGAAAAAATAATAATTTGGTATTAATTGTTTAAAGAATGTGAGTCACAAAGGCATATTTGTGATTAATCGTGCATGGATTCCAAAAATAAACTATTCTGAAAAACAACATTTGCAGCAAGGCTTAAATTACTGAGCGCCATTGTTTTGGAGAAAAGCCTGCTGCTTCCTTAATGTCTCGCTGATCTGTGCCAGAAGCCTTCTTAGATTTCTGCAAGAACACAGCCTCAGATCATCTGCATTCACTGCCGGAGTCGTGCCCTGGAAGCGATAATTGCCTCTGACAGGATTTAATTACCTTCTCCAGGACCTTTTCTCTGTTTGATTGGAGACCACCCCCTGCCTCCGATCAAATCAGACAGTAATAACAGACTTGGGCCTGGTAACCAATCACGAGTCAAGTCTCGGCAGTGACCTTGCTGAGTAGAAGCTGATTGGTGGTGTCAGCCTTGTCAACGGTGTCAGTGAACCGTCAGACACAAAGGAAGGGGGATGGGGGGAGGGAGGAGGAAAGAGCGACACAGAGCGCTAGAGAGGCAGGCTGCACGCATATCAGCCCTGCAAAAAATGCATGAACCTGTCAGCGTTAGGTTTTGCTTGACATGGAAGACAGTGATTATCAATGTTCAATAAAAGAGGAGCTTGTTCAAGCGGTTGTATGTATACAGATAGTTAGCGTTGTTTCACTTGGTAAAATATATATATTTTATACATGAGGCTTATCTTCATTTAACTACATCTGCACGAGCCATCATTTAGATAAATAAGAGCAGGGCAAAGTGTGGCTGCTACACATAGCCCTGACTTAGCTGCTGCAGGGTTCCTGTATTCCAGCTCCTGTTTTTTTCTTGTTCATCCTTTTATCAGCATTGACAGATCTTCACTCACAAAGGGGAATAATGAGTCAGTGACACATTTTTAAAAGTCGGGTACAAAGGGCAATGTTTATTGAAACGGTTTCCTACCGTACTCTGTTAGTGATTAACCCTTACTTGGCCTCCTTGTTATACTCATCACCAAGGAATAATAAGCATGAGTTGAGCCACCTGGAGTTCTTTGTGTCACAGCACCACCGCCTACCCATGTGCTTCCTAAAGCTGCTTCATCTGTGGTAAAAGGTGTCACGTTGTGAATGGGACTTTAACCGAGTGCAGTTTAGGTCGAGCCTATCAGAAATTGTAGGTGTTTGGTTGTGAAAGACATATTGTGGACTTACCAAAAACACGAAGGTCCTTGCAGCCCGCCCATTGCTTAGCATTGTTAGGCTTTACTGTCACTTTTATTTGCCTGCTTCTTTTTTTAGGGTCGAGCCTGCAAGAGCATGCACTTGCACATGCGTCTCGCATGCAATACACTGTTGCGTTCAGTAAACGGCTTAGAGCCCACTTGTCGCTCACCATTTGTTGGTTTGCGTGGCACTCTTCTTTACAGCCTCGTAATTCATCAAGGCATGTCTGCCATCATTTCCGTTCCTCTATGTGGAGCAAGGATCAAGCTCTAATTGATTTCTACTTAATTAGTGCCCTTTTGCTGCTCCCGATTTGATTGAGGTACTATTTTGTTCTAACTTCCAGTGCCCTGCAAACAGAAGGCTTGTGACTGGCAAAAACGTGCTCACAAGGAGAATCAAAATTGCAAAGTTTTATTTTTTAAAGCTAACTTTATTTTATTTTGTTAAGTAGTCTTTTCTCAGTTCCCTCTCCTGTTTTTTGTTTTTGCTCATTGATGGCTTGCTGTGGCTATCTTGTGTGTGGCCCTTCCTCTGGAGAATGCCATTTTACATGTGCCCTCCTACTGTTTACATTTAAGGAACTGCTTTTTTTGTTTTAAACACTCCACAAGATTGCATGTATTTTCCAGCTGTGTCCCTAATGTTCTTCACTTCATCAATGCTGCATGTTGCTCTCTCTTGTTAGTGTTCTTCTGCCCCACCCCCAACGTGATGCACTCGCCCTTGCTGTTCCTCACTCCCTATGTTGCTTTCTCACTGATGTGCTTACCCCAGTTCAATGCTGCTCTCTTTAACCCGTTGCTTTCCTCTCATGCTCCACATTGCTCTCTCCCCTGTTTGCTTTCTCTGCCCCTACCAGTGGGCCCTTTTGTTGCATTCCCAGCTTTAAAAAAAACACTTTTGCATGTTTGTTTTCTTTTTACTTGGCGATCTAACTTGTGCCATTGTGTAGGCTTGCCTGCATGGTGCACGAACCTACAAAGTTAAGCAGGCAACTGTGTCATAGACTTTTTTTTCTTATTCTTCTTCAGCCATGCCACACAGAATTGGGCATGCCGTGCAACATCGCTAAAAATGACTGGCAAAGCCAATAGGTCCCAAAGACAGGACAGATTGGCTTCACCAATTATTGGCTTTGCGAATGCTTTTTTTTTTCTTTCTAAAGTAACTCTGCTAAGGATACTGGGGATTGCAGTTTCCCCTCTTCCTATAAAATATATGATATTACAAATACCTACATCCTCAATTGTGTGGATCTATGAACCAAGACTTGCTGTGCTGGGACCCATGATTTGTTAGTTTGGGTGTGTTTGAGGTTCACAATACCATTCCTAGCCTTTGTGTTATGCAGCCAACAAATGCCATAAAGATACATTGTACTCTCATTGTTTTTGGAATGACTTGTGGCTTATGGTTAGATTATGTAACTGCAGAGCACATTCGTGAGTATAATAAGCTTTGTGTTTATTTTTAACTGTAATGGTAGCATTTGTAAAGAGCCAACTTGTGCCACATGGTGTATAGAATGCTGTACCTAACACAAAGTTGTCATTCTGATACATGCGGATTACAGCAGCATGGGCCGGAGATTCCAAAAAGTAATAACTTGTTTATTAGAAATTATTTTAATATAGTGCTTCGTATGACCCATCAGCCATTTCTAAGCAATGGGAATAAAACGAGTTACATTTACCCAAATTACTCCACCATCCAAAAGGTCCTCGGTACGGCAAACTGCAAGTCCGAGATAATTACAAGCCTAGAGGTAGTTCACAGGGGGCCGAGAGCGAAAGGGAAGGCAGACGCTTTGCTATCAGTAGTGCCCGGTAAAGTGACATTGTCACCCAGGCGATCGAGGGTCCCACTGCATCCTAATCAAAGCTGTTACTTACGAATATTATGTAGCCATTTGCCATGGTAGAATTAAGGGGCATGCTAGCCTTCCTACGTCATTAAGGGATAGGACAGTTGGACTTATTTAGAGTAAACCTCTCGCCTCTTTTACTCTCCTGGTTGTGGAGGGGGATCCCATTGACATCAATAGAGCTGAAAAATATGTTAGGGGATGAGAACGGTTTGTAGGGCTGGCAACCCCTTTTGAATTCAAAGTCAGTCAGTTTACTTGTCTGAATGGTGACTATCGATGTATGGTATATAGGAGGAGGAGGGTGAATACGTGACATGTGGAAAGATGAGGAAGGTTTGTAGGGCTCCTGAAGGATACAAACGTAGGGACCAGGCTTAGATGAAATATTTATTTTCCGGGTTTATTTTTCGTCCTTGAGAAATGTTATTTCTGCAGTTGCGACCACAAATGTGTTTTTCTTTTTTTAACTAGGTGGTCTGTTGTGGTCCTGGTAGATGTGTGTGTGTGGTGGGTGGAACATGGGGGAGAGGGGTCGGAGGCAGGTTTCAGAGTCACAGTGGGTTGCCACTATGGAGCGAAGCTGGTAGAAAGAGGGCTCTGTGATGCACTGAAACAGGGAAGACTGGTTGAACTCATCATTCTCAGCTGCCTGTCAAATATGTGTCATGTGAGTTTTTTATCTCTCATAACCACAGAGAACATAAATAATTTGCAAATATTGCAACAATTCATGCTGTTGAAAACTTGTATTGCACTTTGTAGTCCTATACAAAAAAACTTTCAAATACAACTTGGGAAAATCACAAATAGCAGAAACAGAAGATCGAAGAATAAATGTTTTACCTACACGAGAGTAACTGGAAGCTTACATGTCTGACTATATTTGTTATTGTGCTGATCCTATCAGTATTTTTTCAGACCTTTGTCTCAAAATCATAATTAAATCAGTTTATACTTGCATAGTCACAAACGTGCTATAAAACATAATGTCACATGTGCGTCCAGCTCATTCAGTCACATATGTGGAATGCCCTAACAGGGAAAATATGACCATCATTACCATAGTTGTGCGTGCCTTTCAGAGGTACAGGCTTGTTTAGAAATCTCCTTATTCCCTATTGGCCACTCACCTTTTCATATTTCAACATGAAAAGATCCATTCTTCAGCTACATGTTGCATCCAGGTTGCTTCAAAATACTTTCACAACCTGCAAAATTTGTGCTTTCTGAAGTAGTTAACTTTTTCGAATTCAGGATTTTCACGCAGCACAAATTGGAATAGTAGGTTATCATTATAATTGCAAATTAGTGACTGCAGAATATTGTAGTTCAGGAGTCCACCAGAAGGGGGTGATAGAGTAACAAATAAGTGAGTCCGACACTATTTTGCTGCTCCTTTAAAAGACAACACGTATTTTTTTGGCAGCAAAATGCACCTCTTTTGCCACTGAATCACTAATTTCAGAGTCAGTGGTAGCAAATGAATCTTCTTCAACCAGAACGAAAACGAAATTAGACCTGAACACACGCATAACGCCGATATATGTAATTTGTTGGCCTGAAATATTAGGTAGTCAATAGAACAGCAGTTGGTATTAGTTAAGGCTGCATTCATTTTCGTGTTGGTGTTGGCGACATGGTGATCTTCATAGCATTTCGAGGAGATCAACATTATCAATTTCACTTCGGTTGGGTAGGTGCAAGGTGTGGTGCAATTTGTGTTCCCTGTCTTCAGTGGAAGGCATGTATACACTCAGTAACTCCCTTCTGTGTAGCACTATGTTGTTCTCAGTGATGTCAACAGTTATGTAATTTAATATGTCATGAGTGATATAATATGTAATGTGATAAGCAGTGAATTGCAGGGGGTTTATATTGTAGTTAGCTCACTAAATTATAACTGGTGAGTTTTGAGTGTTCTTTTGGGTTTAAAATATTTCTATTTATTTTATTTCAACACCTAACAATAATAGCACTGTAACCTTAGTTTTTTCAGTGAATTTCTAGGGTTTGTTTTTAGTACAAGGTAAGATCCTATTACCATACCTAACTATATATCTTTTTACTTTAACTTTTCTGTGATTTTCTGGAATATTTTGAGCATATTCAGCCTCATCCCCTGATGTTCATGACCCAGGCGCCTCACATAATATCACATTAATCCAATATAACATGACATGCTGATATTAAAAAAATAATAAAAAAAACGCAGTAGTGCGCACTTCCCAATCTGCAAAAGAAGGGGAAAGGAAAAGTGATAGACACACATTTTATTAACCACAAAACTTTAAAAAACATCAGTTAAAATAGCTACATTAGACACCAAACCACTAATCCTTTATTATCCTTAAGCAACTTACTTAAAGTGAATGATCATTTCCTTAATAGAATTTAGTACTGTGTTAAATTCATGTGTTATAGACGACTATATTAGTGACATGATCACAGCCCACGGGGGCTTTATTTAGCATTTACACAATGCTAGATATAATTGCTTTTAAAGACAGGTACAACTAAAGAAAATATAATTCTTAAATGATAATTATTTGGCTTAGAGGTTTTGTCCTAGGAGGTTATTGGGACTGATGTATTTTGATACACTTTCAAGAATATAAATATCTTCTTGGGTGAATGATCAATCACAATATGAACGTACGACCTTTAGATTGGTTAAAAACATGGTGGTATTGCATAGCACCACATGATCCCCAAGGATACCATCATACAGCGAACATATGGGTCAGTCCTGCTGAGCGACAGATTATTGCGAACACGAGGAAAAAGAGCAAGTATAGTATCATTTTGGAATGAGTATTTTGTAAACAGAAGTTGTTAGAAATTAGGTATTTGGTTGGCAGTCAGGTTACCCCCTGTCCAAGTAAGGACCCTCACTCTAGTCAGGGTAAAAGAGAATCACCCTCAGCTAACCCCTGCTTACCTCCTTGGTAGCTTGGCACAAGCAGTAGGCTTAACTTCAGAGTCCTAGGTGTAAAGTATTTGTACCAACACACACAGTAACTTAATGAAAACACTACAAAATGACACATCACAGGTTTAGAAAAATAGGAAATATTTATCCAAACAAAACAAGACCAAAACGACAAAAATCCACAATACACAAGTCAAGTTATCAATTAAAAAGCAAAAAGACTCTTCATGTAGTTTTAAACACACACTAACACTGTTAGCGTGAAAAATGTACCTTGGGTGCGTCAAAAATAGCCCTGCACGGGCGAGTGTGCGTCAAAAAGGGTGTGCAATGCGTAGATTTCACTCACAAGCGAGACCTTGCGTTGTTTCTCCTTTCGTCGGGTCGGGCGCGTAGTTTCTTCTCTCCGCAGGAGAGAGATGCGTTGATCCGGTCAGCACTCTTGGGTCCGGGCAGGCCTTGCGTTCTTTTTACACGCCCAGTGGTACTTGCATCAGAAATCCAGCCGCATGATGATCCGAAAACCACACAGCGCGGGTTGTGATCTCACCATCCTCCGTCAGCGATGTTGCTCATCGTTTCTCCAGCTCTGTGCGTCAATTCTTTGGTTGCATTACAGGCGAGCATCGATTTTCAACCACGAAGCCAGCGGCGCATCGTTTCTTCAGCCACAGATCTGAGTTGCATCGATCTTTTCCCTGCACGGCGTTCTGTGCGTGGATTTCTTCCTCTTAGGCTTCCAGCTTCTCCTTTCAGGGTCCCAGGAACTGGACGGGCACCACAGGGCAGAGTAGGAGTCTCCAGAGACTCCAGATGCTGGCAGAGAGAAGTCTTTGCTGTCCCTGAGACTTCAAACAATAGGAGTCAAGCTCTAAATCAAGCCCTTGGAGATCTTCACAAGATGGAAGGCAACACAAAGTCCCGTCCTTGTCCTCTTACTCTTGCAGAAGCAGCAACTGCAGGATAGCTCCACAAAGCACAGTCACAGACAGGGCAGCTCTTCTTCCTCAGCTCTTCAGCTCTTCTCCAGGCAGAGGTTCCTCTTGGTTTCCAGAAGTGTTTTAAATTCTGTGGTTTTGGGTGCCCTTCTTATACCCAATTTCTCCTTTGCTTTGAAGTAGGCCTACATCAAAGTCTTTCTTGAATATGAAATCCTGCCTTGCCCAGGCCAGGCCCCAGATACTCACCAGGGGGTTGGAGACTGCATTGTGTGAGGACAGGCACAGCTCTTTCAGGTGTAAGTGACCACTCCTCCCCTCCCTCCTAGCACAGATTGCTCATCAGGAAATGCAGACTACACCCCAGCTCCCTTTGTGTCACTGTCTAGTGTGAATTGCATCCAGCCCAACTGTCAAACTGACCCAGCCAGGGAATCCACAAACAGGCAGAGTCACAGAAATGGTATAGGCAAGAAAATGCTCACTTTCTAAAAGTGTCATTTTCAAACACACAATCTCAAAATCAACTTTACTAAAAGATGTATTTTTAAATTGTGAGCTCAAAGACCCCAAACTCCAAATGTCCATCCACTCCCAAAGGGAATCTACAATGTAATCATATTTAAAGGTAGCCCCCATGTTAACCTATGAGAGGGACAGGCCTTACAACAGTGAAAAACGAATTTAGCAATATTTCACTGTTAGGACATATAAAACACATTACTATATGTCCTACCTTAACCATACACTGCACCCTGCCCTTGGGGCTACCTTGGGGCCTACCTTAGGGGTGTCTTATATGTCAGAAAAGGGAAGGATTAGGCCTGCCAAGTGGGTACACTTGCCAAGTCGAATTTACAGTTAAAAACTGCACACAGACACTGCAGAGGCAGGTCTGAGACATAATTACAGAGCTACTTATGTGGGTGGCACAACCAGTGCTGCAGGCCCACTCGTATAATTTGATTTACAGGCCCTGGTCATCTCTAGTGCACTGTACTAGGGACTTACTAATAAATCAAATTTGCCAATCATGGATAAGCCAATTACACACACATTTTGTAAAGGAGCACTTGCACTTTTCACTGGTTAGCAATGGTAAAGTGCCCAGAGTAACAAAAACAGCAAAATCAGAGTCCAGCACACATCAACAACCTGGGAAACAGAAGCAAAAAGTTAAGGTAGACCACGCCAAGGATGAAAAGTCTAACAGAAGTGATGTGGGAAACAAATTACTTTCTGGCTTGTCACCAAAACGCTTTGTTAAAGCCCCAAATAAAAAGCCATTTAAATTTTCCCCTGAAAGGTGTGGCGACAATTTATTCATGGGGCTGGACAAGCAGCGTTTAGAAATAATTTGACGGTTGCTCATCGGTCAACGTGTATCTGATGCTGACGGTGCGAGTGACTGCATCACTGTGCTCATGAGCAAGATCAGTGAGACCCATAGATAGACCAGAGGCAGGGCTGAACTGGTCGGAGCAGGCATCAGGTGTTTCCTCTGGAGGTTGGATGGGTGTGGGCCTGTTTTGGTACAGGGGACTGGATTTGCAATGGTGCTGCAATATCGGCCCCTAGAAGCAAAATCAGCAATACAGGATATTCCACTCACTCTTGTTTACAGCCTTAGTGTGGGGGCTGGTGTGACAAAATTGCCAGGGCTGCTTTAGGTTCCCAGTCCGGCCCTGACCAGAGGTCTTCAAACTGTGGGGTGCGTCACCCTCGGGGTTTGTGGCAGCATTTCCAGGGGGGCACAGATGCCTCAGCAAAGAAGTGTAAATGAAGATCACCTTCTTTATTTGGTATATTTCCAGGCCGTCTTAATTTACAAACAGAATTGAAGTGCGTAAAAAGTATAGGAACCATGCTATGGGGGCTAGGGTCATTGCGATTGGTGGCAGGTGTAAAGGGTTGGCTAAAAAGAAGAAAATATTCTGTAATTTGTTGGTGTTTTTTTTGTTTTTTTTTACTTCACGTAACTGCATGGAAAATAACACATGCACAGTGAAATGAAAAATAAATATAAGTTAAACATCCTGTGATTCTGGGCAAATTACTTAATTCTCCAGTGCCTAAAAAATGAATGTGACCTTGTTTAGTTTAATTGGTGCTCATGTAAAGCTCTATGATACATCAAGTCA
Source organism: Pleurodeles waltl (assembly GCF_031143425.1). Classification (NCBI taxonomy): domain Eukaryota; kingdom Metazoa; phylum Chordata; class Amphibia; order Caudata; family Salamandridae; genus Pleurodeles; species Pleurodeles waltl. The sequence continues at coordinate 729,430,544 of NC_090440.1, read as the reverse complement.
AGTTTGCGCTATATAAAACTACAAAAAAAAAATATAATCGGTGGCAAATGTGACACCTCACTTGGATAATGTGATCACTGCAAATGTCTGTGTTTGTTAGATCAGAAGGGCACAGAATTGAATCCTAGGTAGCGCAGTGTGGAATAATGATATATATTTATAGTGCTTTTCAGTTCCAGCCAATGACAAAAAGCACGTGTGTTAGAAATGGGGTTTTTGGTTGGCAGTCAGGTTGCCCTCTGTCCAAGCAAGAACCCTCACTCTAGTCAGGGTAAGTCACACAAAATCTAAAATCAGCCTGTGCCCACCCTTTGGTAGCTTGGCACGAGCAGTCAGGCTTAACTTAGAAGGCAATGTGTAAAGCATTTGTGCAATAAATCATACAATACCATAATATAACACCACAAAAATACACCACACAGTGTTTAGAAAAATATATAATATTTATCTGAGTATTTGCAGGTCAAAACAATCAAAGATGCAATATGAATTTGTAAAGATATCACTGAAAAGTGATATAAAGTGTCTTAAGTCTTTAAAAAAAAAACATAGTCTCTTTCAAGCACAAAGTACCTGGTTTCTGGTAGAAAATCTCCGCAAAGGGCCGCAGAAGAAGAGATACGTGGAAAAATGGTGTGTGCGTCGATTTCTCTCCAGCACACACGGACTTGCGTCGTTATTTTTCACGTGGGGAAGTCGTGCGTCGTTTTCCGGCGCACGGACAGACTTTTTCTATGGGTCGCGGTGATTACCAGATGTCCCGGGTCTGTGCGTGGATTCTCCTGCTTGTTTTCCGGCTGCCCGTCGTTCTGCGGGGCTGTGCGTCGAAGTTTTGATCTCACAGCAGGCGTCGCGTCGATTTCTCCTCTGAAAGTCGGGCGGCGTTGTCCTTGCGATGCCGTGCATCGAAGTTCCCGAAGGCGTCATGTCGATCAGCGTCGGTGTACGGTGTTTTTCTCGCCGCGGAACAAGCTGTGCGTTGAAAATTTCAGCGCACGAAGCATCCAAGTGAAAAAGAGAAGTCTTTTTGGTCCTGAGACTTTAGGGAACAGGAGGCAAGCTCTATCCAAGCCCTTGGAGAGCACTTTTACAGCCAGACAAGAGTTCAGCAAGGCAGCAGGCCAACAGCAAGGCAGCAGTCCTTTGTAGAAAAGCAGACAGGTGAGTCCTTTGAGCAGCCAGGCAGTTCTTCTTGGCAGGATGTAGTTTCTGGTTCAGGTTTCTTCTCCAGCAAGTGTGTGATTAGGTGGGGCAGAGGACCTGTTTTATACTAAGTTGTGCCTTTGAAGTGGGGGTGACTTCAAAGAGTGTCTAAGAAATGCACCAGGTTCCCTTTCAGTTCAATCCTGTCTGCCAGGGTCCCAGTAGGAGGTGTGGCAGTCCTTTGTGTGAGGGAAGGCCCTCCACCCTCCCAGCTCAGGAAGACCTATTCAAAATGCAGATGTATGCAAGTGAGGCTGAGTACCCTGTGTTTGAGGTGTGTCTGAGTGAATGCACAAGGAGCTGTCAACTAAACCTAGCCAGACGTGGATTGAAGGGCACAGACGATTTAAGTGCAAATGCAGGATTTTGTATTACCATTCTGGCCATTCTAAATATGACCTTCCTCCTCCTTTCAGATCAGCAGCTGCCACTTCAACAGTGTATGAGGGCAGCCCCAATGTTAGCCTATGAAGGGAGCAGGCCTCACAGTAGTGTAAAAACGAATTTAGGAGTTTTACACTACCAGGACATATAACTACACAGGTACATGTCCTGCCTTTTACCCACACAGCACCCTGCTCTAGGGGTTACCTAGGGCGCACATTAGGGGTGACTTATATGTAGAAAAAGGGGAGTTCTAAGCTTGGCAAGTACTTTTAAATGCCAAGTCGGAGTGGAAATGAAACTGCACACACAGGCCTTGTAATGGCAGGCCTGAGACAAGGTTAAGGGGCTACTGAAGTGGGTGGCACAACCAGTGCTGCAGGCCCACTAGTAGCATTTAATCTACAGGCCCTAGGCACATATAGTGCACTCTACTAAGGACTTATAAGTAAATTAAATAGCCAATCATGGATAAACCAATCAATAGTACAATTTACACAGAGAGCATATGCACTTTAGCACTGGTTAGCAGTGGTAAAGTGCCCAGAGGTCAAAAGCCAACAACAACAGGTCAGAAACAATAGGAGGAAGGAGGCAAAATGTTTGGGGATGACCCTGTCAAAAAGGCCAGGTCCAACAACGTGAATATGCAAGTCATTATTTTAAAATAGTATTGCACACATTATAAGGTAGGCTGCCACAAATCTTTGTTTTGCAGTTTCATATCAATCAGTCAGAGTTTGTAAAGCGCAACTACTCACCCGTAACTGTCTGAGGTGTTCCAGCTCTTTGCTGTGAGGAAGACAAAGGATTCCCATCAGCTGAGGTCTTCCATATGTGGGGTACCGTGGCTAGTGCTTGTTGAGCAGAGGGGTCTGGTGGGGGAGTAGAAGGTGATGCAGTGGTTGAGGTAGGGGGGTCCTAGGTCATGGAGGGCCTTGTAAGCGTGGATGAGGAGCTTGAAGTTAATTCTCTTCTCGATAGTGAGCCAGTGGAGGTCTCTTAAGTGATGGGAGATATGTTCATGGAGGGGAATGTCCAGGATGAGTCTGGCAGAGGCATTTTGGATGATCTGTAATTTCTTTAGGTTCTTCTGGGTGGTACCGGCGTAGAGGGTGTTTTCCATAGTCGAGTCCGCTGGTAACCATGGCATGGGTTATGGTTTTGAAGCAGTCCTTTGGGATCTATTTGTAGATCTTCCGGAGAAGTCAGAGTGTGTGAAAGCAGGAGGATGAGACTGAGATGACTTGGTGGGTCATGGTGAACGATGAGTCCAGGATGAGGCTGAGGTTGTGTGCATGGTTTGTTGGGGTGAGGGAGGGTGCCGAGGGCCCATGGCCACCAGGAGTTGTCCCAGGCTGATGTGGATGGTCCCAGGAAAAGGAATTCAGTCTTGTCTGAGTTGAGCTTAAGGCAGCTGTCCTTCATCAAGACGGCTTCCATCCCGTTGTGGAAATTCTTCTTGGCAGTAGTGGGATTTTCCGTCAGTGAGATGATTATAGTGCAGGCCCAGAGATTCTGGAGCTATTTACATGAGCACCAGTTTTATTACATAAGATCACAAAAATGTTTTTTAGGCACATCTAAGAGATTAAGGCCCTCATTTTAACATTGGTGGTAAATACCGCCTACCGCCGCAATGACGGCCGCCAACATACCTCCACTGCGGCTACAATCTGTCCGCCATATTATGAGGACTGCCTGACTTCCGCCAGAATCAGGGCAGAAATCCAGCAGTGTTCATTGTGGCGGAAGGTGGTAACCTAGTGCTGCCACGCCAGTTGAACTCCGACAGCCATATTTTGACCAGTAATATGGCCTGGCGGTATTCTGCTGGCCGTAGCAGCGCCCCTTCCCATTCCCTGCCGGACGACCTCCTTGCCGGACAAGGTAAGTCGGGAGTCTGACAGGGGAGGGGGGTGTTAGGATGGGGGCTATTTTGTGTGAGTCTGAGTGTGTGCATAAATGTCTGAGTGTGTGTGTGTATGCGTCTGGGAGTGTGGTGTTATCTGCGTGGTTATATGTGTGTTTATGAATGCGTGTATGCCAGTGTGTGTATGAATGCATGTATGCCAGTGTAAGTGAACGGTGTATGCATGGTGCGTGTGGGTGTCTGTGTGTGTGTATTTGGGAAGGGAGATGTGGGGTGAGGGGCGCTGTGACTGTAGTGGGAGTAGGGGGTGATGTGTGCGTGTGTGGCTGTGAGGGGTGGGGTCAGTTGTGTGGTGTGTACGCAACTTTGGGTGTGTGCATGTAGGAGGGTGGGGGGAGTGAGTGGATCAGTGGGGGAGTGAGTTTGGATGGAGGGGGCTGGAGGGCATCAGGTGAGTGCCGGTAGGGCTTACCGCCATGGTTTTCGTGGCCCTGCTAACGCCACAAAAACTATGGTGGTAGGCCGGCTCATAATGCCATGGGCGGTACTATGTCAGCCGCCGGGCTGGAGATAGGCATCTCCGGCCTGGTGTCTCATACCACCATGGTCGTATGAGTGGAGAAGTGGGCAATCTCATAATGTGGCAGTATGTACCGCCCGCCTGTTGGCAGTAATACCACCACATTACCCTGGCGGTCAGATGACCACCAGGGTTAAAATGAGGGCCAGAGTCAGCAGCTCTAGCCATAACACCACATCCTGAAGTAATGTTTGAGATAAAAAAAAAGTACTTTCGAAATGTATATTTCAGCAATAAGTAATCAGACTGTACCTAGTGGTAACATTTTAGTAAGTGTCTCAATTACTCCTGAACTCAGCTGTTAACCTTAAATTACTTCTTAAAAAGAGGACATTTATGTAACTATGAAGCGTTAATGGACTCCATCAATTAAAGGCTGGTGAGAAGGCCTTTCTGTCTTTTGCTCTTTGTTCCCGACCACACCGTTCCCTTTTAGGCAAATGCACCTCAAGGTCAGCATTAACTTTTCAATAAATGAGTGAATAGGGAGACAGGAAAGAGGCAAACAGGGTTGCATTCAGATGCAGAGCCCTAATCCTCTGGACCCTTCGAGCCTTAGAGTAATGGCAGAAGAGCAACACAAAAGGAGCAAGATCTGTAGACAGTGTCAAAGATATCGCCCAAAAGAGGGGGACACTGTGTGGGGGCTATTTTTTTCATTTCCAAATGAACAGAAAACATCCTCAGGGAGATGCCCCCTAGGAAAGGGGTGGTATATAACGGCTTTTTTTTAAAGGTCTAACAGTATCATAAGTGTTAAGTACTTAGGCAAGGATGTAAGTGGCTTTGTTTCTATGAAAAAGCAAAATGGTGGCCCATATCCTTACTAGCATTAGAGCCCGGGTTACCCTTGCTACTCCTTTTAACACTATGGGTCAGAAAGTGTCACTGGTGCTGCAGGCAGGGCCCCAAGGTGAGGAGCCAACCAAACCCCATCCATGGCGGTTTTACTATCCATCTTTGCTTGCATTTGGGCCCAGTGCACACTTGCTATGTCAGTGTTGCTTTCAGCTTTTGAGCAATGTAGGGGAAAATTAAAGCAGGGGAGACACTTTAGTTTAGCCTCAGAGGGATGACAGGGAAGGAGATGTGCTAAGATCGGAGTTCATGTTTTCAACAAATGGCAGAGGAGACAGCCTGCTTTGCAAAGCAGTAATTATCATTAGTGCAGTAGGTGCAGTGGCATGGGTTCAGGGGTTTGAGTGGGACACTGCATCACAACTGTGACAGAATCACTTCAGAAAGGGGGCATAGGGATTTATTTTCATATCTAGCATTGGGGTATCCCTGCTGAAAAAAGGGGGACAATGTGGTAGCTCCTTTTTTCTTAGAAGGTATAGATGACCTGTTGCAAGGTTGGTGTGATGGTCAGACAAGAGGTGAAAGAGGAAGAGGTTATAGTCTGCCATTCAGGGCCTCACTTAACATTATTGCAGTTGCATTGAGACCCAGGAGTGCGAGGGGCTCACAAACCCCCAATTATGGGGAGTAGAATGTTTGGGTCAGTAACGTTTTATGTATTTGCTGTTTTATAAGTCTCACATTTAGTGTGGGCTATGAGCTACAGGAAAAGTACTACTGACATGATTTTATAAGCCTCGCCCAGTGTGCTCAACCCTGTCTCTCCTACTCTCCCCATCCTTGTCATATAGTTTTGGAGGGGGGCCCGACTTCAAAGCATCTTGCTTAGGGGGACTCAAAGCAAAAAACATTGAAGATCTCTGAGATAGATAGATAGATAGATAGATAGATAGATAGATAGATAGATAGATAGATAGATAGATAGATAGTCTGTTGCGTCAGAATATCACCCTTCCTGGTTAAGGTTTGTCCTTGAGCTTTTCTCCCCCAATGCTGTTTCCTGGAAGGAGAAGTATGGGTGTTATCCATGCCTCTGTCAGGACAGAGCATTTGTCTGTTCTCTCTCACTATTCCCCATGTCTGATATCCCAAGTGCTCTGCACTTGCCTGGAAGGTGAAAGGATGGAATGTATCAGTGCCTCATTCATGATCCCAGCATCTCTGCCGGGATTCTGCCTAAAGCTGTTTATATATCGAGAAAGGAGTGACTAACTTCCCCTCATGGGTGTGTTCTATCATTTCATTAGTGGTGTGTTTATTTCTTCCTGCCCCATTCCCCTTACCTCTCCCTGGATAGGTCACTCTGTTTGTTAGTGTGACTCCTTTAAAAGCCCAATCCCACCATCCTCCTAATCAGCGTCCTACCATTGCTGCTGATGGTTTAGAATGGACTCCTGGAATGTGACCATGTGTTTGGCTAGGGTAATGCCGGTCCTATCTGGTGGCTTTGAAGGGCTGCAAATAAGTTGAGCTCTAAGTATGATACAAGAGTCAGTAGTGTCATTTTTATATCAGACCGCTGTATTACTAAAAAAGGAAGCAATCTCCTCCCTCACCATAAAGTGTCACCCCACCTTCCACAAAGGACTCATTAAAAGCCTGATATGACTTAGAGCACAGTGAACTGGTGACCCTGAGTGTACTTCAGTACAGCAACCCATAATTCATTGTTAAATTGTGTGCTTTTCACTGACATTGTTTTAATGATTCAATCAGGTAAATGATGTCACAACATGTATCAAAATCTAAGCCCCACTCATAAGATTAAGGAACATTCAAGAATACTTAAGTGGGTGATTGTCAGTGATGCAGGACAGATTAAAGAGAAGCAGCCATTCTTGTCACTAGATGACTCCTTTAAGAAATTCAGACAATTAAAAAAAATCACAAAATATGCCCTACGAGCAAATGTAACTGGGAACAGTAGCTTGCTTTTAAAACATTTTTTACAGGCGCTCACCAATAATATTGGTGCTCAACATCCTATTGTAAATGTTGAATTTACACGTCTGTGGTGTACATTATACCTCTGGATTGGCCACACACTGAGGGGAGATGACTGTTGAATACATCTTTGACATTGAAAGCTTAAATAAACATAAGAAGGAATTGAAAGAATACATATCCATTCCACAACAATGGCAGTTTTTCTACATTGGTATGAGGAAGTCATTAAGCATAAGCAAAAATATCCGATATGGTTATTGAAAGACACATGGAGAAACTGAGATACAAAATATAGACAGAGTTAGGGCTTGTGTCCCTAATGCACATCCTCCATATATGGTCCCCTAAATCACTAGTGAGAACTCTGGGACTGCAGAAGAAACGAAGCAAGGTATAGTAGATGTTTTGAGCTTTCTCAAACCAAAAGGTGATGGTGGGGTGCACCACAAACCATGTCAGGGACTCGGGTCGATCAGAGGGTCATAGGCAAAGGTGATGCAAACAAGAGCAGCAAACGACAGCGTGACATGAGAGAGGCTGACACAACAGTACCCTACTTGCCACACCCAATTCAATCTCACTGAGTCCCCCACCCTTCTGAATGGATGCATGGAAGTTGTCAGGCTTGTGGTCTGACTAGCATTTGCAAGAGGCGCAGGACAACTGCAGGATAAAGAGCAAGAGAACTAGAAAGAGCACACTAACACACTCTTCCTAAATAACATTTTGCATGAGAGAACCCAGGTCACCATTAAAGTACCTTGTTCCCCAACAATTCTCCAGTATATCTGGTAACCATAAACATTTCTGCAAAAGAATGCAAACTCCATTTGAATGTTACACTCGACTGTGCGGATGTCAAACAATAATTATGCAAGTAAAGTAAAAAAAACAATTGTTAGATAAGGTAAATTGGATGCAAAAAATACCAATTGATAAAGTTGTTCCTTTCACTGCTAGAGATGCACTGTTGATTCCCATTGTTGAAATATATGTCCTGTTAATACTAACTGAACCAAATGATTGCAAACAGAACATAGAGTAGACAAATGCAGATTACCTTGACTGTGGGAGAGCCGCCTACGGGTGACCTTGACTGTTGATCATTATTATGGTATTGTTAATTTATATGAAACTGCTCTGGACACTGTTGAGAAGCAGCCACGTAAGCGCTGTTGCCCAAGGTACAGGATCTGTCACACACAATATGCACTGGATAGGGAACTACACCTATTTTTGAACTGTAGTCTGATGTAAATCATTGTGTTGCTGTTCCAGAGAGAAAGATTCCACTGAATCTAAAATAATGTCTTTTAGTGTAATCTTTCCCACAAATAGTTATATAGAAAGGCTAGAGAGGAATGATCAATAGTGGCAGGCAGGACAGGGGTGTGGGCAGCCTGGAGAAAGGCAAGGATAGGGGAGTGGAGAGTCCACCCCATCTGGTGGTTCCTCATGATTCACTTGTGGTCAGTTAGGGCATTCTAAATTGGATTGTCCAAATGTTGTCCAGAATTTGCATGATCAACCCAAACATGATTCACCTCTGCAACACATATCCTGCTTTTTAGAACAACCCAAGGTTAGCCAACTGTTCCGCGAACACTTTAATTCCTGTAGATCAGGAAGTACTGTATGTTTCATATGTCTTTAACAGAAATCCCTTCTTACTGATAACCATGTTAGCTGATCCGTTGAGAAAACCTTTAAATTTCACTCACTACCTCTCTCAGACAAAACAATTGACATGTATTAAAAACGACAATTAATTATTCTTCACAACGTTGCTGAACGTTTGTCTATTTCTTCGGGTCCCACTACTGGCCAAAAGACTTTCCCTTAGAACCCTACCCCACCATTCTGTTGAGACTGCATTTTTATCTTTTATGTAAACTGAATTGTACTGTGTTTGTACTAGTTAGGGTGGTAATTTTAATGATTATGTACACAGAACAGTGCTTTCACTCTCAATGATTCCTGTAGAACTGACTATTGTGAAACCTCCAACTCAGTCCATGCCTGATGTTCTCAATCATGTGGTTTCCACTTTATGGTCCAAACGGGCTAATAATGTAGGCTGTGTTTTAAATGTAGGACCTGAAACAATCATGGTCAATCCTATGAAAAAGCATACCTGCACACCACAGTACTCATTACTTACTGAACTACATTGCTACTTTACTAAACCAAAATTACAGGACTGCATGAGCAAGCCTTAAATGAGACCGTTAAATGGGTATCATAAATATTGTGCAACAATTGTTCTAACAGGTATCATTCAAGCCAAACCATGAATATACAGGGAGTGCAGAATTATTAGGCAAGTTGTATTTTTGAGGATTCATTTTATTATTGAACAACAACCATGTTCTCAATGAACCCAAAAAACTCATTAATACCAAAGCTGAATATTTTTGGAAGTAGTTTTTAGTTTGTTATTAGTTTTAGCTTTGTTAGGGGGATATCTGTGTGTGCAGGTGACTATTACTGTGCATAATTATTAGGCAACTTAACAAAAAACAAATATATACCCATTTCAATTATTTATTATTACCAGTGAAACCAATATAACATCTCAACATTCACAAATATACATTTCTGACATTCAAAAACAAAACAAAAACAAATCAGTGACCAATATAGCCACCTTTCTTTGCAAGGACACTCAAAAGCCTGCCATCCATGGATTCTGTCAGTGTTTTGATCTGTTCACCATCAACATTGCGTGCAGCAGCAACCATAGCCTCCCAGACACTGTTCAGAGAGGTGTACTGTTTTCCCTCCTTGTAAATCTCACATTTGATGATGGACCACAGGTTCTCAATGGGGTTCAGATCAGGTGAACAAGGAGGCCATGTCATTAGATTTCCTTCTTTTATACCCTTTCTTGCCAGCCACGCTGTGGAGTACTTGGACGCGTGTGATGGAGCATTGTCCTGCATGAAAATCATGTTTTTCTTGAAGGATGCAGACTTCTTCCTATACCACTGCTTGAAGAAGGTGTCTTCCAGGAACTGGCAGTAGGACTGGGAGTTGAGCTTGACTCCATCCTCAACCCGAAAAGGCCCCACAAGCTCATCTTTGATGATACCAGCCCAAACCAGTACTCCACCTCCACCTTGCTGGCGTCTGAGTCGGACTGGAGCTCTCTGCCCTTTACCAATCCAGCCACGGGCCCATCCATCTGGCCCATCAAGACTCACTCTCATTTCATCAGTCCATAAAACCTTAGAAGAATCAGTCTTGAGATATTTCTTGGCCCAGTCTTGACGTTTCAGCTTGTGTGTCTTGTTCAGTGGTGGTCGTCTTTCAGCCTTTCTTACCTTGGCCATGTCTCTGAGTATTGCACACCTTGTGCTTTTGGGCACTCCAGTGATGTTGCAGCTCTGAAATATGGCCAAACTGGTGGCAAGTGGCATCGTGGCAGCTGCACGCTTGACTTTTCTCAGTTCATGGGCAGTTATTTTGCGCCTTGGTTTTTCCACACGCTTCTTGCGACCCTGTTGACTATTTTGAATGAAACGCTTGATTGTTCGATGATCACGCTTCAGAAGCTTTGCAATTTTAAGAGTGCTGCATCCCTCTGCAAGATATCTCACTATTTTTGACTTTTCTGAGCCTGTCAAGTCCTTCTTTTGACCCATTTTGCCAAAGGAAAGGAAGTTGCCTAATAATTATGCACACCTGATATAGGGTGTTGATGTCATTAGACCACACCCCTTCTCATTACAGAGATGCACATCACCTAATATGCTTAATTGGTAGTAGGCTTTCGAGCATATACAGCTTGGAGTAAGACAACATGCATAAAGAGGATGATGTGGTCAAAATACTCATTTGCCTAATAATTCTGCACTCCCTGTAGAGAATAATAGCATAATGTAATGAATGCTTACTAGGTAATGAGTAAACAGAAAACCACCATAGAATCAATTAACAAGTTCTTTTTTCAATCAT